>NC_092014.1:22972557-23301057 GCF_042242105.1 Pempheris klunzingeri | reverse complement strand
ACGCAAGCAAAATCTATTGTATTAAATGTTAGAGTTGATCATTTGAGAATATTTAATAAGACCAGTGGTAAAGCGCTTGTTTAATATGCGCCTTGTCTATCTGCAGGTCGATGCAAACTGTCAGACCGTCAGATCGGACTGATGAGTGAATCTCTCTCCTGGTTTGACTTTTGAAAGTCTATTTCAGTACCATGCGCGTGCTCGTGCCCGTGGTAATAGATAAAGTCAGCAGGAGCTGTTCAGGGGAGGTCACGTTGCTGTCAGGACGCACAGGCTGACAGCGGCGGAGTCCCTCTCCAGAGAAGACACGCTCCGCTCTGTCCTTCTGTGCGCACACTGGAGGTCAGTATTGTAACAGCCAGCCCTGGAGGGACACACACACACACACACACACACACACACACACACACACACACACACACACACACACACACACACACACTCTCTCTCTCTCTCTTTCTCACACACACACACACACGATATTAAAATGAACAACATTTTATCTGCGAAGCCATCAGGTGAAAAAAAGAATCCACTCTACCGTTTAACCTGCACACTGTAGGACAGCAGAGAAAGAGCCCATGAGACCTTGCAATGGAAACTTCTGTCATTCCCCTGCACTCTGCTGCCTTTATTACTGCGTGTGTTTGCGTGGTGGTAATTGTGTTGATAAGAAGATTACAGGATTACATCGTGCAATTGTCATGTTCTGATGAAACTGAGATACACTCAGCTTTTGTATACAGAATAGCTGGGAGGTTCTATGATAGGATGAATAATGAGTACACACCTCAAAGGCTTACGCACGTGTTGATGTCCCACGAAGACACACGTGTGCATGCACAAACATTTTTTTTGGCCTTCCTTTTTGCTCTCTGCCCCTTTAACGACCTGATCTGGGTGGTGCTGCCTCCCCTTTGGCATACAGCCTGGTGTTAAGTTCCCGGACCAGTGCATCTATGGACCAGTCTCCCAGCTAAATACCTGTCATTAATCGCAGAGTGCTCAGCTTTACTGAATTAAAGAGCAATTGATCCTCATCAAGGTTATGGGGTGGAATGAGGGGGGCTCAGGGGGTCGTGGTCCATCTGCCTAAAAAACACACTCTCTAACTTGTCCTCCTACCTATCCCCAAAACACCCTGCTCCTTCTCATGCTGCCTGTTTATATTGAACTAAGGCTAGAGAAATGCTGTAGGTCAGTGTGGATGCACTCTAAGCTGATTTTGAACAGACAGACAAGCCTTATTATGGTCATTAAGTTGTGTCCCGGGGACACAGCTCTGTCCATATAATTGGGGCGCCAGTGAGTGATCTAAGCTATTACAGCTAAGCCCTTTTTCTTGTTTCCAGCATTGTGCTCTGAGGGGATAAGTTGGCTTTTCCTGCTACAGTACTTGCCAGAAGCCAGCTTTGAGTGTCAAGAAGACTGTGTTGATAACTTTTATCTCTTTAAATCAAGGATCTTACTTTTCACTCTTTTCAAACTAAAGACATATCAAATTATCCTGCTGTTTATTTCTTATTGAGGTCTAGTCACTGCAGTTGCACAAAGTGTGGCCCTTGTTTGCTCCTTGTACCAGAGTGGTTGTTGGTTTGCAGTCATCTACACTTGTATTCAAGTGCTAATTTAACTGCAGCATTTGGAGAACTGAAAATGGACAAGAAGCTCTGAACTTTCTGAGCACAGAGGAGCAATATGAGCCTATGATAAGATCCCCCTATAGCTTCAAAAACACCTGATGTGTTCTCACAAGGTAACATGACCAGCCTTTTGTGGCCCAATGAAATCCAATACAGTGACTACTCCAGGTATTGCTCTTCATCACACAATCATCTCGTCTTAATAGCTAAAGGACATAATGCCACAGGCGTTTACCTCCTGCTAACAAACTCGTATCATCAACTTGTACATAATGTGCATCAATGTACAACATTAGCACAGCATACTAACTGAGCCACATTCTACCAGTGGCTGTACCCCAGAGAAATCAAAGCAGTTAGCGGTAATGACAGCCACCTCTAATTTTCCCACCCGCTCTAATGTGCAGTAGGTTCCATATAGCCCTCCATAAAGGGAGGTATGGTACCAGCTGTTGACAGTGACAAATGGCAGCGCTACCTGTACAGCGAACTATAGAGCCAAGAACAAATAGTTCAGTGAAGTAACATCCAGCCCAGGGGAGTTTCTCCTCTGCTAGCATCACCTCACAGAGCCTGCTTCTTATCTAGCACCTTGTTCTTGCTTTCCTCTGACAAATTACTTTGCAGGAAAAAGCTGTAAAATAAGAACAGTGCAATTGTTAAACAGGATTTTTTTCCTGGATTTTTTTTTAATAAATGAAGGAGAATGTGTATGTAACCTTGTCCAAAATCTATCACAATGGAAATGAAAGTTGGTGCTGTTGATATTTCTTAGCCTACACATCACATTTCCTTCTAAGATAAGCCTATATCTCTGAAACTGGTCCAAACCCTACAATCCTTCCTGGATTCTTCGTCATTTACAGTTGTTGCTGTTCCGTGTGTGTGTGTGTGTGTGTGTGTGTGGGGCAGCTGGATGTGGAGCAGAATGCATTTCAAACATAAGATGGTAGATATTCCTTGGTTTCTCTGGTTTAACTTTGGAAAGGGGGACACGTGGGTTGCATATCAATTCAGATTGCCCTCTATGTAAGCTCACAAATGATCCTTAATGGATCTGCACAATGATGTGTACAGACTGGGATGGCGTCTGAGTCTGAAATGTGTAACGATGTGAACATGTACATGCACAGCACCAGTCAAAAGTTTGGACACAACTTCTCATTCAAAGGGTTTTCTTTATTTTAATTAGTTTCTACATTGTAGATTAATATTGAAAACATCAAAACTATGAAGGAACACATATGGAATTATGTAGTAAACAAAAACCAGAATATGTTTTAGATTCTTCAAAATAGCCACCGTTTGCTTTGGTGACAGCTTTGCTCAGTCTTGGCGTTCTCTCAGTCAACTTCTTAAGGTAGTCATCTGGATGGTTTTCCAACAGTGTTGAAGGAGTTCCCTGAGGTGCTGATTACTTGTTGGCAGCTTTTCCTTCACTCTGCGGTCCAACTCATCCCAAACCATCTCAATTGGGTGTAGGTAGGGTGATTGCGGAGGCCAGGTCATTTGATGCAGCTCTCCATCACTCTCCTTCTTGGTGAAATGGTCCTTACATAGCCTGGAGGTGTGTTTGGGTCATTGTCCTGTTGAAAAATAAATGATGGTCCCACTGAGCGC
Organism: Pempheris klunzingeri; assembly: GCF_042242105.1. Classification (NCBI taxonomy): domain Eukaryota; kingdom Metazoa; phylum Chordata; class Actinopteri; order Acropomatiformes; family Pempheridae; genus Pempheris; species Pempheris klunzingeri. The sequence continues at coordinate 23,297,794 of NC_092014.1, read as the reverse complement.
AAACAAGATGGGATGGGATGCCGCTGCAGAATGCTGTGGTAGCCAGGCACAAAGACATTATGGGTGGAACCAAAAATCTCAAATTTGGACTTCCACAGGTCTTGTGTCCATTCCTCATGTTTCTTGGCCCGAGCATTTCTCTTCTTCATGTTGTTCTTCCTCAGGATTGGCTTCTTTGTAGCAATTCGACCATGAAGGTCTGATTCATGCAGTCTCCTCTGAACAGTTGATCTTGAAATGTGTCTGCTACTTGAACTCTTGGAGGCATTTATGTGGGTTCTAATCTGTGGTGCTTTTAATTTGTGGTTTCTGAGGCTGGTAACTCTAATAAAGTTATCCTCTGCAGCAGAGATAACGTCCTGGGTCAGCCCTCATGAGAGCCAGTTTCATCATAGTGTTTGATGGTTTTCGCGACTGCACTTGAGGATACATTCAAAGTTTCATGTCTTGTAGTAATGATGGACTGTAGTTTCTCTTTACTTAGTTGAGTGCTTCTTCAGTTCTGCATAGAACTGTATAGATCTGTGTACCAACCCTACCTCTGCACAACACAACTGATGGTCTCAAAGGCAAGAAAATCCATAAATTATCTCTTGACAAAGCTCACATGTTAATAGAAAACCATTCCAGGTGACGACCTCATGAAGCTGATAGAAAGAATGGCAAGAATGTGTAAAGTTGTCATCGAAGCAAAAGGTGGCTACTTAGAAGAATCTAGATGATAAAGCATATTCTGGTTTGTTTAACACTTTCTTCACACAATAGTTTTGATGTCTTAACTATTAATTTACGATGTAGGAAATAAGGAAAAACCATTGAATGAAAGGGTGTGTTCGAACATTTGATTAGTGTACATACTCTTTCAATCAATTTGTATATTGTATTGTATTTGTGTATATCTTTGGCATAGATTATTATGTAATATGATAATTACTATTTTTGCTATTGTGCAACATACAGTATGAATAGTAGGAACAACTTTGCATTTCTAATATAATATAGATTCACAATAGTTATTTTCTTTACCAAGAAGTTTTTTTATTTCTATCTTTCAACAACTTTTTATTCTATTAAAATTTTATCCACATTTTTATACTCTATGAATCAGTCAATACAGACCTCATTTTCAGTTTCAAAATTAATCTGCACAAGGCTGCTAAATGTGAAAAAGTGTTTTAAGAAATCACTTTATTGATAGTTTGGCATTCTATTTTGAAAAGATGACCAAATATAATCCCACAATTAGTGGAGAATAAAAGACAAGTGAAACAGATGAGGGCTGGTGCTGTACAAAGGATTGATTTATTTGAGTAGTTTTGGGATTTTATCACTTTCATCACCTCAGACCAATAGAATAGTCCTAGTCAAGGTCTTCTCAAGTATGTTTGTAAACACAAATAAAATAGCTTTTCCAAAGATGAAGCCCCATAATTGCCACTATGAAGCCTTTTCAGCCTCATAAAACTTGTGTGTATCTGCTGTAGCACAACAGACTCTTTAGGTTATCTAATCGTCCTGAGAAAGGTTGACTGTCCAACTATAAGCACCGCCTTGCTTGAGATGAGTGGCTGTGTGCTGTCTGGCCTGGCAAAGTCATTACTGTCGTTCTGAGTGACAGTTGCAGATCTGCAGGCAACTCAAGCGTCAGGCACAGCAGGAAGGTGTTGAAAGCGTGACGCCCCAGACATAGACCGGCATCAATTGAGTTGGTGTTGCATCATGATCTGCACACCAGATTGACTTGCCATTGGTGGAAAATGGCCATCTGTGAAGTGTCACTCTGAGAGAGTCCACAGAATGGCAGAGAGAGGACAGACACAGAAAGGACACAGTTGATACAGGAATCAAATGTGAGGCTGGAGACAGGAGAGAGGGATGGGTTGGCTATGAGAAGTCCTTGTTAGTTCTGGTTGAGGTAAGAGTTAAATGCAGAAACATACAGAAATAAACCTGGAGATGTTGGACTCATGGTGCATTGTCCCATAAATCAATGCTCCTCAACTTTAAGCTATCTAGAAAGAAAATGTGGACATACAATTGAATTCCTGCAAACACCCCCTCATAACCAGCATAGATCAGTGCCAAATTTGCTAGCTGGTAAAGTAAACCGCCCCAATGGGAGCACTATTACATCCAATCACATATAGAACCACACTGTAATTTACCATCTGCAGATAAATCCCACTAAACCTTTTGCGTTACAGTACCTCTTCCATTTCTTTCCTGATCGATAGATCATTTCCAAGCCTTTGGTAACCTCAAGGCAAATGCCAAGGGTTTCTCCAAGATACCTGGCTCTCAAACATAATCCCATACTGATGCCTTTGCTGCCTGAAAGCTCAGCCTTTAAAGCTGAAACTTGCAGCAGTCCAGTGAGGGAAGGAGCAGTGAGGAAGAGAGAGAGAGAGAGAGTAGAAAGGAATCCTGGAGAGAAATGATGGGAACAGGAGACAACAGAGAAGAAACACTGAAAAAAGAATGAAGAACAAGATGACATGGGGAGACATGAGTGGAGACCAATCCACTGGGAAAAAAGGCTGGGTTACCTAGATCCCTTCATTGTATAGAGTGGTAGAAACCTTTCCTCATCAGCTAATTAGCAGCAGGGTTGAAAGGCATTATTCACGCTTTGGTAATTGAGTGGCAAATCGTATTCCTCTTCCCACCTTACTCTCATTGATCTTCTTCCTCCTCTTCTCATGGGACACCATTGTATCATGGAGTTTCTGCATTGAACAATTTAATTTGTGATAATCTATGAGCAGATGGTCAGAAGTTACCTAATGGGGCCACTGTGACAAGTGGTAACAGAAAGTGGACCTATATTTTAGGTGATACGATTGAGCAGTTATAAGGACTTAATAGAGAAATGTTTTTTAAGGCATCGTAAAATTGACCATTTTTACCAGATTTTAGTCATTTGAAAATAAGAAGGTCACTGATGACCTGATAATCTATGAAACAGTTAAAAGTAGGCCTCCCTTGTTGTATTCTAGCATGGATTGTAAATAAAGAATATGTGCGGTCATTACAAAATCTATTCTTTTGAAAGCCATCGGGTTCATTGACAAACAGACCAAATGTTGGTATATAACTTTACAGTGGCTCCTCGTTTGTAAAAGATCTATGCCAAATAAAAGGAACCATTTTATACTCGAAGCAAATCTAGAGATTACCTAAAATTGGAAATAAACACGTTAGTTTCAGTTGTTCATTGGCCATATTATCAGCACCAGTTGCTTTTCTCAGTTCAAGTTTGCCAATTGCCTTTTTCATTATCTCTTCTGTGACACTAGTGTTTATGTGCTGATTAAAGGAATAAGAACCCTGCTGCATGCCAGCCTCCAAAATATTAAAGATCAACTATCCTTGAAAGAATTAAACTACCGCACCCAGCTGCAGTTACTTCCAAAAAATAAAGAACCAAAATAATTCTCAGAACACAATCAGTAGCCAGAGGATCCGTTTTCCAACACCACTTCCATTGGGTTGAATTTAACTCTTTTTGGCCCCAAATTATCATTTATTATCATACAGACAGCTGAGGGTTATTAGTTTAAAGATCTGCTATAGTTAATGCTTGCTCCTTCTCATAATTTCTTTTGCAAGCCTGCAATTTTCTGTCAAACTTATGTTGTAGCCTTAAATGTATTGTTAGTGCTGCTTCCTCATATCCTGACATCAGACTAATCTTTTCTCAGCCATCCTCATTTCCTCCAACATTACTTTCGGCTTCCATTCCAGCGAGGTTTACTTTTCCTTGAAGAGTGTAGAATTCAACTTCAGGTGCATTACAAATATGTTTACAAAATTTCATGTCTTTTTGATGTTGCACTGCAGTAAACGCATCTAAGAGTTACAACAAGCACAATTTGACACTCACTGGAGAAGGATAGGTGAAGACATTTCCAATATTCTTCTGTAGATATTGTCTAAATTGAGCATTGCCAATGACAATATTATCAGCAGCAGAGCCCCCAACCTGCTTGGAAGGTTGAAGGTAAAGACCAACATAGAGGGATACTCTATGATAGCAGAGAAGAGCTCTCAGACTGGCCGCCTTGTACATCAATCAAGTCGCAAACGCGATTCATTACATACGTTCCTTCATTAATTTTCTAAACCGCTTAGTCCTAATTAGGGATGACAGATGATGGACTAAAATCTATTTTTTTTTTTTTAATGTCACGCGATCTACCCGCGCTGCCTATCGACGTATTGGGCACCCCTGTTGTAGGGACTCTACACCAATCACCTACTAGTTTGAGACATCTGAAGGTCCCACCCTCAGTGAACTCAGTAGGAGTGAGTATGTTCAACTCAATAAAAGTAGGGTTTTTAAATGATTGTGCGGAGAAATTATATAATCCAAAAAACTGCTTTCACTTTTAATGAAGATATTAAAATTATCATCCCCAGATATTCATCCATTCAGAATACAACATTTTGGAGTCCTTCAGAAATTCAGAAAAAACATTTCAATGTGTTTATTTACAACACTATCCAAACTGACTCTAGGTGGAACGTCAATATCAGTATCAATAACAGTCTTCTAGCTGTGCTATTCACCATTTCAGATCTCCACAAACAGCAAACAGCATCAGCCTCTAACAGATTATAAATCTGAACCAGTAGGTTCAGGTGGTGATTATACAACCCACACTCCAGGGCGAATATAGCAGGAGACACCAAAAGCTTAAACACTGGAACAATTACGCTATCTATTGATTCATCAGACTAACCCTGTATTACCTAAACATTGCATTTTTACCCAAGATATCCATATGCTTGAAGCTCAGTAATATATCAAAGGTCTAAGTTCATTTGGTAGTTCATATGTGTTCATTAATCTATATTACAGTGCACAAGAGTAAATTGTTAAGGACTAGCTACCTGGGCAGAGGATCTTCAGTTACAGAAGCGCTACAACTGTGAGTCACGTAACATGTTTGGGAAAAACAAATAGGACTTTCGGCTCAGAGGTAGAGCGGGTTGTCAGATACGGCTCCTCCAGTCTGCATGTCAAAGTGTCCTTTGGCAAGACTTTGAAACCCAAATTGCTCCTGAAGCTGTGCTTTGGAGTATGAATGTGTGTGAATAAACCGTCTCCTCCTTAATTAGATTCCTCTTGTATGAATAATGTGTGAATGGGTGGATATGAATGTAGTGTAAAAGCACTTTGAGTGGTCAAAAAGACAGAAAGGCACTATACAAGTCCATTTACCATTTTATTTTATTAAGCAGACTAGCTCCCTGCCTTTAACAATAAGTCTGCCTACTACAGGTCGGAAATTCTTTCATTGCATTCAGGCTTATTACAGAACTGTGACAGTCACAGATGATGGATTTTTTTCTTTTCCATGTCAGACCATTTGATTTATTGATTGTTGTCTGGGTATTATAATAAATTCCACATATATAACGAAAAATGTTTCTAAAACAAGTTACATACCCTGCCTTTAAGTTTGATGTGTGCTTAGTATCAAATCAACACAATTTCAAACATTTGTCATGCCATATAGAATAACAGGACAATAATTCAAATGTGGGGTTCTACCTGATGGTGTAGCTGTAAAATTAATATATTCAATCAAATGCCTTCCATCCAGTGCACCATCAACTGTCTAGGTTCCTCTCCTCTCTTCATTTTTCATCTTCTGCCAGTAGGGTTCGGCATTCGTGGGTCCTTCTCTAAATATGTTCTTAATATACCAGCTTGGTAGTCGGATCGTTTTGCACGTTTTGTTAAGCAGTCCATGCATGGTGTGAGCTGATGACTTTTGGTTTCTCCTTTTTTGGCAAAGAAAAGGTGATATCTGAGCTTATCCTGTATGTGATATAACGTATTCTATTGCCACACGTCTGGAACAATGGGGTTCTAAATCTAGTTACAGATACAGATCAATATCACTCTTATGGCATGAGCAGCACAGAGAAGTTTGTGGCCATCTGCTCCTTCTTTTTGACATAGAAGAGCTGACACCTCCACACTTCATAATGAATTCCCTTTAGAGCCAATGTATGTAAAACATGGTATTATGTTTTTAGGTTATGCCTAAAAATGACTTTTGTGTTACATCTTTCATGAAAACAGAAGTGTATCTTATGTAATGTATTTGTTTTGACTGTTGGTAATAGAGAGCTTTTTGAGATGCCAATTTTAACATCCCAGAGAAAGGGTCAATAACAATACAGAACCATCAGTTTGAAGCAGAATGCTTTATTCTGTTTTATTTATAGCTTTGCAAAGTGTGTTTTGGCATAGGCTTTACAAAACAAGTGATTACACACAGAAAGCCACTGCCACTGCAATATTTTCACATATAGTACAAAGGGTGTGTACCATGCCAAAAATCACTGAGAATTATTGTCAACAGATGGTACAAGTGGCCCAAATTTGGACTCATGGCTTACAATGAGATTGACTATAAGAAGCTTGAAGCAAACTTGCATCTCCGTGGTGGGATTTAAGGCAGTCATGGACAGGTGATAACCAGTTACACTTGTGTATTTATTCAAAATGAATGTACATTATAGCTTATAAATTAATCTCCAAGCACAGGCTGATGCACCAATCTATTTCACCAAACTACAACAGCTATTAAAAGCAAGCAGTAAACTTAATTGACTTTTTAAGATAGGACTGTAAATCCACCCACAAGGAGTAACTTGTGGGTGGAGGAGGTTCTTTTTCACCAGGAAAACCAGGAAAGATTTCACAAACATGGTTAACTGTATGAAAACTTCTTACCCAGGGCTCTGTTTAACCCATTAAAACCTAAGGCACCCACTCAAAAATGTTCTAAAACTTAAGGCATTGTTTGAAAACAACCTTTTAAAACATGAGGCTTTCTAAATTGCACTAAAACCTTTATTTCTCAGCATCCATAGCAGATACAAAATATGAAATAAAAATATTCAAGACATTAAATGCATGACTTTAATTATAATATTGCCTTTACCCTTATGTTCATTGACATTTAGCAAAATCAATAAACAATAGTTTTGTGTTTTACAGTCATCTTGGAAGCAGGCAAACCTTTCCTCCTCCTTCTCCGCAGACATGTCTCTCACACACTGAGCCTTGACTAGCAGGTGAGCAGTCACATCATAATCTGGACCTCAATCTTGTAATTGATTGTTGTTTTGTTCGTCAAAGTAACTGCTGTTCTCATTCTCATGAATGTACTTTTGCCGTTCCCCTTGCTTGGGTCGCCAGACATTTTCACTGTCTGAAGCATAACTTTAGACAGTTTCCCATAATGCATTTCACATTTCCCACATGTATTTTATTTAATCAAGATGCAGTTCATCAGTCGCGTATCTTGACAATGGTGACATCATCTAAAATGTGCTTACATCCTGCTCTAATCCTGAGAAACATGCAAACGTCACAACCAGTCTTAAAGGGATATACAGACAAATTCATCCAGCTGGCATTCTTGGTCCTTGTGTGTTCTCTATAATCAACAAATCTGTGACACCTGGTTGTGTTTCTGCTTACTTTAAACAAGTTTTTACGATCTACAACTATATTTTATTAATATATTATTATTATTACTATTATTATTATATTAATATTAATATTAGATATATTAATATCTTTGACAGGTATATCTGGCCTCTGTCGGTGGCACTCAACAGAAACAACTCTTCTCAGAGTCTCAAATAATACCTTGGTGCACAGTAATATAGGAGAGTGTTCTGTTCCGATGCTGCTGGATCTCAGTGAAGCTTAATCAACAGACAGGCAGTGTGTGGGTATCACTGGTCAGCCCTGCTGTGGCTCCTGTCTCTCTGATGGGAGATTCACAGTTGCTGTTGGCAACTATGCCTCTTCATCTGAAACGCTGTATTGTGGTGTGCCCCAAGGTTCTGTCCTTGGTCCTATTTTGTTTGCCTTGTCTATGCTTCACAGTGAACAGAAAATAAGACACTCAAAGGGTATCTCTTACTACTGCTATGTAGATCCTCTTCAATTATGTGTTCTTTAAGCCTCAAAAATGAGCAAAATATGTTTTAAAATAATCCTAAAGCCTAAACTCCATAAAACATTGGGTGGCAGATTATTTCCAACAGTTGCTGACAAAACAAAAGTTCTTCTGCAGAACTAATATTTGTCCCTATGGTAATGGAAAGTCTCGGTTCTCTTTCTTCTTCTACTAAATCCTCCCTGTGAAATTCAGGTGTCACTGTTGACCACTATTGGTGTCATGTCAAACATGTCAACTCTTTGATTCCTTCCTGTTTTTTTTAACTGAGAAACAAAACAAAACCCAAGCACATTTTCTTTCAAGAATAGGTTGAAATACTATTTCATACTTTTATGTCATCCCATCTTTACTACTGCAACTGCCCTTTAAACTGCATCAGCAAAGCATCCCTGGATCTTTTTTAAGCGGTCCAAAATGCTGCTGCTAAGCTTTTAACCAGGTCCATTAAATGGTCTCACGTGACCCTGATTTCTCTTAACTGGCTCCCCATCAAATTCAGAATCCAATTCAAGGTTGTTGTGAGCACTTATTGAGCTCTCTGTGGTACCTGTTTATATATATATATATATATATATATATATATATATATATATATATATATACACATACACATACACATACACATACACACACACACACACTATATTATACTTGGCCCCATATGTTGGTTGTTTTTAGATCCTGGCTATAAAATAAAGCAGATTGTCCTCTTGTCATCTGTTTAGACGTGTAATTTTCTATTGACTTCTATTTTAATTTATTTCTATTTTATGGTGTTATTATGTTTCTGAAGTTTGTATTTGTGATTATGTTCCTGTATTCCTTTTTGTGAAGCACCTTGTGACATTTTGCTCTTGAAAGGTGCTATATAAATAAAGTTACTTACTTACCTACTTACTTATTCAGTCCACCTTTGAGAGGGGCTGTTGCAGAAATCTATTAAACGATTTTGTTATATGTGGTTGAATTACTCTCTAAACAAATCAATTTGTTTCATACTGTGGCCTTTAGGTCACATTTTGGCTGAAAATAGCACTGTATTTTACAAAAACCGTAACAGGAAAAGCATTCTTGAATTCATCCATCAAACAGGCTTCAAATTGAAGTAAATTAGTGATGGAGCAGTAACAGAGGTTGTTGCCGCATCCTCTGGCAGACTTGCAGGTATACAGAAGCAGTGAAGCTTTACAAATCCAGCAAAGTGCCATCAACCTGCTTTTTTACAATATTACACTATTAAACTACACGCTGGATCATTGCTTTCATAGACTGTTCACAATGTATTGCTTGTTAATTACTTACTTACATCAGACCGCTGATATCACGTCCTTTTGTCAGGGCTGAGTGGAGGGCACTTTTTTCTGTCTGAAGGCAAATGTGAGCGAAGTCTTGTCCTACAGAGTCTTGCTCCTTGGACTAAAATGTCATAGCTATCATTGAATGAAGCCAGGGAATATGAATGAAGTCATCTATCTGACTGAAGCTCCATTTCTGTCATATCTCCAGCAGTTTCACTGTGATGTAGTAAGTATGTTTGCATTTGATGAGAACTGGTGAAATTATTCTGACACATTGTCACACTGTCTTTTGTTGCCATTTCTCTCTCATCTTACGAGCTGGGCATTGCATGATGAAACCATTAGGTCCTGCCCTGTCCGTCTCTTTCCTGGCCTGCATTTATATCATTTCTTTTTCCCCCACTTTTCTATTTGCAGCTTAGACTGTAACATCTTTCAAGTTGTGAAAGTTGGGAATCAGTTGTGTTCAGTGTGTATATCCGAGTGTATGTGTTTCTATTTTGCTGGATATGCATGTTTGTGCACTGCTCTCCGCTAACCTTGCTTTTATCCCAGTCTCACAGGAAACATGCTTTATTCAATAGAAAATCAAAGCAGTTGGATCTTCTTTAAGTTCGGAAAATACTGGATATCTGCAGACAGTGTGCTTCTAAGCCCTTTTAAGTCTGCACTGTGGACAGGCGTTGACAGTGCCAGCTGATTTGAATACAGACTTTGCCTTTGTGGTGTCAGTGCGTTTTTTTCAGCTGGAGCGGTGACATCTCAGCCCCTCTGCTCGATCATGCCTATACTGGCCTCCATTGTGAATAATGGATTGCGCATGGGTGTGTGTATGTACATGTGTGTGTGTGCACGTAACAATTTGCATTGTGCAGTTAAATGATACCAGAAAGTGAGGGTAACAAATGTTAAACAGCTTGTGTCAAAGCAAATTCCTGTTAGTTTCATCTATTTTGGGGGGCTTTCTTCTTCTATCACCCTCATCAATAGGTTTCCACATGTTTGGACTGTACATGTGTATATGTGTGTGTGTCCATGCATAGTTTGGCTTGACAGGATTAAATTATGTTGAGCTTAGTGTGATTGGAGGAGAAGTGGGAGGTTTAGACAAACTAGATTGTACTGATTGGACTCAACTGGACTGATTTTAATTAGATGTGACTGCATTAAGATTGAATGTATCTAAAGGGAAATTCAGTTTTTTATTCAAATAATATTGGCCTTGTGGCTATGAACAAGCATTATGTAGTACTACAGTATAAATACCTTGTGTTGATGTTTGAAAGGGGGTGCTTCTTTTACCATTCTTCTCTCTCTCTTCCTTTGCAGTTTCTTTCATTCATTGACATCCCAAATAGAAGAATTAATCATTTCCTCTCCACTGTTGTATGTAATTTTGATTTGTTATCATGTTCAGTCATTTGAACAATGCCCCAATTATTTGTACCTGTGAGTGGTGACTAACTGGGGGTTTCATTTTTGGATTTTGAATAGCATGAATGTCATTACTGTGTAAACACAAGAGTAAAGTGTTTAATTTACATTTTCAATTTCAATTAAGTGTAGAAAAATGTACTAGTGTTGTGGTTCTTGTTTTCCAAATTGATTCAATAACCAGCTAGACCCTTGCAGAGATTCAGAGAAGCAGTGTTGCACTCCTGTTGATATGTGTGATGATGTTCTAGTCTCCAGTCTTTATGGATCAGAGGCCTCACAATTCCCTCAAGAAAACAACAGAAAATTATAGCGGAGGATCTGCAGTCAAAGGGGATATCATGTAACTCTAATGGTCTTACACTTTGGGTCATAGGCACAACAGATACTACAACTTAAAACATTTTGCTCAATTAGAGAACTTTTATTAGTCAAAGCTATAGTATGAGGTTAGTCCTGCAGTCCTAGTCTCGCAATGGTCATTCACTTTTGGAGTACATCACCATGGTAACTGTCGCAGGCTGACAGAAAATAGACCCTATAACACTGTTAAACCTGAATGTGTCAATATTTTGATACAGGGCCAGTCTGGATATGTGTGGAGCATTTTTAGCCTCTTGTAGCTCATTGTTTTGGTCTCACTTATCTCATCCGTCCCTATAGTCAGCCATTTCCAGCCAAAAAGCTTCAATAAATCAACTGTTTTCAACCTGTACTGCACCAAACAGCAGGTAGACAAAGTTAGTGAATAGCCTGTAAATAAAAGCTAACATTGTACAAATAAAGAGCCAGAGATTACCCTCAATAGCTGGTGTAGACCAAAACACAACTAAAGAGCCGAGTGAATATAGAATTTCACATTCAGATAAGTCCAAAGTGTTTTGCATCATAATAAAACACCTTCATTTACCCAAAAACATTAAACTACTTCAATGTTTTATATTATATTATCTACTGTAAATTTCCCCATAGTGGGACTAGTAAAAGAATATCTTGTGCAGAGGGAACTTTATTGTGCAACAGAATAAAAAGAACACTTGTCTATGCAATTTAGCATGGAGCAATGGAGCACAGTTGACATTTGCTCTTAACTGAGGTATAATTACGTGGGCAATGTACTGGGCAAAACTATACCAGCAGAATGCCCAACGCAGTTCAAGAAACTGCTTCACACTTTGAAAAAAAGATGTGAGGAACTGACTGAGATGAACAAGGGAGCGAGTAATAATATGCACAACAACATCCAAACTGTTGGCATGTTAAACTGGCTACGGGAGCCATTTAGCTCAAACTTGTGGAGTAGTTGCATTGGATGAAAGGTGGATGATGTTCCCACTGCAAACAAACCACTTGTGATGTTCACACCTGCCCAAAAGAATCACACCAATGCAGAAAACATATGAGAAAACACCCCAAGGTTCAGAAGCTGCACATGGAGCAGAGCGAACAGACCTAACTAGGCTACAGAGGTTTGTCTTAAGAAACAATTCAGCTTGTTTTGCCTAGAATCATAGAGGGATAAAGAAAAACTATTGAATTGAGCAACTAGGAGAAACATAATTGAAGCACTTATCTTAAAGGAAGAGTGGAAATGCTATAAAAACTAAACTGAAGTACTCACAAAATAATTTAGGAATATCTGACAAGACTTATATTTCAGCTATGAATTTGGCTACTGTTCTAATCCCAGCACCATGAATACACGATCAGTTTTGTGTATTCTTGACTGTAAGACTCTCATTACATGTAAATAGATCTGTGGGTGGACAGAGTCAGTCAGCTGACAAACAAAATTCACGAGACCAGATAGGCGAGATCAGTCCAGACTTTTGCAAATATTCTGACCCTATGTCACTCGTTTTTCCAGCTGCATCAAAGTGTAAAACACTTTGTAACCCCAGGGTGAGCCCTCCACACACGCTGAAAAATGGGCACACACACAAACAAACTCTTCCCACAGTCGACTTCCTCGTGGAGTTGAACAGCGGCTGCATCCTGCGCTGCCGATGCTGGAGATCTAATTACAGTTGCACATAATGAAATGAAGATTATACAGAACACACATGCATGTGCACAGCTACACTGAATCACATGCACACACCCATCTACTCACACTGACATAGAGACAGTGCACGCAGTTTATTCCAAATACTTCCTGATTTCAGCAAGCAAAACCAACCTTACACCGTCTGATAATTCTGCCTCACAGAGATACACAAATGGCATCAACACTGGGTTGCAGCTCAGACAAACAGGAAGCAAGTCATATCCAATTACTGGCACTGATAGATTATAAAAAGACAGTAGTGGACTCCTGTAGACTGTCAACACTGATAGACAGTATTAGTTAGAATTGACACCTATTCATTATAAATATAAGTGGGCTATAACTGATAAAATATGCCAGAATGTAAAGACTCGGCTTTTAAGCTTCACTGTGAGAGAAAAGAACCTTGAGGTCTCGCTCCCCTAAGGTGGCTGACAAGGGCGAAGCCAATACAACAGCCCAAAACACAAAACAAATACATTAACAGCAAATAGTCTGCAAATACAGAAATGATGCAAAGTATAATATGCTGCACATCCAGTCAACACGACCAAAGTACCCCAGGCCTCTAGGGGGAGCGCTAAGTGGTGCAGCATGATTTTCAATGTGAGAGAAAGAGACCAGACAAAAGTGTGTGCTTGTTTTTGAAGCAAAAAAGTAATATTCTAAAAGAATACAATATGTTTCTACAACTTTCTACATTGCCTTTTTATTTAATTCATTCTTTATCTTTCAAAAACAAACCCGTCTTATGTCTGGTCTCTTTCTCTCAGCATTGAAAAAAAAAGATGTTCCACTAAGCACTCCCCTAGAGGCCTGTAGTATTTCGGTTGTGCGTTTTTGACTTTGAATTGTTTCAGAATTGCAGCGTGTTTGCTGTTTATGTATTTGTACTTTTGCAGCAGGTTTCATTTGCAGCATGTTTACGTTCTTCTGTTTGTTCAGCACGTCTCTCCTAACGGACGCGCTTTGGCAGTTGTAGTATATTGTTGCCCTTGTTTGCCGCCATACTCTCCCCGTCTCTTTGTATTTCTCTAATAACATGCATTGCACAGCCCATATAGCCAAGCTGCCAGTTAGCCAGGTGTAAGCCATAATTAGGAAGGTTCATTTCCAGTTGCATACCGGTATTTATCTTACTCAGAACGGCTTTTATACAGCACGCTGTTGTACTTAAAATGACAGTTTTTCCTCTGACCATGGTAAACTGGAGTGTGTGTGTGTGTGTGTGTGTGTGTGTGTGTGTGTGTGTGTGTGTGTGTGTGTGTGTGTGTGTGTGTGTGTGTGTGTGTGTGTGTGTGTGTGTGTGTGTGAGAGACAGTTGGGGAAGTGTGACTTTTTAATGAGCCTTGTGTTCAAGGCTGTTAATGCACGAACCAGATGTGACTCCTTGTCAAGTGAAGTGCAGCATTATCTATGTTTATAATTTAAATTCTCTATTCACTCAATCACTGCAACAACAGGAGTTTCAGATGACTGACAGTGTCCATCTTTATGTCAAAGACCTCCTATCTGACATACAGCATATGCTTCATATATTTTCAATGTAATTACTGTAAAAATACTCTAATGTTGCAGTCATATCATTCAGACTGTTATCACAATTAACAAGTTGTTAACATCAGCTTCTAAGTTGTAATTGCGAGTTGGAGGGATTTCTGATAATGACGATAGCTTCTGTCTATAACTGCAGGAGTAAAGGATAAAGCCTCCATCTCTTGTAGTTACATCTAAATAAAACAACAAATTAACACTAATACAAGTGATTCAGTTCATTTAAAAGAAACTAAACACAATTTGATTGTATCCAGTCTTGCAACATAACGCTGAAAAAGTAGTTAAATGAAGCTCCTGAGATGATGTGACTACAAGGCAGGCAGCAGCGGGCATAGCTATTAATAACTATTGGAATAACAAGAGGCCTTGTAAAGACAAGATAAGATAACATACGATAAACCATTCAAATTCAGCTGTCGCTGATGCAGCACAAGGTCAAAGATAAAATTCGGATAAGTACAGAACGTAAAAGAAAGAAATAGAAAGTGGTGTATAAAACTTAGATAAGAGTAGAATACAAATACAGAAATTATACAGTACAAAATAGAAACTATAGAGGATCGTCTAAATGACATGGTAAAGTGGTAGTAATGCAGTTAAAGTGACAGATGAATGTGTCATTTGTTTGTTCAATGTACTGTATATTCGGTTGATATGGTCCAGGAATGTTAGCACAGAACCAGCCTCTCAAATGTCTTCAACCTTTAAGAATAGGCTCAACTGAGAGGCAATTTCTGGGTCTTGAACTCTGAGTGCAGGCTCACTGCCGCCAGTCATCCATTTTATCCCATTCCACAACTCCTTTGTACTGTTCCGTCCCATTTTGACCTCACTCTTCTCCATGTAGTTGTTCTTGGCCTCTCAGTTTCCTCTTTGAATCCTTTTGGGCTGCCTTTACAACCCTTTGACATAAAAGCCTGTTGAGACAGCTTTTAATCTCTTTATTAGTTGTTTGGGAAGGTGCAACCTTCTACAGGGTAAAATGTTGTCCTCACAGAAACTGATATAGTCTGTTATGCAATGAGAGAGACACTCAATGTCAGACGTCTGTGTCTGGAGGGTCTGCTCGGTGTCTTTAGACCAGACCCTCACAGTCCTCGTGCTGACCACTAGCGCCTTTTATGTGGTTACGAGGTTTATCAGGCTGTGGTCAGATTTTCAAACTGGGGGGGAGCTGTATGCCCCCTTCACAATGACATGCAAGAGGTCCAGGATTTTATTCTCGAAGTTGATCCAAACAGGTGAGACGGAGATCTGGTTGATGTCCCCTCTGGTCATTATGTCAGTTTGTGCTTGAAGCCGTGAAATGACTGTATAGATGATGTCACTTGTCACTGCAGTAGATGGTGGGATGTAAACAGTCACAACAATGGTGTGTAAGAACTCCTGTGGCAGATAGTATGTTACTCAATCTTACTGCCATTTGCTCAGTATTGGGAGAGCAAGTTGTAAATCCAGGATTACACCACATACAGCACAACAATGACAGCAAGACCTCCTCCTCTCTTCTTATCTCTCTGTTTTCCTCTACCCGCCATACTAGCGTAAAGCCCGTTAGTTCAAGCAGACTATCCAGTATATTCCCCGTCAGCTGTGTCTCTGAGAAGCAGAGCAAAGTGCACTCTCTGTGGGCATACTGGCTGTTCATCTGTTTTGTTGGCGAGTGACCTCACGTTCACCGTAGTCACTCTATCCTCTGTCTGACCTTCACAGCGGCTCTCCTGCTGCAGCGATAGTGACTCTATAGTGCCTCCAGCATGTGTGCCGTAGGAACTCAAGCTCCATGCTGGTATTCCAGGAGCTCCTCACAAGTGTAACAAATTAGTGCTTGAATGCATAAAAAATTGTGCATTCTTTACATCCGTGGTTGCTTTCTAGCTGCCGTCTAGCTGCCGTCTTCACTGCCAAGTTGGTGCATCACCACCACTAACTGTCAGACAGAATAATGGTTGCATGCTTGCACAATATTAACAAAACTTGTAATTGCTTCACAATGCCAGGAGTTGTTAAAAACTCCCTTTAATTATCTTTGAAGGTTCTCTATACGACGTTCAAAACAGTGATATAGCATTAACAGCTGTTTGCTATGTGTTGGAAATCGAGCTTCTCTCTTCTTTGTTTTGTTTGTCATAATGGCCACGTCGAGACAAAAAAATGGGTCAGAGCTGCTGCCCCGGGGTGGGGGGGGTGGGGGTGGGAGAAGTGTATTTTCTTTGGTCTGAGATGCTGAAATATCATGTAAAGAACCTTTAATTTACACTTATGAGTAAGTTTGATGTTGAAAAAAATATGATTCTGTTTTGTTTTTTTGCTTTTTTTGCTAAATACATTCTCCTTTACTTGTGTTTAATGGGCAACACAACACGTCCTAAAGGACAGAAAGAGCTGAAGTGTAAGTCTCTTTTTGATTAATTCTTTCATGAAAGCTGTAAGATTTTAAAACTACTCTTGGATTGAAGATGAAGGCAGTGGAAAGGGGAAATAACCCCTTTTACACACATACACACTTTTAAATGTGGCTAGAAGCACAAGCCCATATTGTAGATGTGGGGATTGTTTGCGAGGTTATTGCTTCTTTGATCCTTAATGGTGTAGAAATGGTCCATCTGCTGCCTTATAAACCCAATGACTTCTCTGAACTCCATCCTCTCTGGATATCCATTTTTTATTGATCCCTCTGTAACTCTTTCTCTTTTCACTTTCTTCTTTCACCTTTTCTCTTTGGTTTCTCTCATTCATTCACAGTCACACACTGATGCCCACATTCTCTCTCTCACACACACACACATCAGGCTGTATGTGTAGAGGTCATTATTATGCTGCTCATGTTACGGTGTATGTGTACGTCCTGTTCATTCGTCCTCAGTAATCTGAATCTAAAATCACAGACTGATCGTCCTCTGCTCAGGTCATGTGTTACCAAAGCTGTGAGTGTGTGGTTGTGTGTGTGTGTCTGTATGCTTGTATGGATCAGTGTATGTCTGTGTGTGTCAGCAGTGTGCCATATAAAAAAAGTCTCAGTTTTTGTCACATCAAAATTACTGTGTCACTTGCTGGTCTTCAGCAAACCCTGCAGTGATAAAACTGCTAGAAAGAGGCCATACAGTCATAGAGAGAGCGAAGGTAAATATATCTACAGCTAAAACATAGACAATCAATGAAAACACAACGCATCTGGACATCTGCTCCTTTTATTTTAATTCTTGCATTGCTGCAGTAGACAACATACTCTGCCCCCATGTTGTGAAATATAATACATGAATCAGGAAAATCAACAATCAAGCAAATTAGCATCACCATATCCAAACAACTTACAGTTAATTATGACTATTTACAAAAGCATGTATGCTAATTCGCAGTATAAAAAACACACTTATGGGAGACAGCTGCATTATGTCAGCGTATAAACGAGGCCACCACGGTAAAAAGAAAGCTGCAAATTAGGAGTTTGGGGGATTTTGTGTGCCTGTTCTGGCGCTGTCTTCCAATCTGAACACGTGTGTGATTTTAACACAGTCATTTAGCAATTTCCCTTGTATCTATTCTGCTCATTAGAGGCAGCACTGAAGTCGTGTTATGATTTTGTGTGTGTGTGTGTGTGTTAATGTGTGTGAGTTAATCCTCTTTGTGTCCTATCTGTGTGGATAGTGACCATGGTAGAATTGTTTCCACAGGCTGCAGGCTGGAAAATCACAGTTTGTTTAGCGTTCTGAATGCGTTATGGCCTTTAGGTCTTTAGTTCATGGCTAAACAACAGGTTGCTAATGGCAACAGAAATACAAATTGTCAGACCCTTAAAGAAATAAAACTCTCATGCCATGCAGCTGAATACATCAGTGCGTTTATGATCTTATACACAGTATACTGTTTGTGAGAGAGAGAGAGAGAGAGAGAATCTCCCAGTCTTTTATGGCTTCTTAGAGACCCCGCTCAGATGGGCAGGTGAGATCAAGCATCCCTCACAGCTCCACCTACCAGCCCAGATCCCAGGATCTGCAAAACAGGCATCAGAGCAAGGCAAGCAGAGTGGGAGGGTTCATCACACCACAGAGAGGGCACATGCAGCTAAACATAATTCAATTTTGGAAATGAAGTAAAAGATTTTGATTTACCATCATAGTTTTTAAGATGGTGATCATGCTATGCACCTGTCTGCACTGTTAATTCATTTCTTGTAATTTGGAGCCCCAGCACTTTCAGTGTGCAAAATACTTTAATTCAGTTTGAGGATAAACTAGCTGCTGAGACATTTGCAGACATACTGCAACTATTTGTGATCAGTGCACTTAATAACAAGGCTAAGAGTCAGTGGTGGACCAATCGTCCAACCAACACTGCCATCGTAGAGCCTTGCTACACCTCAAGTGTGGCTTAAAACACACACCCACAGTTACTTTTCTATGCCTCTGCACCGTTTTTCTGTGATGTGTGTTGCGCTCCAGGAGTTATTTAGAGAGAGAGATTTATGATGTATCTTTGTTGTTTCCACCATCCTTCACCCAGTCTTGTTTGCTTCCATTTCAGTCAGTGATCTCCTAAATGACATCCAGCACACCCTGGGGAGCTTGTATGGACTTGTATCCAGCTGGGTTTCTACATGGAGGCGCAGGGAGCAACAACAACAGTAAGAGCAAGAAAGTGAGGATCCAGGAGAGAGAAAGCAAGAGGTGCACATGCCCATCCTCCAGACATGTCTTGGAGCGGTGTTACATAATGATATGTTTAGTTTATAGAGACGATTGTCTGTGGTAAAATTGGCACCTTATTGTCCCAGAATGACTACTGAATGTCAAATGAGTGAATGTTGCAGATAAAAAAGTTCTTTCTGTTGATGTCTGACATTAAATCTCATTACCTCTTCCCATTTTATGTTCTCCAACATTTTACCCTGTTGTTTATCGCTAAATTTCTCTTGTGGTGACCGAGTTTATACTCTGGTATCATTATCTCTGATCTTTATACCGCCAATTACTGTGTGCTAGAAATGGTTTGGTGACACTGGCAACTGTGCCATAATTGTACTTTAACCATAATTATTAATTCCCAGAGGGTGTTTTACGTCTATCTGGAAGTGATTCAGCTGGCTACACTGATGGCTCTGTCGGTGTGCATGGAGAACTGTCAGTTTGTCCCTCTCATTCCTGGCTCCCATGGAGAAGCTCATACAGTGACATGGAACATTAGCACCTCCATTGCAGTGTTGTTCCCACACATCCCTCAGCAGTGTGAAACCAGATGGATGGCTTCTCACTGGGAGAGTACTGCATTGTTGCTGTTTTTCGCTCCTGCAACCCATGAACAGTAAATGTTATCCATCCTCTCAGGTGAAGAGCACATAGAGGGAAATAACAATGAATGTGCTACTCCTCTCTGAACCATTTGCATTTTAAAAAAACCCTCAGTGGTGTGTTTGTTTGTCTGCGTGTGCATGCCAGCAGACACTCACGGGTGTATTACTCTTTAGTGTTTGTGAAATAATCAATGCAAATGCGTGGAGTGGAAAAGATCATGAAGCGACACTTGGGAGGTATTGATTAGCTGAATGGGCTTCTCCCTTCTCCTATCCCGCCTTAGCCCAGAGCTCAGCTACCACCGCTCCTCAGTTCCTCCTACAGTGCAGTACATCTTCCTAGAAGCTGCCAATAAGGCTCCCATTTGAAATATGTTTATAGGAGCATAAGGGAATCATGACATTTATCAAACTGCCTTTGCAACCTGGGAACTGCTGGCAGCATGTAACTGACACAAGCAAAAAAAGTCAGATTTTCACAATACGGATCAGTAAACTCAGCATGTCTTGCCAGTATGTCTTGTAAAGATATGGTAGCAACTAATGACTGTTTTGATAAATACCTAATTATTGTTATTTTTCTACTTTTTTGATTAATGGTTAGTTTTGTCCATAAAATATGACAGAATAGCAAATCCTCACATCTGGGATGCTAGAGCCAGCAATTGTTTCTACTTGATAAAGCACCTAAATGATTCACAACTTAAAATTGTTGTTTGATGATCTATCTTATCAGCACTAAACTTATCATTGAAAAACACTGCACAGTGACATGGCACCTTGTGATGTGTGTGCGTATTAGCTGGATAACTGTATGTTCTAAATGGCTCCCTATTTGTTCCTGTGAGGTTGCTAACTGGGCTCATTCTCAGATTTCTGCGTCTGTGGGAGCACAGAGGTTGTGCATTATAGTCTTCCCCTGATTAAGCCGGCTGATTTCCTGCTTGCTCCCTGCTCAAATGAAGGGTATAAAAATAATCTAGTGATACAGCTCTTCAGGGTGTTTTTGATGTTCAGAAAACATGTACCGGACATGCGGCCTATAATTCTCACTGTGGCCACTGTGTCGAAATCTTGTGTCACATTAAGATTCATCATCAGTGACGTAACCTGGGGTCATTGGGTCAGGCACCCTCGCCTTACCTTGATTAGGCTCAAGCCCACAGGAACAACACCGGGCTCTAGTGTAGCTGCTGCACTGGGTATTGCAGCTATCAGGATCATCACGTGATCCACACTGGACCAAAAAGCGTTTCTCCCGTACACAATCAGTGTCTTAGAAGAATGACTCCCATGCATGTTTGCCAATGTGAAGCCCAGAGGAGTGTTTCAGCTCCACTCCTTTCAGCCTTGCATGTGACAGTGGCTGACCAGATTCTTTGTATTCTCCCTTTTAACATATTCCTACGTGCAGTCGTCACATGGCAGGTTGAGACAAAACACATGCTAAGCAAGTGGAAACTCAGACTTGACCTAGCCATGTGTTGACTGAGCCGTCCATACAGGGATCCCAGCAGGAGAGTATAGAGAGAAGCCCCACCCTCATGGTTTGCCAAAGGTCTGCTTCTCTGGCTGCTTAAACTGATACCACAGCTATAACTGTAAGCAGTGTAATAATAATAATAACACATCTCTGTTATGTGCACTTTTGGAGATGTTTTGCAGAAATGTGAGTGGGCGGGAACCGGAGTGTCCTGAAATTAGAGTAGGCTGGCAGTGTTATGCCAACACGGAGCACAAGTTGGAAAATGAGGTTTGAAAGCCAGAACTTGCAATGTCTTGTTGAGTCACTGGTCCTGAT
This sequence comes from Pempheris klunzingeri, assembly GCF_042242105.1. Lineage (NCBI taxonomy): Eukaryota > Metazoa > Chordata > Actinopteri > Acropomatiformes > Pempheridae > Pempheris > Pempheris klunzingeri. The sequence goes on along the minus strand of NC_092014.1, from coordinate 23,276,373 downwards.
GAACAATCTTAGTAAACCCCCACAAATACATTAGAGGCATCACTACTGTGAGATGCTGAAATGTTAATTGCTGCACCTGCACTATAGCTCTGTGTTAGTGGGCAGATCTGATCTAATGACACCCCTATGACAGCAGCCATTGTGCCTAATCATACGTCTGTCCTGCATTTGCCTTTTCATCTGTGTTGCAATGGTCATTGTCCCCTGTTATTTCTCAAATATTTCACAGAAGGCATCATCATTAATCATCATCACAAAGCGTGGAATATAGTGTGCAGTACTGTGTATTTTGGCAGGCAATGAATGGGCGAGAATAAAATTTAGTGCAGCTGTATTGTACTTTACATGCAGTCAGCTGTTTATGTGCTTGTGCCTTTAGGCCACAGAAAGCACCACGGATATACATATCTATCAGCTGAAACAAATAAGTCATTATATTCATGGGTCTGAATCTATAGTGGGAAGAGGAACTCAAGATCACGTAAGTCTTAACGTATCAAGGGTCATCAGCAGTTATTCTCCTTGTGGATTCCTTAAGATTAGGTGATAAGAGAAGAACTGCAGTTCCCCATGTGCACTAACATGCACACATGCTGTGATGGATGAAAGCAGTCTTCCCCAGTGGCCATAGACAGCTTATGCAATCAGACGGGTGTAATCAGTAGTTAAAGGTCATGTTAATCACATTCACTGCCTTCTACAGCACACACACTCTTACACGTACGTAGAAATGTGTGTGAGGAAGATATGCACATAGACCTTATCTCGCTCTCCTTGCTGTTTCCTGTTTCAACATTGGAAGCTAAAGACTTTAACAATAACTGATGTTTTGCAGTGTTTGAACCGCTTGAGTCATCTTGTCATTTGTAACTGTAACTTGTGCTAAGAATTCTTCGGAGTGTAGGTTTATAAATTAGCGGTGGATTTTGGTCCTCTCACTTCACCTTCAGCCTAGCGCCACCATGACGTTGACATTACTGGTTTTGAGTGAAATGTCATAGTCGCTTCAGTTTTCTTAAAATTTGGTACAGTTGTTTTAACTAAATGATGAATTTCAATAACTTTGCTGATCCCTCAACATTTCATCATTGTCAAAATTTCAACTTATCCAATACTTTGGTTTATAGCCAAATGCTTGCAAAACTAATGACAATCCAATCAGCCTCAGCTGTATTTTAGGTTTTGTGCGAATTCACATGTTCATGACATAATTGTCAAGGTGTGGTGAGTTTGCTTGATCTGTCTATTGGTTGATCCACTTCCCCTCCATGCAAATTCCCCCAAATATATCCTCATTTCTGTCACTCACCTCTGAGTGCCTCAAATTTAAAGTGCAAGGAAGAGATTGGAGCAGGAATTGAGTGAACACTTTTGGCAAATGAAGCATCCTTCCTTCTGAAGTGACATTGTAGCCTTTCTTTCTGATGACAGCTGTTTGATCAACACTCACTCTCAAAACTGCTCTGTGGTGCCTCATAGTTTTTAATTTGAAGGTTAAGTTCACTTTTCTTGAGACGTATCTGTCATAAATAAACTCTCACATGGCCACATGTGCATCGAAACAGTCTCAGGTCTCAGTAAAAGTTCCCTCTATCCGTACAGGCTGTAAAGAGAATCCCCCTGTCCTCCATCAGTGTAAAACAATGTGCTTTAATTCAGCTGAAGTTAGCATGGGACCTTCACAAAAATCAAGTCAAATTTAACACCTTATTGTCTCAGTGCTGCAGCTTTAAAAGGGAACACTGCCTGGGGGAAACACAAAGATGGAATTAGGAACCAAAAGCACCAAAACTTTGGAATATATTTGTCTAACTCAGACCTCTGCTGAAGTTAGAGCCTATTTTTACATCAAACAAAGACTTTGGATTTTTTTTCTCCATCACTTACATAAGACTAATTTTAAGATTGCATCTCTTTACAGTCAGTTTGATGTACTGTCCAAATAATGAGGGCATGCAGTTACCTCTCCTAACACCATTATTATTTTTGTCTGTGTTTGCTTATGACTTCAAGTGGAATCCTTAAAAATGCAGATTTAGTTTCTGTGAACAGTGTGAGTGTTGGTCTGTCTCTGCCTCTACATGTGCAACCATGTGGTTGCAGACTCGTGGGCGTGCGCTTGGCTGCATGTTTGTCTTAATGTGTTAACGGTGAATAGCAGCTCCGTATCGGCAAAGCTGCGAATTCCCTCTTCTTTGTGGGCTTGCTTTCATGTTGTTTTTCTCAGCAGGAAATGCAATATTGCCACTGCCTAAGGCTGCAAGGTTTCTAATGTAGTTACTATTGTCTTTTCTCCAGCATCCACCCACAACCCTCTATCTCTCCATCTCATTCTGTCCTGGTTCATTCTTGTCTCCCAGGCTCCTCTCTCCTCTTTACACGATTAAAGTAGAAACAGTACCCGCAGACATCTCTTTATTTTACTTTCCCTCTCTCTTTTCTTTCTGGCCTCCACCCTCCTTCTCTCCAAATTGTATTTTACTTACTTAACCTACTATATTAGGTCAGACTACTTTAAAAAAGAATGTTTGTTGTTGTCCTTATTTGTAGAAATATAGTTGGTATGTGAGAGCATGTCTACTAGTCATTTCACATTTACACATTCACAGTTGATACACAGCAGTTTTTTATTTGAGCAAAGTTCAGGCTGCTAAGTGGAGAGACAGAGAGAGAAGGCGAGATGAAATTAAATTTGAAAAAAGGGGCGATAGGGGTTGTTTTCTGAGTGGTGAAGGAGATGACGGTGGGAAGAGGTGAGATAGACAGAGAGCTCGTAGAGGCTCAGTGTGGTTATAACGCCGCCATCAGACTCTCACCCTGCCCACTCTGTCCCTGTCAATCACAACGTAGTCCATCAACCATCGCTGCACTTAATGCAGGCAAACACCGAGCCACCACACAGCCCCTCACAGCATACACACATGCACATCCACCCCTTTCCACTTTCCATCCACATCAGACACACACCATCCATAAATCAAGGAGTTAACCATGCTCCAGCAGAAACACTGGGTCAGGATGAGCTGCTTCCTTGCTCCGGCTGCATCCTGATTTGTTAATTTATGGCCTGAACTCACCTGAGTAGTTCACACGCACACACACACACACACACACATACCTCAGTGACTTGCAGCATTACCACAAGTGTCCCTCTGGTCTTACAGTATGGACCACCGGAGCGAGTGATAAGCTGGGATGAGAGAAGACCGGAAATGCAAGGAAAGGAGCAACGCAGAGAGGCATATTTTTATTCCTTTCTTATCCGTCAAGTGTTATCAAGGGGCATAGACCACCAGAGCATATGATAGGGGGAGGCCAAAGGATTGAGAGCCTGGGAGAAAGAGGTGGAGGGATTGACTGAAAGAGGAGAGTGAGAAGCGATACCTATAAGGTCTCATACAGGAAGAGAGACGCCAGCGCAAGTGAATCAGCTCAAACGCAGAGATGGCAAGAAAGGAACTGCACAGAGACTGAAGGATCATCCTCCTCCTGCTATTAGCCTGTGGTTCTCAACATAAGAAGATAAAAAGGGGTCCTCTTGAGTTCTGTAGGTGGAGATGGACTTGCAAATTGAGTTATGTGGAGGCATAAACAGCGACTTTAGGCAGAAAGGGCTGAGAGGTATATGAACGAGGAATGAATTGAAACGCTTATCCCACACTTCTATCCATGGGAGGGAGGTAAAGTAATGGAGTGAGGGACAGAGAATATAGATGGAAGTGGCAGGGTTAGTTATCTCAGGGTGTGTGTGTGTGTGTGTGTGTGTTTGAACTGCCTAAAAGCCCTCTTCTCAAGGCAACTTTTCCGTAGCGTTGCTTGTTATTGTGGAGCAAGCGCAGCCTCGGGGCGCTGTCCGTGGTGCTGAATCAGAGGCCGTATGGTGCATGCAATAGCAGTGAAATACTACATCTGTTTTTACTGTATAAGAGAAATAAATACGGAGTGATAGTCCAAATCAGCAACACTCAGCGCCAACGTAGCCAGCAGTCTGCCCTCAGTGAGGCGGAGAATAATTTGGGTGTTGTGTAATTTGAGTTATTATAGTTTGTATTTTTTGCTAAGTATTTTATTTTTGTTTTCAATTTAGCTGCACACCATTTGCTTTTACATTGCTGTTTAGTTACATGCAATGCCAATAACTGGCATTTACCAAGTGAGCCCTGCCTTCTGCAAAAACACAGATAAAAGCATAAATGCTGAAATCAATTCCATGAAATGGCAAAGGTTTGTATAGGGATCCATCTCTAATGGTACAGTAAAGGGTTGATGAAGAAAATGGGTTTTGTCATCAGTCTCCAGATCGATCTTGGTAGATCGATAAATCAAAGGAAAGAAGTGAAAAAAACTGATAATAATGATGGTGGTGGTGACTGAAGAACTCCAGCCTCCCGCTGTAATTTGCATTAACACACTAGCACAAAGGTTATGATAGGCTAAGACTGATATGGAGGTTTGTAGATTCAAATTACGGGTTGATGAACGACCAGCGGGGAGTTCTCTGGATACAAACCGCTCTCCGACCTGATAAGAAGTTAAACTTGCAGCACCTTTAGAATATGTTTTCCTCTAGTAGGATGTCATTGTGCATATTTGTCCACCCACATGACTGTGAACAGGTTTTTCTTTATGGAGCAGACAGCTTTTTCTTCTATCATAAATAGTGCTCCATGTGGGAGGGAGAACCAAAAGTTGTTGGGATAAAAGAATCTGTGGTATGTGCTCTTGGCACGTCAAAAGAAAAACAGTAAACAAATCAGCAAAGAATGCATTTAACAACCAATTCAAACAGTAAATTTGAAAAGTTCCTGCCATAATTCCTGCATGGCATTGTAATGTTTAATATTTCATGGAATATCTGACCACCTAATGAACCAAACTAAGAGTCCCCAGAGAGGTTCATGGCTTTGTGAGGCTTACAGCAGACACAATAGTGCTTTGCGCTAAATGCTAACATCAGCATGCTAGCAATGCTAACGCGCAGATGATAAGCAGGTGTCATGTTTACCATGATCATAATCTCAGTATAGCATGCTGCAATGCTAATGTTTGCTAATTAGCGCTAAACACAAAGCACAGCAGAGGCTGATGGGTATGTCATTAGTTTTAGTCATAGACCACTGTATGGAGCCAAATAACATTTTAGCCTCATGAAAAGTTACACAATCACCAAAGTGCATGAATGAGTGTATCTAATCTTACATGTATGTATAATATGTAACTTGAGATATTTTATTCTTGACCACAGTAGTGAGATGAAAAAGTGACAGACAGACTTACTGATCAGCCTACAGACCGATGTCCCCATCCCTCCAGTGTGGCTTGAAATACAATTTGCATAAAAGCAGCTTAGTTCAAGATACTCGGTGTGTACGGCTAGTAGAGCAAACCCTCTGAGCTGGATTATTCTGTCTAAAATGATCAAGTGTGATATTAACAATGAGAATCACGTTTCTCCTGAATGTGTAAATGAAGAGTTGCTGTTTTCAGCAGTTTACTGAAGTTAGACGAGAACACAGGGCCAAAGAGGAGAATGAACAGTATGAGCTTGTGATTAAACAAAGTTATTTTCCAGCAAATCCATAAACACACTCCACAAGGACACCTCCTGAATTAGCCTTTTGAAAAAAAAATGTGATTATGTTGATAATGACGTGGCCTTGAATTTATTCCGGGGTCGTAGTCTGATTGTTATAATTTGTTATGAACTCCATAGTCAGCATTTTTGCTGTTTGTTTTAACTGAAAGAGTAGTTATGGATAAGAAAAAGGTACTCAAGGACTTAGAGGCAGGCTATCAGTAGTGTCGGGTTTCACAATGTTTCTTCAGAAAGGTTCAAAAACAATGAAGAGATGAAATGTGTTTTGATCTCTTTTTAATGAGCAGGATGTGCCAATGTGACATCTCATCAACAGCTGTTTTGCCAAACAGCTTCCTCTCTGGGGTTTTTTGCCCGTTCTTTTAGGGGAGATACAGCATATTGCTGGAAATTATAAATTGACTTGAAGAAATTGTTGGCATGTTGGTGCTGCTGTGCTTGGATCTACATTACAAGATACAAGAGTAATCATTTCACAACACAGGGTTGCACAACGACATTCTGTTTATTGCCACCCATTCTGCTACTAGAGAATAATATCTATATTTGGTGGTGAAGAGCGGAGAACAAATTCAATAGTCTAACAGCTTAATGAAAGAAGCTGTTCCGCAGTCTGGCTGTATGACAATGGATACCTCTACATCTCTTTCCAGATGGCAGCTGTTTGAACAGGCCATGCCTGGGGTGAGTATCGTCTCCTATGGGCTCTGCACAGGCAACACACCAGCATCACTGATGCTCGGTAGATGGGTATTAATGATGCTCTGGAGGTTTTGATTACCCTCTGCAGAGTCCTCTTGGCCTTTGCCATCCCATACCAGTTTATGATGTTTTCAGTCAGGATGCTTTATATTGCTCCTCTGTTAAAGTTAACTAGAACTTGGCTTGGTTTGCTTTCTTAAGAATTACAGCCACTTCTGTGCTTTCTTTGCCAGGGTGGAGATGTGTGTCTCTGTGATGCTGATTCCCAAGGACTTAAAGCTGTTCACCTGCTCCACTTCAGCTCCATGACCGAGGTGTGTTATCTTTGCCTCCTTTTTTTCTAAAATCAATGGTCAGGTTTGTTGACAATGAGCATTAGGTGGTTCCATGTGCATCACTCTGCAAGGTTGTTGATTTTCTCCTGATGTGAATTTTGATTCTGTCTGTAATCCAGCAAACTGCATGATGTAACCATACTACTTAGCATAATATTTTTGTGATTCTAATGACGAGATAAACATTAATAGATTTTTGTTTTTATTCCATCATCAGTCACTTTAACATGCTGCTTATGAGGAAAACTGTTTTTCTGTTTTTCTGCCAAAACGAAACGAGACTTCCACTGTTGATTGTTACAATAACGTGAGATTAATTACAGTTAGAGATAACATGACTACCTGTATTATTGTACCATTTGGATCCCAGATTCAGACATACAGATAAGCTACAAATGTACACATTTCACATTAACAGTGTCTTGATTGATGCTAACAAGCAGAAACTGCGGAGAAAATAGAAATAAATTAGAGAAATCTGAGAGCTGGAAGAATATCAGAGGTGTGTGTGCCGAAAGCTGGAGTCATATTTTGCAAACCCCCGAAGAGCCCTGATGTATGGTCATGACAGACTTATCCTTGGCCTTGGTATTCTTTATTGTACACAGGGTTCAAATGGTTGTGGACCCCGTTGTTTACGCAGGGACAATAGATCTTTATAATGAACCATTGTGCGTGGCTTGATAAAATGCACTGCACACACAAGGTGATCCGGTTCCAGTTATTTTTCTGAATGTAGTCACAATTCTTCCTACACTTTCTCTTTATTGCTGCTGCACTGAAGCTGAAGTCTAGAGGAGATAGACCATTTCAAACACAAATAGAGATTGGCTTCAATAATGGTCTTAATCCCCAGAAGACTAATATTTTGATTCTTAGTCACACTCATCAGTGTTTTGAGGAAAGAAACCTCTAACGAGTAAAGTGAAGTTAAGATTAAACAGCCTCATTCTCTGACTTATGCCAGAGCAGGTTTGAAAAACGGGCAGACAGACGTTCAGTGGGTTTCATGAGCACAAGAACAAACATTTCAATTAAACTTTCATTGTAGTTGAAAACTTTTCATGTGACAATCGTGTCATACCAACCAACTTTCCCTTTTTGAAGACACATCATAAGAGTTTTGATATGTAGTAAGTAGTAAACGGAAATTTTCTGCAGCTCGCACGATCAAAGGCATGTTACAGGGAGATACACGCCAAATGTTTTGTTCTAGACCCGTGATAGTTGTTTAACTTATTAAAGAGAGCTACCTTGTACTTTTATTTTTAAAAAAGTGTAGAACACATACAGTGGCAAAAGAAACACAAAATACATAAGATGAAACATAATGTTGAGGTTTTTTTTGTTTGTTGCATTTTTTAAACAATGTAAGTCAGTATCATATGTTTTTGCTCATTTATTTTATTGTTCATTTTATTCTATGTGATAGAGAAAATGTGATTTTTAGAAAACTAATTTTTCATGACATGAGAGTGACTGAATGAGCACACAGAGACTGTGCACAAGTGAATTGTCTCAAGTGATTGATTGCTGTTCACAGCGTCCAGTCTTCATGGCCAAATCACTCTAAAAAAGACAGAGACCTTTGATGCCTGAGCAATGAGTTTGTATGAGTTTTGCCTGTGATTGAATAATGAAGTGACTGCCATTGGTGGAAGAGGTATTCAGATCCTTTATTTAGGTAAAAGTGCTAATATCACCCTCTCATCACATACTCTGGTACAAGTAAAGGTTCTGCATTGGAAATGTTACTTAAGTGAAAGTATGTGATTAGAATCAGGAAAGTGTAATTGAACTAATCAACTAACTAACTCAACTAATTGATTAATCTGCTAATCATTTCAGCTATAGCCAACTTGTTTATATTTTTGGGAAGTTTAATTATGAAAAAACCATCATATTTTATAAACTCTTTGCATGTTTTATGTGCAAAAACCCTAATTTGTAAAGTAACTAAAGCTGTCAGATAAATGTAGTGAAGCAAAAAGTACTAAATGTAGTTGAGTCAGAGTTGAAAGTGGCATGAACATAAAAGAAAAGTGCAATTACCTCAAAATTGCACGTCCTCACCAAGAAAAAAGCAATGAAAAAATGTATTCTTTATATATATTTTATTTCCTTGGGGCACTAAATCAATGTTTTTTTAAGAACAGACCCCACATTTTTTGAAATATTGGCCTCTACCAAACGGTTGAGATGTCGTAAGTAAAACATGTTTTCAATAAGATATAGTGAGTCAAAATGTGCTCTACCATATGGTTGAGCAGAAGGTTAAAGGGTTAAGGACTTGAGTAAATGTACTTAATTACATTCCACCACTGAAAGCCACTTGGTGCAATCATAACCTATCTTATAAAGCCAGTGATTCACTGTCCGATTTACACTCAGGCAGACCCCGAGCAACATAAGAATCAATTCTGAGTCATTTTCGTTTCCATCTGAAGAATCTAAGTCCAATATTCACCCTCTTTGTACCTCTGCTCTGCACCCCATCAACTTCTGAGGGAAATATCTGGCTAGTGACTCATTAAATGTGCTGTACTGTGTTCACCCGCTAACTTTGATGATGGGCCAGTAGCATACTACAGTGTTTTTTTTAGCATCATAGAGCTGAGGGGAGGTTTGCTAGTAATTCTGTGTGGGTTCATGTCGTAGGATCCATTGTTAGTATGACATTTTTCATAGACATCAACAAAGTGTCATCTCCTGTTGACATTAGGATTAGTGACAGATGTCCACAGCAAAAATTAAATCTTCCTGAACAAAGTTGTCATTTCCATCCCAAAATACTGACACTTCATCTTTTAGCAAAGGAACTACTATATTATTTTTTTCCTTGTGATACTGTTTTCCAATAAATCAGAAAGCTATGATTGCATAGGTACTAGGAGTATTGTTTTACTTCACTTATTTTACTAACGTTTTAGTCAGTGTGGAACGTCAGCCTGAGCTCTTTGTGAGCTGGCAAACAATGAATGCATTTAATTTGAACAGAACCGGAAGGCTGAGCTGTATTCTTGCTTGTCTACACTTTCAGTGAGTAATTGCATTTAGACTGCCGAAATAATAGCCTTCATTCTGGCAACGACCATATGGATCAATTTCTTTCCTTCAGTATCTCTGAGACAGCCCTGTGACACAGTAACTAAAAAAAGCCATAGGAGCTCGCTGTTGGAGGCCTTATTGTTGAAGGTTCACACAGACTTTATCCTTTCATGGTGTAATATCATTAAATTTGGTTATTCTTTCTCTGGATTTTATTCCTCCAGATAGAGTTGAAAGAGGAGATCTCGCAGTGCGTGTGTGCATGCATGTTTAATAATGAATAGAAGGAGAAAGACAGGTGTGTAATTGTACAGCCAGAGCTTCTCTAATATTCTTTTTCATACTCATAGGTCATTATTGGTGTACAGATTCTCATACACAGACACACACACACACACTCACTCACCGACTCATGTAATTTGAATACTGGTTGTCTGAAAGCTTCTTGTCACCACAAAGATGGAAGATGACCAGTCAAAATACACATCAAAGATTGATAACTAGCAGCATTATACAGCGTGATGCAAACTCTTTCAGGACATGAGGCAGCACAATGTAATGGTATTCAGGAATTTTAAATGTTTCTTCTGGCAAAGATGCCACATTTTGTCTATTTTTAGAGCATGCTTTTGATTTAGAGGGCCCGTCTTTAACGCCAGCAGGCATGAGAGTCATGAGACTTTGAGACTGTGGTGCCCGCTTAATCCTTTGGCAGAGCGTTCTGTTGTCATTTTGATGTCATTTTTCTCTACAGAAATGAAATGTCACAATGCATAAGGGAATTAGACACTGCATTGTCAGATAGTGGCTATGGTTTCTCATTGTTATCCCAGCCGTTGCTTATATTTCTCTGCTGCGTTGGTTCTTAATAGAATCACATACACAGTTATATAAAGACTTTCACACAACCCACTAACAGGTGTGGGCAGTTTGCTAATGCGTGTATTTATAGAATGTATTGAAAATACAACATGTTTAAAAGTTTATATTCATATGTGAAGAGTCAAATCACCCACCCTAATCCCTAATAGGTGTAATATAATAATAAGCCACTTGAATGCACCCAGACGAAGCACCAGAAGTTACTCGTGCAGCAGCAAGTACATGATCCCCCACTGGCTTCCCACCTGTACTAACATTGCCCATTACCCAGCTCTATGCACCACTTCTGTGTGAAATGTTCCTCTGTGGTAGTGGGAGAGTTTGTCTTCATTGCAGATGTCTGGTTATCCAATAGTTGTCTATAACTAACATATTTCAGGATGTATAATCCTGTGTTTTTTAACCTTAATTCAAGTGCAAGTGGAACCTATGAACACAAGATTTAATTTCTTTTCTGAACAGCTGTCATCTTTTTCCCATTTCAAAACACCAGAAGCTAAAACTAGTTATTGTCAGGTAATTGACGTGTTCATCCAATCTGCTGCAGGAATTAAGTGTCACATCTACTGTATAAGGTGTTTTTCTGCTGTGTGTTCTGTGTCCATGAAACGAGACTCTGCACCTTCTACTGAGCTTTACAGGGCTTCTGTATTGTGAAATCCTTTCTTGGCCAGCTCTTGTCCACAAATCTGCCTTTATCCCTTTGTTTACAACTTCCCTGTCCCCATCACATTTGTTTATTTCTCCTCTTTTCTCTCCTCTTGGCATTCATCCAACAGCACATCTCTCCTACCTCCTTCTTTCTATATCTTCCCCTCCCTCCTTACTGTCTCCCCAGTTGGAGCTGCCAATACACAGATACTGATTTTACTGAGGTAATTATAGATTTTGGCAAAGCTACAGTCCACTTCAGGGCCTTTGTGGGTGTATGTGCATGGGTAATTTCTATAGTTTTCTAAATCTTGCAGTCTGAGTAATGTCAAAATGTTACAACAATCTGGTGATAGTGTTTCAAGGACATTTGTCCCCAGCAGCTCTTGCTCTGATCTCTCTCTATCATAGTCCTTTATCAGGTCATAAAAGAATCACCGCACACACCATCACCTACAGAAGTCAGCATTCTTTTTTGATAGCAAATATCTGACAAAAACAGACTATTGCGTTACTGGTTTTATGTCTTGGTGATTTATGCTGTGTCATCCTACAGCAGCAGGAAAGGTAAACCTTGTTCATTTCCTCCCACTCCGCTTGTCTCCCCATCCTTCTCCTTTGTCACTTGCCTAAATTACAGCATTGACCACGGCAGTCCGTGCTGTTATTGCACAGAGTCAGGCTTGACCACACATTTACTGTGAGCCCTGACCAGTCTTTTAAATCACATTGGCAGTAACAGTGCCAGCCAGGGAAGAAAGAACAACTGTTAACTCTCTCCATCTGCTGCTCTACCTGTGTGTTCTGCTATTCTGACAGCAATACACTATCTAGTCAACCAGCCCTTTGTTCCATTTCCCGAGGGAAGAGCACAGAGAAAGAAGAGGAAGCAGGAGAGTAAGACTTTCATTTTAGCACAGACAAATGGAGACTGCCAGTCAACTGGCAAGCAGCCATTTGAGTTCACCCTGGATGTCTCTACTCCTTATCTTTCTGATTAAGCACCACTCTTGGTTGCAGACCCTCACTGATTGCTTTGCTTATTACACATATAGATATAGTTGACACTATTGCAGCATAGGGTCACAGTCCAAATTAAATGGTAATGATATCAAAAATGATATGAACACAAAATCAACAAGAATTGCAATATCAGACATCTAACATCACATGTGCTCCCCTAGGACACTAGGACACTTCAGGTGTCTTGAATCCAGACAAAAATCCAAATGAGATTTAAGAGACTTTTGTTTTCACTTCACCACTTTTAATGCATCTCTGTTGGTCAGATTACAAATCTGACAATCAGTCTTGGATTTCCCAGACTACATGTAAATCAGTGTCCGCTACCACTACAGTGAGTGGTGGTAAGGGAGCCTGAGGCTGTTAGGTAGCTGCCAAAAACATCAGAATAACTTGATGCACTTAGCAGTTTGGTTACAAACACCACTACAGTCCATAAACCGACACAAACACATGGACGAATCATATGTTATAAAGTTTGAACGAGACAAAAGTTTAATCACCCTCGCAGGCTCTCATTTGTCCGCTATCTAAACTGATCAGGGATCAGATAACAGCCACAACTTTGTGCGTCTTTTGAAATAGTTTTAATAGTTTTAATTTCAGCTCTATTATCATAGCGACAGATGCTGTAAGTGGCTTGATGTAACCACCGGTTATTAGTTACACTTGGGAGGAGTAAAGCTTTCATATGTAGCTTTCATGTTATTACCATTTACATTTAGTAATAACATGTGGGGTTTATTTGGATATCTTATTTAAGAAAAATGCATCTTAATTGTAATTGCAAATTGGCGGTTTGTTCCCTTTGTGAGTGTGTATAAATAATCCTCCTAATAGATGGTAGGCATCCTGCCATCAGTGTGTGAATGGCTGAATGTGAAAATCACTTTTAGTGGTCGAAAAGACTCTATAGACGCTATACAAGTACAGTCCAGTTACCATAACATCCACGCTTGTAATCCAGAGGGCAGTTTCTCTCCTTGATTTCTGTCTACTATCTCTATGGGATGAAGGCATAAAAGACTTAGACTTAGACTTAGACTTCTTTTATTGATCCCCCATAGGGGGAAATTTACATGTTACAGCAGCAACAATAGACAAGAAAGAGTGAATAAAAGCAACATTGGAAAATAAAGCAATAGCAAAATAAATATGTGTTGTGATGATAAATAAATATTTACACTATGGAATATTTACACTATGTATCATAAAATAAAATGTGAAATGTACAAGTATGGACAGGAATATCAAGGAGTGGAATGATATGAATGGAAAAACAGTGTGTTAACATCAGCCAGTGATGCTGCTGTTAAAGAGTCTGATGGCTGATGGGAGAAATGACCTGCAGTAGCGTTCCTTCTTGCAGGGTGGGTGCCTCAGCCTGCTGCTGAAGGAGCTGCTGAGGGCCCCCACAGTCCCGTGCAGGGGGTGAGAGGGGTTGTCCATGATGGACTTGAGTTTTGTTAGAGTCCTCCTCTCACACACCTCCTCTATGGAGTCCAGGGAGCAGTCCAGGACAGAAGCGGCCCTCCTGACCAGTCTGTTCAGTCTCTTTCTGTTCCTCTCCGTGCTCCCTCCTCCCCAGCAGACCACTGCATAGAGGACTGCAGATGCCACCACAGTCATAAAAAGTCCGGAGCAGAGTCCTGCACACTCCAAAGGGCCTCAGTCTTCTCAGCAGGTGGAGACGACTTTGGCCCTTCTTGTACAGGACGTCTGTGTTATGAGACCAAAAACATCCCAAAAGAGAAAAAAAGAATGAAGACCATCTATGGAGCAAGGAGGAAACACAGTGTTCAGTGTGCCATACCTGCACTATACCAAGTTTGCATGTTAATACCAGAGGCCTGTACTATGAAACTAGGTAAGTTACAAGGTTAACTTCAGGTGCTAACGTGGGTTTTCTGTACTATGACGGTGGTTCACTTCTTACCGGGGTACATCTCCATGGTAACTTATTCTGCGAATATGTGCTTAAGCTATGAAAGCATCGCCCTGTGACCAATCAGTTCTTTTAGAATAGATTAAATTGGATCCTGTTGGTCTGTCTGGTCGTTTTGATAATCAATGAAGTTATGCTGCTGTGCCTCCTACGTAAGTACGCAGTGTGTTTCCTTTAATGGCGAGATGCACCAACGTTTCTGCTGCACTGAAAATATGTTCACATTTTACAGAATGTCATTAATATAAGGGCAAGAGTGTTTAGAGACCAGCAGCCCTTTAGCTTTCCCTGACAATTTTCATTTCATCTTTTTCCCTGTTGGCTGCTGTCAAAGCCATTTTATTGTGCTTTGTATACTAATATCATCTTAAAACAGAGACTGGCTGAAGCACTAAAGCTTTGTTCTTCTTCTAAGATATGGATGTCTCCTTACCTCTTTGAAGTATGTACATGAAATACAAGTGTAATAATAGTCAGTTCTAGCCATGCCCTAAAGATGGGACGGTGATGTTATAAGCCTGTTAGCTTGCATACAGTTAACGATTTCTTTTGCCTTCCTGCATTTGGCAGCTGCAACTTTGTTGCTTTTAGCCTGGATTATGAGTTTAACTTTTTTATTCTTTTATTTATCTTGCATTATTGTTTGCTCTTTGATTCTAAAATATGCTGTTTTGCTGCCAGTAGACTTGTTTATGCTTATGATTGGTCATATGCTGCATCACCGTCCCCATGTGAACATGCTCATAACTAGAATGGGACAACCCGAGTTACCTACCAAGTTGATAACCACCGTCGCGTGACCACTTTGTTTGGATTAGTGAAGCCAGCTAATGAAAAGATATCCTGGGTATATTGAACTTGCTTCGTAGTACAAGCCTCTGGTGTTAATGTGTAACTACTGAGTAAGGTCAGTACCAGCTAATTACTGAAAAGAAGCCCATAGTTGGATGACACCTTGTACTCTTCTGCTTGTTAAACCTTCATATGTGGAGGCTGAGAGTCCATTATGTTCTTAAAATGAAGCCCTGGAGCATATAGCAGCTGCTCCACTGGAAAGGAGAGGGACAATACAGATGGACACGCAATACAGTACTCAATACAATACTCCAACATTTACACATAATATAACTCTAACACCACCTTCAAAAGAAACCCAAGCAATAGGGTTTGTTAAATAACAACCAGGACACTGAAATCAACCACGAACACTCAAAAGATAAAGTCACTAAATAAAAATCCCATAAATGCAGCAGGACCAGTAGTCCACAACCTCTGGAAATGGAGTCTTTATCCTCTTGCCTTCCTGGACCAGGTGCACCTGGATTCAGGATTAATCAGGAGAAGAAGACTTGGGAAGAGCTATAGAGAGGAGAGGAGAAGGGACAGAGAGTGATGGTAACGTGCAGCTCAAACCTCCTACAACCCTTATGAGATCCAGGGAGCCTCAAAGACCTGCTAGTAAATCTGAAGAAACAGACAGAACAAATGACTGCAGCAATCTGGCATCATTCTCTTGTCTTAACCCACCAATCGGAGCTGTCCTACAGGTGCTAACAGGATCACATGGATGAAGCCTTCAAAAGGAAAGCGACCAATAGCAAAGGGGCTGGTTATTGAATGTGGACAGGATGGCTTCACAGCAAGGAGCTCTCCAGTAGAGGTTTGACGCATAGGCCTCGCTGCCTGATGTTTGACTTTCAAGCCTTCATCTTGTCGGGCATTAAGGGGAGGAGTGGAGGAAGAGCTATCAGCAGCACCGGTGAAGTGGTAGGGAGCTCTAAAATGGCTTTGGCACAAGAGAGGAACACAGCTTTCACACAACTTGGGATCTGGTCAGCCTGGGCTGGGTCACCTGGTGGAGGTTTTATAATGTTGAATGATCTGATGATTCCTGGAAACTGGAAAGCTGGAAAATATATGATAATGTGTTCAGAAGGAAATAACCTTTCATCACTAGAGCAGGCCACACTAATGTGGCCCTTATACATTCTGTACCTTCCACTCTTTCCTGCATTTCTATCTCTATGTTTCCCCTCCTCCTATTTTTTTTATTTCACCTTTCTAGCTGTCCTTTTCATTCTTCTCTTATTGCTCTAATCCTTATGTCCTTCGACTGAGGCCAAAGGTTGAACTGGAAATAGATTTTCTCTGCTCAGTCGCAATCCTCCAAATTCAGCTATTAATTCACCTTCCTAAGGAGGACCGTGAAAGGGTGAAGAAGAGAAACACAGCGAAGAGGTAGATAGGAATGAGCAGCTGAAATCAAAGCAACATAAGGAGAAGCAGAAGAGCAAGGTTAAAGAGGAAACAAGATACCAGCGCTCAGTCATGCAACAAGTCTCCAAGGAGAACCATTCAGAGCTCATGAAACATTAAGACGTTTCAGTCATGTCTACCTTGTTTTGAATCATTCATGGTGCTCCTGTCATTGTTGTTTTTGTGTGCGATTCCTCTAAATTCATTACAAATGACTCAAAGGAGGATTATAATGTGCTTCACTTTTTGTCTGACAATAAGACAATACGATTACTGCAGGCTTGAATATACAATGGGTATATATGGATGTGTTTGTGTGTGTACGTCCTCTACAGTTAACACGTGTGCACTGTAAAGACGCATGTCAGCTTATGGATGTATGTCCCACTGCAACGTCTCAGTTTTTTTATGGAGTCTTCCAAATAAAAGATGAATCTTTAAAAGTAGCAGAGATCCTTAGCTAAGTGATAGGATTAGGGAGCAGACCGCTAGTGTGTCTTAGCGCAATGAAATAAACTGAATTACACTGGTTAAGACTGCTGGCTGTTAAATACACTAGGAGAGAGAAGCATACAGGGGACTGCAGAGAGGAGAGGAGGGGCAAGAGTGAGCCGCCACGGGAAAGAGGTGAGGAAGGGATGAGGGAGGAGGACATAAAACACACACACAGAGAGACAGAAAGTGTGTTTCTGATTACAAGGGAAGAAAGATTGCCCCGGTGAAATATTAGTTTAATCAAACGAAGCTGTATGGAAGAAGAGAGAGTCATTCGATAGTGCTATTGCCATTCATCTATATTGATGCAGGTCTGATTTTCTACCCTCTCTGTGTGTCTGATAGATTCTGATGTGCACAGAAGGCGAGTGGAGCAACATCTGACCACAAATTGCTCACTTTCAAAAGTGCACTAGAATCTGTGATTGTGTGCGCATGAATGTATGCAGTTTTTTTCCCCTGTGTGGATGCATACATACATCTGTATTTGCAAATGTGTGTGTGTGTGTGTGTGTTCTTCCCAGAAGTGGACTGCCTGCAGCTTGTTGGCCACCTGGTCCTCTGTGATAGCTCTAACCCAATAAAGAGCGGAGAGAGACTGACTGGCAGTGGCTGTCAGGGCAAACCCTGCCAGACCATACAGTCTGAAAAGAAACCCTCCCACTCGAGTGTGTGTGTGTGTGTGTGTGTTTCTAGTTGTTCACCTGTCTATCTTTCTTTTTGTTTCTTGTTCTGTTAATAGTGCACATACACTAATTATATGTAAGCGAGGGACTTGCATGCTCAGTATGTGTCATATTGTGCACCAGATGAAAACATTCACTGCAGTACATTGTAAATCCAGACACTGGCAACCTAAAGCTCAGCCCCTGCTTTTAAACATGAACACATCGAGTTGGCGTGAGAACAAGTGATAGAACAGCAACATTGTCATACTTGTCTTTTATCTTAACTCTGCTGACAGAATGACAGCCCATGTGTTTTAACAGACAGATGATATGCATGCTAAAAAGCCTTTTGTCCGTTGTTGCACCAGAGAATTGCAGTTGCTTTAACACACAAAAACCCGTGATGTAGAACGGAAGTATAAAGGGATGGGAGTATAGACTGTGACAAACGGTCGGTAATATAACCCGAGAGATATTTTGAAGCCAAGATTTGCATCTCATTGCCATCTTTGCTGGTTGCTGAAGGGAAAAAATTCAATTTTGGTCAAATGTAAAAGACTGAGACACCTGCTTCTTTTTAAGGAATCCAACTGGAATCAAAAAAATTTTTTTTTTGGCAGTCAAATATACTTTTATATAAAGAAAAGTATCCAAAACGTTCCTTTTTTACCTCTGAGGGGGTGTGTCTGTGTTTGATTGGCAGCTTGCAGGTTACTGGGAGCGTAGATGTAGATCACTACAGGAAATAAACAGGGTGAGATGGCGGACACAGCCATAGAAGATAACAACTGCAATCTATGTGCATGCTCTCACACACTTAAATTATCAATATGAGAGCACTATTGATATCATATGGAGGTTCTCTCTCTCTCTCTCTCTCTCTCTCTCTCTCTCTCTCTCTCTCTCTCTCTCTCTCTCTCTCTCTCTCTCTCTCTCAAGGTACAACGAAAAGAAAGAATGCCAGTGATTTGCACACACGAATGCCCACAACATGCTGACACACACAAACCAGCGAACCACTATTTCTCCTGGGTTAATGGCAGCCTCTGTGCAGAGGGGAAATAAGGCAGTCAGAAATTATATTACCTGTTTCATTGGGTGTGTGTGTGTCTGTGTGTGTGTATGAGAGAGAGACACAGAGAGAGAGACACAGAGAGAGAGACATAGAGAGAGAGAGAATGTAATATAATAGATTTGTTTCCATGAAGAAAGCGATTGAGAGATAAAGAGCAAGAGCCTCTGGTTACTGTTTCATCCGAGCAGATAGACTGGAGTTCACTCTCTGTCTCTCTCAGCCCCTTTATGGTCGAGTTCACAGACACAAGACATACAAAACCCACATGTACACACACATTCTTCCTCACACACACACTCTGTCCACAATAACATATATTCAAACAAAACAAAATGCTCTCAACGTTGTCTTTTTAACAGCCACATGCCAATCAGATGAGCAAGTAATCAAACGATTCAACACGCAAACACACACACACACAAACACACAAAAATCAACACTAGATGTAGCCAATGTCTTTATTCAGTGAGTTTAGTGAGCTATGTCTAAACTGACTCGTTGGGCAGCAACACTACGTTCACCCACTTTTGTTGATTTACACATTTTTTGATGTGGGAGGTTTTTGTGTGTCCTTGATAGTGTGTGATTACTGCTTGACTTGTGTGTGCATGCAATGTGCAGTGCTTAGGGGAATTATGATACACCATGTTAATGCAGCATAGGAACCCTCTGAGTGGAAAAAACTGTGTGCTCGTGTACATCAGTATGGTATAATCTATACGACTAGGAGCTACAGTGGTGCACAATATGTTCACGCAGCAGGAGGCAGCTTTGTGATGCTTGTTTTAGAAGCTAGGTCAACACTACTGTCTTTTTCTTTCTATGCTGCGAATTACCCCGTGGAACTGACTCCGTAACTGGCTTCTCCACAGGCAGGAGCTGTTCTGTCATTGTCAGATGAGATCTACACATGCAATCTTGTGCCACGTATAGGAAAAGAAAATGACAGCAGAAGCAGGCCAAATGATGCTTCCTCCGACAGGCAAGAGAAGTAATAGCTGCTGCAGTTTTTAAGCCCAGCTGAAATCACATTTGACCTTCTCTTTTTGAAGTCAAAAAATGTCAGTGTTTTGTCAAAAGTTCTTCTTTTAATTAAAAAGGAAAAGTTATGGTTGAAATATTTTATAATATTCTGTCAAATCAATGCAAAGAAAGGAAGCGCCATCATGACACTACAAATAACAGTCTAATGATAATAATAGTCTTTCCTATTTTTCCATTTCAAGGTGAACAGTATTAACCAGTGGATTCAGCTGTTTGGTATTTTCCAAACGTTTCAGCTAAATAAGGGCTCTCATAACATGCGAGAGGAAAGGTTCCCAGAGGTTAGACTAGGATGGGACTATGCAGATAGTTAGATAGCAGATAGCTACATTTTCCAAACGCATTCATTAGTTTTTACACTGAGAACTTTTTCTCCAACGATGAACATAAATAAAACAGAAATCTGACCTTTGTGCTTTTAAGTGTGTTAGTGAGTGCAGCCAGTAATATGAATTTCTTCATTCTGTTTTTCACCCACATATTCAGACGCTCTGTCAAGCTTCTTGATGGCGGTTGGAAAGAATTTCTATGATTGCTTGAATTTTTTGTTTTTGTTTGCTTGACAGATGACTCTGTCCCTGATCTGTGCCTATGACATACAGGGACTTTTCCCATTCCTCTGCGTTTATTATTCATTATTTATTTCATTTGCGGCAGCAAAATAAATAGCATAAACTTTTTTTTTTTTTTTTTCAAAACACAGTTCTTTTTTTCAGGCCATTAAGGTTTTAGTAAGTTTTTTTAAAAGTGATCAAACAATAACAGAATTAGTCATAGGCATGTGTCTCCACTGAACCTGGAGTGCAGACCTCCCAATTAACAGTGCAGAAAATACTGCCCCAAAGCTAAAACTAATTGCTAAGCCCTGCTGTAAAGGATATTCTTTGATGTTATCTTGTTAACTTAACAGGAAACTATAGGGCCACCCAGTGATATGACCAGAGGATTAATAAATGGTTGGTTGTATTATTAGCACTGAACACTGTATATAGTGCCTCAGGGAGAAATGGTTGCATATTATATTGTGATATGAAAGGATGTTGTTACTACCCCTAGAACCAATGGCTGTTGTTACGCAAGCAATCTGATGAGTAAAGGCACAATCAACCACGCTCAAATGACACAATAAATAGTCGCTATGTCAGTTTTTCTGGTAACCATGGAAATATGAATCCCTGAAATGTTGGATACAGCAGACCCTGTGGGTTTCTATCTCTGGGATTTCCTTAATGTATCTATGGATAAAGCATTCCTCAGCTTTGCCACAATGACATTATAAGCCTCTTGGGTGCTATTTCTGTAACACATCCATATTGGCAAACTAGCTGTTATCAGCAAGCTGTGGTTACACTTGCTAACATGTGATGGAATTTGAATTGAGCAATAGTAAATTAAATATATCCAAATTGCACGTGTAGACATGCAGCCAACTTTTCTATGTGACTATATAACGAGCATATACAGGTATGGTGTTTGTCAACAGCTATACAGTGCCGGGTAAATGAGGCTCAAGCTGAGGATCAATTTCATTCTCCGACTCATTAGCGCTTTCCATTGTCCTCTTTACCAAATCAGTCCACACTCCTTCAATTACAGACTATTGATTAGCTGACACGACTGCTACAAACAGCCACTGTGTGTGCATGTGTGTGTCCCTGTGTGAGATAATGAATTGGTCTACAAGTGTAAAAGTATCAGTTTATCAATCTAGCACTTAGTCTCCATCCTGTGCTATAAATGTCATCATTTATTTCCATGCGTTATTGAATTTGTGTTCCACTTTTAATGAATGTTTGTTGAAAGTTGCAACTTTGGCCACCATGGTCAGTTCCTCTTGCATGTCTGCGTCATTGACAGTTTTACCATGTGATCATAATATGTGTAAATGTTTTGTACTCACAAGTGTTTTTTTAATCATTTTGTCCATCCCATTAACATCAGTGAGGAAACTGGGTCTCAGATGACAAAGTGAACTAAATAACCTGGATTTCTCCGGGCTAGAACATGAATGAAACAAAGTGCAAAAGGCTTAACTAACCTGCTCCTGAGTCTGCAGACCACCCTACTTTTCATTTACTTTGGCTGAAAGTAATTTTCTTTTGACATCTCACTCTGCCAAATCATTGAGGCTGTTTATCATTCAGAGAATAAGCTTTGGTAAATCATTCTTAGTCTCCTCTTCTTCCTCCACACTGCCCTCTGACCCGCCTAAAACGTACCGTCTCCTCCGTCGGCTCCTCAAAGGCTGCCGCATCATCCCCCTGTGACAGATGTACGTGTGCGGATGTGTGGGAGAGACGGAGGGACAGAGTCAGACACGGAGACAGAAATGATGTGTCTGTGTCAGAGCAAGAAGGCGTCACCGGCACCCTGAAATAAGTACTGAGTAAAAAAGTAAGAACAATTGAAGAAACAATTTGAGAAGTTTTAAAGGGTCCAGAAGTGGTCGTGCGCAAGTAATGCTTCATGGTTTTTTTCATCTATTTGTCTACGCTTATACTGCATTCTTTTATCTACACATCCATGTCTCCTTGACATTCAGTTGTTGATTATTGTAAGCAGGCTGCATTTTGTAGAAAAAAAATATATTTTTGAAAGTTAACTTCCTATAATGTATCTTAGGTTGATAAATGATAATGATACACAGTAATATGAATTAATGTGATGAAGCAGACTAATGGGGTGAGTAGAGTCTTCTGCAGGTGGAAAGGTTGGTTGGATTCATCCGTGTACCGCCATATTGGAAGTTACATCAATATATCAATCATATGTTTGTTTTCTCAGGTTCATGAGAGGTCACTGTGATGAGACAGTCATTTTTGATTTTCTTGACATTTCAAGTTAGACATTGTCTTGTGAAGGTTGGTAACTAGATAAGTATTGACAGTTGCGTAAATTATATTCAATAATAATATGTTGTGTAGATGAAAAGTTTTAAAGAGAAACAATGTGGGCCTAAGAAAAGTTAAAAGGTTGTTTTTTTTATTAGCAGACTATTTTTAAAGCTGCGGTTCATCTAAGTTGAACTATGATCCTGAAACTTTGGAAACAAAGACGTAGATTTTAAATTAACAGCAAGAATACAGTTATATTCCAGCTATAATAGTGTCATCATATAATAATGATACGTTTTTGATTCTGAAAAGTACCTGTCATCTACAATTGCATGTTTTAAATCCTTCTCTTTCTGTGATTTATTCTATATTTGCTGAAGTGAAACCACAACTTTTAGATTGTCTTCAAGAAAAAAAAAAATCATTCAAAATCACATTTGTAGTTGACATTTGTAGGAATGAAAATGATTGAAAACTGAGCCCCACAACATGAGCTTGCTCAGCAGCGAAGTTCACTCAATTTGTCTAGACAGGGGTGTTACATTTTTAAAAAAATGATGCAATATCTTAAATCTGTCTGTTTTTAACAGCCTTTAACAAACACTGACATGCTCGAAGACCCTTGGGGTTAGCCTTCTTCAGTTTGACAGTCTGAGGCCGGCTGACTGATGTGGTGATGATCGACAGAGAGAGGGAGAGGACAGGGAGGGCCAAACAGCTTTGACATGTTTTGACTGCAGAGATTACGACTAAAAAGTAGGAAAAACAACATCAGAAGAGAAGAGAGCAGGGTTGGATTTCACAGAAAATGGAGAAACTCTTACAGTGTTGTATTTAAAGTAGCAGCTGGTAACATTAAAAAGAGAGAGGATAACTTCCAGGTCCCTCCACCTCCCTCTCCTGCATGTTTCAGGTTTGTCTCCAAAGCCCCTCACCTACAGAGGAGGCTGTCGTGAACATGCAAGCTAACCACTGCAACAAGAGGCCAGATATACAATGGTGAGATATGAAATGGTGGAAGTAACACTGCAGATGATGAGCCGTCCACAGATCTCCAGGTAGTGGGAAGCAGGCAGCAGGCAGGAGGTGTGAGGTACTAGCTCATCATCTCCCCGCTGTTTTCTTGGAGTTTCATTTTCCCCCAATTTTTTTTTTTTGAGATTCTTGATAAAGATCATCTCTACATGTGATTGGCGCTGAGAAATGCACCTCTTCCATGAGCAGCCAGACTGCTGTGCGTTGGAGAATCGTCATATCACAGCACTTTGTGGCGCTCCAGTGTGTCCCTGGAGATGAAAATGAAATAGCTAGGAATAACATGTTCTTTTTATTGGTGGTGGTTGTTTCACAGCCATTGTGTGCAATGTTCCCCCTGAAGATACTGAGCTTGACTGAGTGACAACATTTGCAGGGGAGGGTGGCTGTGCCGTGTATGCAACAGCTGTGAAACTGTTAGAGACTCTTTCTGCTCTTATTGGCTGTGTTGGTTCAGGTATGGTGGATTCTTGTAAATAACATTAGGAGCACTAGGAGGAGCCAAAGGAACCTGATTTACTGCTGAAACTTTGTGCATGTTTTCTAAAAACTGCGCCTTGTTGACAATCTGATAATGTTTTCTTAATTTGCTTGAGTTGTTGTCTGTACTTTTTAAGTTGCAGTTGCAGTTGCGTTGAGCACTCAGGGTATCTGTGTTAATGCAGTAGTAGTTGAGTGGGAACGATGGAGAGTGTGTGTATGTGTGTGTGTGTGCAATCAAATGATAAAATCTAATAAAACTAATACATTTTCATCAAAAGACTAAAACTAAGTAAGAATATGGGGCCAAAATTATTTCTGCATATAGATTCATATTTTGGTTTTGCCACATGGTATTCTGACCCCCTGGCTCTGCAAGTGCCACTCAAGAATATTAGTTTTCCTCTCAGGAGAAGTAGTCTGGATTTGCTCACATAAACTACAACCAATCCTTAGCATGGCACAGACTGCACAGGGGCAGCGGAAGATGGTTATTATGATTTAATTGTGCTTAAATCACAGAATCATGATTGCACTCTGTGTGTACCCTTGCGTGTGAGTGCATGTAAGTGAGTGTCAACAGCTGAGCTACAGTTCAGCCCAGTGCCTGACTCAGAATTATATCACCACTGAAAGCTGCGAAGAATATTAATTATATTTATCCTTTAACATCCAAGCAGTGACGTGGTACAAGAGGGTGACTGCTTTTGAGTAACAGTGGTGTTGGCAGCTGAGAATGACATTGACATTTTATCTAGTGAGTACAATGCGAGCGTGAGTCACTTTTTTTTAGCAGTGGATTCAGAGCATTTAACAATTACTCAGCATTACACTCTGATGTTTCAGTAATGAGTGTTTCTAAGAGCTGAGAGAGGTGTGCGTGTCAGATGCTTTCTGACACAAGGGCTTGAGTTGAATGGCTCGTCTCTACATCACCCCGTGCACACAAATGAGCAGCAGTAAGTCACATGCATGTGTAATTGACTGTGTAACTGTATGTAACGGAGCTCATTGATTCTTGGGTCTCAAAGAGACGCCTTCCACAACAGTGTTTCGTAAACCATGTGCCAAAGAGCCTGCCAGCATGATAGATGGCTGCAGTATTGATCAAGCTAATTTAAACACACGCGCACAAACCGCTCGTGTTTAGAGAATAAGTGTCCCTCACATGCGTCTGTGACGCTGATGCATTTCATATGGTAGACTGTATAGTGGTGAGGTCCATCCTCTATAGAAGTGTACACTATCTGCCCTTCTAAACACTGTGGCTGCTGGTTGTAAAGAAAAGACAGAAATGGGTTCAAGAGGGCCAGTAGCAATTTGTCATGACTCACTGGCCACACACACTCACACACACACACACATACACACACACATTGAGTGAAAACACTTTGATTTCTCTCTTAATTAGTTCACTCTGCTGATAGAACTGAGGTTGAAGCTGTGCCTTTGTGAATCCAGATAAGCAATGGGCCAATAACGTAACAGAAGAGACTTTTAGGTGAAGATTGTGCTGACACAGTAAAAGCACAAAGACACAAAACTAAAGCTACACAGAGTAATTACACTTGAATTACCAAATCACCGGAAAGAACATTATTTAATGTTGAGACTGATAATTTGGGGCTCTGAACTCTTAACAACCTCCCTGACCAGCTAAGCTCCCTTGATTTCCTCTGAGCTACCTTTCTGACAGTTTCCTCACTTCCCAGCCTGTGATGGATCTGTCTATTCAAGAGAGAACACCCTCTCATCCATGGAGAGGGATAACCTGTCAACAGACTTCCTCACTGTGTGTTTGTTTGTGCGTGCAGGCTTGCTGTCAGTGAACTCAGCATAAATGACCTTAAAGGGGATTCAGAAGAACCTGTGTTCCTCACTAGCGCAGCAGAAATATCACCACAGTAAGCACAGCTCACAGATTTCAAGCTGGTCAGAGAGTACAGATGAAGGCAGAGAGGCGGTAAGAAACAAAGACAGAGAGAGTGAGGGATATGATATCTGTATGAACATCATATGTGAGTGAACAAATGTCAGTTAGTGCACAATAATCAAATGATCAAATATCAGTTTACACCAATTTTGATGTGAGTGATTAATCAAGTGTAAACACTAAAGATTTGCTCATTGCAGCCTCTCAAGTGTCAGGATTTGCCACTTTTTTTGTTTTGTCTGATTTTAAATGGAATACTTTGGGTGTGTTAAATGAAACTATTTGAAATTGCAACCTTGGGCTCTGGGAAAGTGCGATGGCATTTTTCTCAACTGTCACAAAACAGCACAAGTAGAAAATGCAATTGTAAGAGCAAACGTAGAGCTGAATATCATCTTGTCAAAATCATTCAGAAGGCTAAAGGTGGTTGAAAAGAATGATTTTCTCTAGAGAAACCTGGAGCACATCATCTGGGGTTTTATAGGTTTATTGTTATAGGAACTGCCCAGCAATGCCCACAACTTTCTCTATTTTGCTGAGTGTATATAATGTAGATCGTACAAGTGAATTCCAATCTTCCTCCTATTTATGTGTTAGTGTATAGCCAGGTAACAGTGTCACTATTGCCTCCATCAGCACAGTTCACCCCGGGGTTAGTGCCTGTTTCCTACTGCCTTTGTCTCTGATTAGTTTGGCTTTTAAGGTGAAAAACAGTTGAATTCATGGGCTGTCATGTGGGACGGTGGAGCTAATCATTTTTTGGAAAAAGAGGACTGTGGCCATGGCCTCATACGAAAAGTCATACAGTTTAAAATCACATTTACATAAACATTGACTGGGTGCACCTGTCACTTGAAATATGTAGAAACAAACTGTCCATTATTCAAATGTGAATCTCCACTTTCAGATGGTTGGGTATTAAACCTCAAATTGGCAGACACGTTTGAAATAGGATGAGCCTTTCAAGGGATGGTGGTTATGAAACATAGATGCAAACATGTGTCACTGATATTATAACATGCACCTTTCAACCCAATTCATTCAAGAAAAACAGCACTTTCAGTTGTGCCTGCTCTGCAGAAACACGTTCACTTATTGTTGATGAATCTGGGGTGAATTCACTAGCCTGTCAACTATCCTGTGGAACATATGTTCCACTTGTGCATCACCTTTTCATGTCATAAAAAGTTGGATGGGGCTTGAAAAGCAAATATGTTGTAGGTACATGTTCTCTAGAACGACACTCATGAACCTTATCTGATCAGACGCTACTGTAGTTGTGTTTGGTTTGGTTCAGGGACAAAAACAGCACCCCCCCTTTGTGGACCTCGTCTCCTCTATAATAAAATCACAATGCTCCCTGCATTTCTCCTGATTGACAACCAATATAACAAATGTCAGTTTGGGGCATTTGATGAAACAAGTGATGCTCTTGATTTTCATGTATACTGACAAATGCCAGACATTCTCAGAGCCATGCATTCGACTCAATGTAGTGGAGTCAGTGTAATCTCTGCAAAATTACAGACTTGCAGTCGTAGCAAAGCACAAGTGTCAGTCATTCTGTCATTTTCTGGCATCTTTAATCTTTGTCTCTGTCATCATTGCCTCTGGACAAAGCTGTCGTCTCCACCTGCCTCAGAACCACTGGCAAGACTCACTGGTGCAACACTTGAGCCATTTGTCTGTTGTTCTAATAAAACAGCTGAACATGTGCTCAGCTACACCTGTGCTCCCCCACAATATGTCAGGACTCTCACTTATTTCAGTGCCACCACAGTCTGCGATAAACTTCAAAACACTTCACTCTATAACTGCATGTATGACTCAGCAATCAATCGCACACTCTCCGAACTGATCATCATCTCACAGTACTTCACACCTATACTGAAGCCCCCCCCCCGCAGAGGTGAAGCCGACATGAGTCACGCTACAGGGAAGAGGTACTGTAGAAAAACTTGTAACATTTAAGGGCAGGCGGTGTCAGCTGAACAAAGGGACGTGTTTTTTGCTCCCAGTGAAAGAATACAACACAGCAGCTGCTGAGGCGTGTAGCATTTTCAGTGCCTGGGTACACAAATCACTGACTGCGGACATATTTGTCTTCGTTTAAAAAGGCACAACATGTGTTCGCACCTTGTAGCAAGGTTGAATGTTAAGCTGCCGCATGGTATTCTGTGGATCATACAGGCCCAGTATATTGACAGCAGCTTTACTGGAGGATTTAGGCTTTCTTTCGTGTTCAGTGAAGAGCCAAGACAAGTGAGAGGCAACATATGCATTTATTTTAAATAACTAATAACATTTCTTAACTAGTTTAATCAGACTTGAACTTGTGAACAAATTCATTAGACTGTAGCTGCAGAATTCATCAGAAATTAATCCAGAGTTTAAAAGTGGATTGAGCTGCAGATTAAAAGATCAGTTTTCTCATCTCCATAATCTTTAGCTTTCACCAGTTGTTTGCTCACTAATTAAAGTTCTCTTCCCAGAATGCACCTTGGGAGTCAGTGGATTATTAGCTGGTAGTAGTTGTTGGTGATTCTTGTCTGTCAGAAACAAAGGTGGAGGTAGATGTTATTATTGCTGTATAACCATGTAGGGAGGAGGTTGAGTTGCATGGAGGAGTCAACACTTGTGGTTTCTGAGGCTGGTAACTCTAATGACGTTATCCTCTGTAGTGAAAGATAATTCATTCAAAGTTCTTGAAATTGACTGGCCTTCATGTCTTAAAGTAATGATCGACTGCAGTTTGTCTTTACTTAGATGAGTGCTTCTTGCCATAACATGGATTGGAACAGTAGTCAAACAGGGATATTCACTGTATAGAACTGTGTACCAACCCTACCTCTGCACAACATAACTGATAAAAAAAACAGCAAGAAATTCTAAAAATTAACTCTTGACAAGGCTCACATGTAAATTGAAAACCGTTCCAGGTGACGACCTCATGAGGTTGACTGAGGGAATGCCAAGAGTGTGAATCACCAAAGCAAAAGATGACTGCTTTGAAGAATCTAAACAATAAAGCAAACTTTGTTGTTTACTACATAATCCCACGTGTGTTCCTTAATAGTTTCGATGTCTTAATCTACAATGTAGAAAATAATAAAAAAGAAAGGAAAACCATTGAATGAGAAGGTGTTTCCAAACTTTTGACTGGTGCTGTAAGTATGCCTGTAACCACGACCATGACTTATGGAACTATTTTGAAAGGCACTGAGAAACTATGTTGTTCTCCCAAAAACTATTCCCTTTTTGATTATTAAAATGGTCTGTGTACTTGTACTTTGTCTTATCTTTATATCAGACCACAGAACAGAATGAACACTTCATCTAATCTGACAACAGACCAAATTTGTAATGATGGAAAGATCCAGCTGAGAAATGAATCTTTACACTGAGTCAAGTAGAGGCAGTTAAAATGACATATTTGTCTGGTGATGATTGATGACTTCAGATGGCGAGGGTGAGGGAGACGAAAGGAAGGAATGGTATCAGATAACAACAATGAAAGTATGTTACGAGGGATAAAACTGAGAAATTCTTTTCACAGTTAAAACGAATGTTCTCGGTTTATAATGATGCTCACATTTGATTTGACTAATTTGTGTTACTTGGCACCAAGTGAAAGGCAGCGCACTATCCAACATTTTCCCTTTCACATAGTGTGATATTTCTGTAATTACAGTGTGTTGGCAGGGGAAGAGGTGCTGAGAGTTTGAAAAGCTTTGGTAGTTGTACATGGCTGACCTAATGGCACCACCTGCCAATCTTGCAAAGGCCCTTTGACCCAGCGTTTAGCCTGTGGTCTCCTTCACCTGCCCCAGTAATTACTCTGCATAATCACCCAGGGTAAACTGGCTGTATGCAAGAGGCCACCAGAGATTAGAGGGACAGCAGTTTGTGACAGCTTTTTGCTAACTTTAAGTACACCCTTCTGTGCATCATCATCCTTTGCAGGCTTCTATTACCAACTTGAGCATTAAAGTCTTTGCATAGACAGATAGGTTGTGTGTTACAGTGCATTTAGTCTACTAACACAATGATTGATTGGCTATGATCAAGGCATTGTCAGTCAAAATTGTTGCTTTCTTCCTGGTTTAAATACATTGCGAATAAAGAGCCAACTATAGAGCACTTTGAAGACGAGATTGGCAGGGTACGTTTTTGTCGTGAACATTTGTATTTCTCATCTTAATGTTACGAAAATGACTCTTGGAGAGTCAGTGGAACACTGTGAGAGCATCCTAATGATTATCCTCAAGACTGTAAAAAGCTAACTCAGCAGCTATAAATGTCAGCAGGCATACTCCCTGTGGTGTTATCGTGCATTAATGTCTCTTGTATGGCTTATGTAACTAGATGCTACAGAGAAGCAAAAGTACTATGCACTTTTATGCACCGTGCTGCATAACCATGATTGGGCTTTAAAACACCCAAATGGACAGATTGGATGTGGAAAAGATCTGCAGGAAAGGTTGGGGAGCGATAAAACGATGGACAGTTCGGGGAGACAGAAAGAGGGTGAATAGATTAAAGTCTGAATTGGCTGCCTCACAAAATGATTATGAGCTCGTGTGGGTCCAGAACACACACTGCTAAGTTTACTTTTCCCAAAGTTGGATTATATTTTAATAAAGGCAAAATATGGAGCTGCCAATTAAGAGTTATTGGGTGTTTACTGTGAAGATGGTGCAATGTGCATGTTCTCCTCACACCTCATTATGTGGGTGTGGGTGCATTTTAGCGTGCACCCACACTGCTTGGAACCACGAGCACAGATCTCAGCACCAGAGCCCTGATGATCACACATCCAGACTACGAATCTGTGCCTGCAGTCACCAAGCAGAGAAACTCAGTGTTTGTTTGAAAGATCACACATTACAGCTGTTCATTACGGTTCTAAATAGCCTTGCTATTGTTTTTCTCAGGCTTTTTTTTTTTTACAGGTTTTCTCTTCCTGCTTTAAAACCATCTGGAGCCATCAGAGACTATTCATTTAGTGGTAAGATTTCAGATTTCCACCACAAACCAGCCAAACAATTGGCAACAGCTTTATGTTTTTAGGTAGTTGCTTTTGACCCATATGGCACAGAAGGAAAGTCTTATTCTATTATTTACGTTTTTTCACTCATTTTGAATTTTATGCAACCCCCTGTATACTTTCCTCTCAAGGCTGATCAACCTAACATCCAGCCAATGTCAGCATACTGTCACTTGTGTAGAAATGTTCCAATTTTCATTCTTAAAACTTTAATTTAAATAGCTTAATTTTAGATTAGTTATATTTAATATAATTTTGATGCATAAACACAGTTAAAGAAATAATTCCTAATGAGGAATGAGACCAATTTTACAGAAAGGTTTAAAATCCCCCTATGTTTTGACGGTAAATTTGAATTGAACTATTAAAACCATGACTATTCCAGAGAAACAAAATGAATAATCATGACTGATCAATAATGAAATCTTGAGGATAAGCATGCAACAATATCAACACTTAACTTAACAGTGTCCTCATTCCATACATATTCCTGTGGTGCCTTCACAGTGTGTCGTATCACATTTGGTGATGATGTGTGATGACAAATAGGCAATTTTAGAAATTTAGAAAGTCGAGGCGTCTAAGTGCATGTGTGACTCATTGGCTTGGACCACGCTAAAGGAAACTTGCAGCTATTTTTAGGCAGCACGGCCCACAGGATGCACTGCTCCTGTGGACGCTCAAAAATCAAAGTAATGTTGCAGAGCGGGCTAGTGAAGTTAAAAACAATGTTGATGTAACAGTTGCCTAACATTTAAATCTTTAGTTGCTTTAATTGATCTGCCTTACAGCCTTCTACAGATCAGTCTACACATCAGTCTTGTAAAATGTGTATTTTATTTTCTGGCCCATATGTAACTAAACTCAATGAAATGCTTTGCCAGATTAATATCACAACCTCCATGTGGTTTCATTTCTTTTTAGAATCTTAATTTGATATTGAATTTTTTCCTGAGGTGCATATTTGTTCAGACTAATTTATATAAAGTTTCTCTAAGACATGAAGTCCTAATGGACAGACCACAGCAATGTTCCTCTTCCTTTCTCCTCCTAACATATCGTTTGTAAGGACTGAACTGTTTCACATACTGCTGCCAGCAGGGGTTTGAGTGAGCTTTGTTATGGAGCTGAAGTTGTCATGGGTCTCTATCCAATCATCCCATCAGCATCCAGAGAAAGATCCCAGTCACCAGTCTATTGTGGTCCTAATGGTTTTTTAATGACAAAGTGTATAAAAATAGAAAAATATATTTGAAGAGCTGTGTTATTGCCATTACTGATGTCTGAGAGGACTCAGCAGTCCAAACAAGAAAAACAAACAAGATGCTGCCTTTGGGTTTTGGTTCAGTGGGTTATTACTCAGAGAGCATTCTCGCCTCCAACACAACTGTTTAACAGAATGAGGAAAAACAGCACTGCAGACCAAGCCAGCAACAGGGAGGCAGATGTGGCGGCGTTCCCTTCATCTGTTTGACAAAAACAGCAATAACGAGCATCAGTGTAAATAATAAGAAAGCAGCAATACAGACAAGTGAAAGTTGCCCACAGGGGAACTGTAATGACTGGATAAACAAGAAGGATGGCGAGAGATAAGACAACAACTACCACTGGGACAAGACTGGATGGCTGTGTGTGTGTTATTGCATCAGATCACATGTCTAAGTTATTTTGCTCATGTATGCATGGACATCCGTCTACAGCATTATGTGCATTTCATTTGAACAACGACAGGAGGCAATGTACATTTATCTATAGATAAAGCTGCTGCTCACTAGTGGACATTAGTATGCAAAGCAGCGTTACTGTACATTTTCATACATAATGCAAAAGGCTGTAAATGGACATTTCTGTGAACTTTAAGAGAGAACGATTATTTGGAAACAAATTATTAGGGCTGGGGAGACGGCAGGTATGTATTGTATGATGAGAACATAATGAGTAGAACCCATATTAAAAATGGGGCTGTCAGTCACTCACTCAGTTGTATGATACTGGTCTTTGGAAACCTTGGAAGTCTGTTATTTCTCTTGTCTCTCTCCTGTGACCTCCCTGCAGCACAATCTGTTCCTCTTTCTCCTTCCCACACTCTCTCCTTCTGTTCAAAGAGGTAATCAGAACAAGTGTGCGATTGCTGCAGGCATCCAGTAGTATTGTTGTCGGGGTCACTATCATTGTATCTTCTGCGGCTTTTGGAGCACACTGGCTGGTCAAGAGTTTATAGACATTGGTCTCTCAATTACCGTTTAAATGGCCTTGAAGACCAGCTCATTCAGTCTATCAAATGTATTGTGATGCTCACCTCTTTAAGATTTTTTATTGTCTGACTTCCCACAATGAAATCTTTACTGCTTTTACTGAAGGGATATTCCATACCCTCAGTAAATCAGCTTTAGCTTGCTAAACAAATTCAATTCAATGCAGTAGTTGTGAAACAACTGAGCTTTTGTAAGGATTATAATGTGTGTTGCAGGACTTTGCTAGGCGAATGTAATAATTTGCCTCGTCCCTTGCATAAAGGGACAGACTGTGGAGGAGAAGATTTCAGAGGTAACGGAGGCCAAGGGAGTTTTCATGTAAACAAACCACATTTCTGTTCTGTGCATCCATTGTTAGTCACTTATAACACCTTATTTGTGATTCTGTCCTTATAAAACTTTTGCAAAGCTGATTTTAGAAAAAAATGTTTACTTGTTTGCTTCTACTGCACTTTTTTTTTTTTTTGTTTTTGGTTGTTGTTTTTGGCTCAATGCAACATAAATCTGTGGAACAGTATGAGGCCATTGGCAAGAGTGAGGCATCATGTCTCCCATGCCCACATACACATGTGCATCCTTGCACACATACACGAGAACAAACAAAATTTGGATCCTGCATAAAAACTTTTGTCTATCTATCTCTATCAGTGATAAAAATAAATAAATAAATAAATCCAGAGGCTACCTTTAAGAAGCACAGCTTTTACCTGAAAATAAGTTGTTCTTCCAATCTGTGAAAAGCTCAAGCCTTTTTATGGATGTTGTCAAAGATCATCTCTTGCACGTGATCTCTAACTCCTGACCAGAAAATCTTTTGGAACCACTCAGCACTATTTACGATTAATCTTTGATAAATGTCGCTTGTCGTGCAGCAATGTGCTGACCATTCTTAGTCCGCTTGACATTGATGTCACATTTTCATGTGATACAACCCTCTCACACCCTCTGAGTGACAAAGCAGTCCAGCTAAGGCTGCAATGATGGGGAGAGCTGTGATATTAGGAAAGGAATCAGTCAGTGAACAGTGGATGACAAACATTGACAGAAACTGGAGTTTCCTCACATGTTGATGAGTTATTATTTTTATTCACAGAAACTACAGAGAGATCAAAAGGAATCAGTCATAACTGTAGCATAATAACTGTAATAGTGTACCTGGCACTCAAATGCATAATCAAATTTTCGTCATTATTCCAACAGACCAAAATGTATTGCAGTATAATTAATGTAATAATAATTATTGAATAATTGAATGCTCTCGATGTAGCATAAAATACAATAATTGTTTTTGTTCTGACATTTTGATTGCATCCACTTACCAGAAAAGTTAATTAAAACAAATTCCAACTATTTTACTTAGGTAGGTACTTAGGTAGCTCAGGTATTTAGTTGGTGATGTATTTTTAGCCATGCAAGCGGCACGGCTGTTTGGGTTGCAGTATTGATCAATCAGTCAACCAGTCCATAACTTTATTCCAGGTCCCTGGAAAATGGATGACTTAAATGATTCCCTGACTTTTCATCCAGCACCAGCATCAGGCCAAAAATGCACTTTGTCCAATACTTTATGGTAAATGCCAATTACTAAATGTTAACATGCTAACATGGTAGATGGCCAATATAATAAACATCCTCAAAGTGTAATTTCTGCACTTTACCACTGTCATTGTGAGCTTGTTAGTATGCCATTCAGCTCAAAGCACCACAGTGCCTATATATAGCCTCACACAGCTGCTAGCTGTGGACTCATCTTGTAATGTTAGATTTTTGATTGGAACTCTACGGTGGCCGGGAGGTGCAAAACAATTTTACAGTACAAGAAACACTTTTACAAAGCTGGAGACAAATTTACATTTTAGAAAACATTTTTACAACTCAGAAAACAAAATTACATTGCCATAACACATTTACAAGTCCTGAGACAAATTTACATTTGAGAAAACAAATTTACAAGACGTGAAACACTTTTACAAACGCCAAAACAAATTTACAAGTGACAAAACACTTTTACAAGCGGCCGAAACAAATTTACAAGTAACTTTTTCAACCGGAAAGGGAATGTACCAACTGTCGAGTAGAACCGGAAGTGATAAGGAGTTCATGGCGACCCACGATGGACGGCAGTCAAGCGGTCTTTTGTCCGTTTTGTGGCGAACATATAAGCCGATTAACGTGGTACATTCCCTTTCCGGCTGAAAAAGTTACTTGTAAATTAGTTTCGGCCGCAAGTAACTTTTTCAACCGGAAAGGGAATGTACCAACACGATGGACGGCAGTCAAGCGGTCTTTTGCCCGTTTTGTGGCGAACATATAAGCCGATTAACGCGGTACATTCCCTTTCTGGTTGAAAAAGTTACTTGTAAATTAGTTTCGGCCGCTTGTAAAAGTGTTTCACGTCTTGTAAATTTGTTTTCTCAAATGTAAATTTGTCTCAGGACTTGTAAATGTGTTATGGCAATGTAATTTTGTTTTCTGATTTGTAAAAATGTTTTCTAAAACGTAAATTTGTCTCCAGCTTTGTAAAAGTGTTTCTCGTATTGTAAAATTGTTTTGCACCTCCCGGCCACCGTAGAATTCGTCAACATTTGACTGACAACATACTCTATGAAAACATAATGTACAAAAACATGCGGCAGAAACTGTATTTTCACTCAAATATACAACAGCGCTCCTGTCTAGCACAGCTGCTACAGTCTTCTTCGCTATCCTTTAGCATTAATTATTAAAGCATTAAGGTTTAATTCTTCCTGGGATTGAACCGATGACCTTTTCAGTCACAACCGACCGTGCTCCAGTGTTCCATCCCACAGGACACTGATTCAAACCACCAGGGAGAAAACAGAAAGCACTTCAAGGTCAGTCTCTTCTCAGTCTCATGAAATTGTCATGGCTTATCCCTTTTTCTTTCAAACTCTTCCTACCCTGCTCATCTGCTGTATTGCTCTCACGCCTTTGTTTTCATGTTTTCACTTATTTTTCCCGTTCTACGCTTATAGCCTTCTCTCATCTCTACTGGTCTAACAGCATTTGCCATAGTTCATTCTATAAGTAACGTCTTCCCTATTGAGAAACTGTGTAATCTGCATCAGCAGCCTTGTTTCCTTGAACAGAATCAATGAGACAAGTAACAGCAAATACAGTAAATGAGGGAAATGAAATGCCAAAGAATAACATTTTCTCGTAACATGATGAGGAAATGGTGTTAATTAACGTATTTGTCAAGCCGTCACTAAATCAGTAAAATGTTCAATTGCAACACATTTCATTGGTTCTCTTTGTTTCATTTCATACATTTTTCAGTTGTTTTCATTTGTACTGCACACCCACTATCCACACAGACCACCTCAATGCAACTCCTATGGCGCACATAAATGTAGTGTTTCATTAACTTAAATAACACGCCTGGGAACATAATCCTGGTAACAATTACATTTGTCGCAAAACTTAATTATGAAAACAGTTTAGTAATATACAAATTGGGTTGGCATCCATGGATTCCATGAGACAAATCCACATATAATGACTGTGCCTGGTGCCTAAAGTGATCCAGATTCTCTGTCAGAGATCAAACTAAAGCAGATTAAAGCAGCCTGATGTTGAGATCAGACAACAGGAGACCTCATTAACATCTTATCAAGGCTAAATAATCCAACAGGAGCAAATGGCAGCTCACACTGCAAAACAACCATGTCAAATTAGTTCACCAAATGTCCCCCTGAGTAATTCATTAAGTGAATTTACAGGGCCACACTTTGATTAAACTGTTAAATGGTCACAGGAGGAAATAATTGGAAATAAATAATAATTGTGATAATTAAATTAGGGACTCTAAATGGTGCTGTTTGAATACAAAATATGAATGACTTGCCCTCCAGGCAGCTGATGGCACCGATGATGATGATGAAATAGCTCTTATACTTCTCTCCGTTCTTTATTGTACTTTTCTGTCAAGATGATTGGATTAGAAAGTAAACAGTCAGCCTTCACTCGACAGTCTGAACTCCTGTTACCACGCGCTGAAAAAAATCATGAAGATGTCAGCAGTTGGCACTTGCCTGAGTGCTAATTAGATGTGTTTCGTAGGTGCTGCTCTGTAAATGTTAAGTTCCACTGGGGTGAGAATCCAACCAAAACAAGTGTCTCCTTCTCTAACCTCCATCAGCTTATTTAAGGCTTACACGCTGCACTGCACTGCACTGTATGTCCTGAGGCCAGCAGGAAAAATGCATTACCAAGGCAAATACCACACACAAGCCTTACCACACGAATGTGCATACACACACACTCACACTCACACACACACACACACACACACACATACACACACCCACACACACACACACACACACACACACACATACACACACACACACACACACACACAAGATCTCCTCATGATTATGTATTAGATGTGTTATTAGATGTGAACAAGACAAATGGTGTGTCCTGCGGTCCGAGAAAAAAAATGCATAGTGTGTGTGTGAGTGTGAGAGTGTGAGAGAGACAATGATATTCTGTATGTGTGCACTTTTCATGAATCAAGATGTTTTGGGGCAATAAAGAATTCACAAAACATAAAATAGCCATCATATGGTATTATTGTATTATGGTATGGTATGACATCGTGAAAAATGACTTCCTACTCATTTACAAATGAATCTCTGAATAGTTGTTATAATGAGGAAGCAGATGTGAAACAAACTCAGGCTCTCTTAAAATTGACTGCATGAGTGAAGAGCTGCCACGGGGGAGATACAGTACGTGTGTTGTATTATATTTTAGTGGGTATTGTTAGTAAGTTAATCTTCAGTTTAATAAGTGAAGAAATGATTCAAATTGCCTTCAACACTTGTTAACAAACTTGCCAGGTGATCTCCACCCTGCTGTTTTTAGGAATCCTCTTCCTCTTAAATTTACATTTCACAGTTTTAAATTACCCACCGCAACGAAAAATACTTTTTGGATTGCAAGTACTTAATGTAGGACGTGATTAACTTTCCCCAGAACTGAGGAACTTCACTCATTTCTCATCACCAGAGAAATTACAGTAATTTATTAAAAACACTGACAAAAACCTTTGTGTTCCTGGCAAGGGACCTGTTATGCTCACGCAAATAATGCCCACTGACAGAAGCAAAGGTGGAATTAGAAAGATGTTGTTACAGCACTGCGAAACCTCTTTAACAGAAGCTCAGGGTGGATGGTGTGCTCTACGGAGCGTTTCACTTTGACAGTCTCTGCCCACAATAGCTCTGAGCACGGGTGACTGATTAAACACAAGTTCACAAGAAACGTAAAGAACATGAAAAAGAGGGCGCAGGTACCTGCTAGATCATTAAGTGACAACAGTACTTTCTCCACCAGGGCACTTCAGTGTTCTACTTGAACTGCACAGGAGTCACAACACATAACACATAACAAGGAGTTATACAATATGGTCAGATCTGACAGATACACAGGGGCTTCTGACTATTACAGAAATCTAACGTATAACCTCATTAACAAATCTCTTTTCCCACTTAGTCACCTGCCTAAATGTGTCTTGGTTGGCAGCAGTGGTTGAAAAATATCCAGACTTTACATACAGTTCAGCCCCCCTAGTACCCCCAAAGTCTTTGCTCTGGTATAAACTGTTCAAGCTCAGATGTTGTGCTTTGTACTCCATCTTTAAGACAGAATTTTGGATTTAACACTATAGATGGAAAAATTATAGATATAGAAGTTATTAAGGCTGTTTGCTGTAATTTAAAGTGCAAACTTTAGCTTGTCACTCAAGTGTGACTGTGGAAGCAATGAGCACAGTCACACACACACTGACCTTTTGACTCAATCCAAGGTCTCTCTCTTGCCATTCTGCTCTCAGTTTCCTCTTCCTCTTCCTTTTGCAGACACATTCAAAGCCAGAGTGGCACTCCAGAAACTGCCAGAATAACCCTGTGTTAGAGGATGAATATTTTACAGTAAGGAGTTTTTGAAAAGCACAGCCTGCAAACCATTTCTCTTTTTTCTCACTATGAAGCTCATAAAGTCCACGGCTGCTGATAAAATTGGGCCATGGGGGAAATAAAGGCATTTTCTGTGAAGAGGCCACAGAGGGACTGTGCTTGTGCGTAGTATTTCTCTAACCAAGCATTTGCTGTGGTAGAACATGTATTAAGAAAAAACAGGAAAAAGACACCCTTTTCTGGTGTAAATGACATTTTCACTGCTTAAAAAAGTCATGAATGCAGTCGAAGTCTAAAACTGCGTTTGGTAGGTTGTTTATCTGGGAAAATCTTTATTGAAAGTCCACTATGCAACCCTGTGAGGAGATTATGTTTAAATTATTTCAAGTCTCTGATGTTTATGTGTACATAATTTGGTCAGGGAATATGGAGGTGCACTGTACAAAAACACAGTGCAGCTGTTTGATATGCTGCACCTGCAAGTTTATTTGCAGATTCTCATACACAGATAGCCACAAAGGATATTACCGATGTTACATGAAATTAAAAGGGACAAGAGGCAATAAAGGAGTGTGACTTGAATGCAAGGTGCCTCCAGGGAATAACTAATAACTAAATAATGTACATTCACACACACACACACACACACACACACAAATGTGCATAAATAAGAAATTACTGTTGGATTCACCTGAGAGAGACAATACAAGGTGGAGTTGATTGCTGTAAATGAGCTGAGAATGAAAAGTGTTTAGTCAGCTGAATGAGAAGGCAGGTAACAGCAGAGAAATCTGGATGAAAGAGGAGAGCTGCAGCAGTCAAAATATCAAACGTCTCCTGCAACTCTTTCTCCTTTGTTTCTCTTGCCTCTTATTCTCTTGTTTCATCTTGAATTCAGTCCTCGATTTCTCCATTACTACCGCTTCTTCTCAAAATTTCAGCCCATATTGCATTTATTTGTTTTCACGTTTCTTGATCTCAGTGTCAGAAATCCATTCATCCAGCAGTCACACATGCACAACTACACATAAAAACCACATAACTGTAGTGTGTCAGCATTTACTTTCTGTTTACTCAGCACAAATAAAGTTGAATTGAGACCAATGAGGAAAGAGTCCAAGATATATTGTGGAACTGTCATTTTCCATCATATCATGGCTGTAATATTCATCAGTGCAATCTTACACTCATAAAACAAGCCTAAATCAGTTTTGAAAGATTCTGGTCTGGTAAACGTCCTCCTGACATGTCAGCCCAACAGCTGTAAGACAGGCCAATCAGGAAACTGTGGTCAGTGCTTAAAGAGACTATAATCAATGTTTTTATATTAGCAATGGATCGCATGACAGAGATTTTCACCTGACTTTGCAGTTCTCCTTCATTCAGGGGAGCTTTACCACATTTATGCTAATAGGTTGGTTTTTGACCACCAGCTTTAGCTCTTTTTGTTCGCTCCCATAGCTCTCATGGCATCCTTGCCAACAGCAAGCTGCTATTTTCAGCAAAGAAGCTCTAAAAAGCCACTGCACCTACCTGACCAGCATTAAATAGCAAAATGAAAACGGAGCTAGTATTGGACTTAAATTCATCAGGTTGCCAGAAACATGACTTCAAAAGAATGCTAATATGAGTGGTTATGTAAATAGGCAAGTGTTCGCTGTGTTGTGTTCATGGATGGTTTCTACTGCTCCCAGAAAAATTGTATATAACAGGTTTAAACTTTGCAAAATGGCAACTGGTTCTGCAATTGACTCTGACCTTTGTCTCATCTCAGATTTGTGAGGGGATTTGTACACATTTCCCGATTCACCAGCAGCAAAAGCAGAGCACAAGGCCAGTGGCAGTCCAGTGAGTGGCTGCCTGGTGGAGGACATGTTGATCAGAAAGTCTCACTAAGGGAGAGCAGCTGTCATCTACAGTACTGTGAATCCTATCTGACATGACACCTGCCTCAGGCAAATAGCAGCTCAGACCAGATGATGATGAGTACAGTAAAAATTGTAAACTGGCTTTGTAATGAGACTGAAACATAGTCCTCCAATTAAAAGAACACTCAGAAATCACCATTTGTTGTTTATGAAATCTAACTTAAATGTTTGTGAGCATGTTTTCTTGTGTACAAGCTCTCCTCTGCCAGGTAACCATGTCGGGTTGGCAAGCGTAGTGGGTTGCCATGTTCTACCTGTATGGACCAGAGAAAACGAACAGCAGGTACAGATGGCCGGTGGGAGTACATGGCGCCATGCTGCAGATACACACACACAAGCATGCACACAAACCATAGGGCCAGATGACGTTAAGCTCCCACAGTCATTTTTCCTGATTAATCCTCAAATCTCCGCTCTGTAATTACATTATGCACAGGGATACATCGAGCTAGAGGTAATAAATATGTAAATCGTGGTGTGTCCACCTTTTAATAGAAAGTGCAGGTTTGACAGAAGCTAACATATGTTTCTTTCTTTAAATGCCCCATATCTTACAATATACTGAGCGGCATCAGTTTCCTGATGTAAAACAAGAAATATGCTGACTGATAAATGGCAAAGGCACCCAGCAAGATATGAACTGCTGGGCGACAATAATTATAACGCAATAACCGGTGCCATTTACATTGCATGAATGTTAAAGGAGAATCATAATGATCTCAGTCCTCTAAACCCCGAGCTTTTAGACACAGGCTGTGTTCGCCCACCCACGGTCTTCTTCATCTCACTCAAGTTAAGTGAATTTTTAAGGACTCATCAAAGGGGGCGGCGCTATCCAGCCACACACTCAGTGCCAAGAAATCATGTAAATGGGGAGAGCTTGCTGCATCCAGCTTTCTTTCATTGATGGGTTTGAAAATTGGTAAAAGAAGACCTTACCAGACCTCTGTAGCCTGCTCCTCATCTCTGAGAGAAGCTCGAGGCTACATTAGCCACCACTAGCACACTCAAATGAATGTAATGAGTAGAAAGGTGTACTCTCCTAGTGTTTCTCATTGCTATCATTATTATGGAAATCATCCAATTGCAGCAGCTGACACCAAACCTGCCCCTTTTGCTCCTTGGTTAAAAAATCTTTTAGCTTGTTAGAGGCAACAACTCTGAATAACTTCAGTAAAAAGCTGAACCATGTA
Organism: Pempheris klunzingeri; assembly: GCF_042242105.1. NCBI lineage: Eukaryota > Metazoa > Chordata > Actinopteri > Acropomatiformes > Pempheridae > Pempheris > Pempheris klunzingeri. The sequence goes on along the minus strand of NC_092014.1, from coordinate 23,234,003 downwards.
TTGTGAAGACTTCCTTCCTTAATTATCATAATTATTCATTATTGGCAAGTATTTCCTCCTGTGACCATTACACTGCTTGATCAAAGCACAGCCTGGTGAGTTCGCTGAATGAAGATTTGACATTTGACATGGTTGTTTTGCAGTGTGAGCTGCCAATTGATTCTGTTATATTATTTAGCTTTAATAAGGCGTTAATGAGGTCTCCTGTCGTCTGATCTCAACATCTAACTGCTTTAATCTGCTTTAGTTTGATCTCTGACAGAGGATTTGAATCACTGTGGGCACCAGGTACAGTCATTATTAGGTGCACTGTAGTAACTCTACAGGAATCTGTAAAGATATAATTCGTTTACAGGACAACACTTTATCACATTAACTTGAAGGGCAGGAGAACATTAAAATGAAGCCCTGCACAACATCCAATACTTGTTTACTCCCTCAACCTGTTATGCAGACAGTTTTTGTTTTGTACTTGACAGAGCATCCCCTCCTCTTCACCACCAGAGTGTCTCATATTTATGAGCTTCCGAGCACCAAATGGCAGATTATAAGGTGCCATAGATTCAACAATCTCAGCTAAATATGAAATAACCTCATACCTCACATCAGCGCAGTCAAGCGTACATCCTCCCTCTTTTCTCTGTCCTTCACTTCTCACCTTCTCTGTCAATCTGTCTGCTCATAACACTGTCAGTTTGCATGTGACAGCACCAGATAAAATACATCTCTTGGTCATTAAAAGACTACTTTATCATAAGTGGTAACCAAGACAGAAAACTCTGTACAGATCAAAACTTTACAATCAGTAGTGGGCACAATGTTAATGACATAATGCATCAAAATTGTCATTGTGCAATGGATATAAAAAGTTTATGTGCCCATCTATATGTCGTCTTGATTTTCAGCCAAAGGTATGTTTCCTTTTATTGGAGAGACAAAATCCATAAACCTCTTATAGGAGTATAGTGTATAGTGTAATACACTTACATGTACATGTTTCTGAAGAGGGAATGTTAACATGGCTAATATAGAAAAATGGCAAATATACCGTAAACCTACTTGCACTGTAATCTCTGCGTGAATAGTCACACACACAAGCACCGTCAGATGTGCATAACAGTGAAACTGAGACAGCTGTTGTCTGTGTGAAGACCAAGAACTCATTTCTTACTACTATTGTACATAAAAAAAATATTTAGTTGTTAGTTTTGTTTTTTCACATAATCTGAAACTTACTCTCACACTACTTATCACATTGTAAGAAAGGATGTCAGATGTTTCATTTGTTAGATTCTGTATTCCTGTCACTACTTATAAAATAACATATTCAAAACAAAGAAAAGATTGCTTACAGAAACTGGAATGCTCAAAGAAACTTGACAGTAAATAAAGTTGACAGGAAAAGAATTTCTCTTTCTCTGTAAATTATCTTCTGGGACATGATCGCAGTCTGACATATATTACTAAAACATTAAGTTGACATAATGATTTTAATGTCTCATTTACCACACTGTCTGTTTTGACTAACATGCAGCGGGTGTACTCAGTAGCATTAAAAAAATACTAAAACAGCGCTGTCAAAACAGAAATGTGAGATCCAAGAAGACCCATGTGTGCAGCTTGGATCGATAATGCAGTCACTCACAAATCAAACAAGGGAACTAGGGACTGATGGCAGATTTACTGTTCTTTCTCTTTTTACTTTTATTTTGAAGACAGCTAATTATGCCTAAAAACTTGCATCATAAATTGCAGTTGACAGCTTCATGTTTTTCATTATTCAATACTCACAATATTGACAATAGTCATTAATTATTGATACCAAAGAAGTTTGTGGAAACAGTTTTTTGTCATGAAAATATCAAGAGAACGTAGCACTCAAGGTTTAAGTGATGTTCAAGCTCAGACATAACCCATAAACGACAGACGGACAGACACGATTTGATATTTGTAATCTCTAAGAACAAGAAGAGATAACCCAGATGACATCACTATGACATCATTGGGGTCATTTTCAATGACTTGACAATCAGAACCATATAAGAGATTAAACAACTGTTTTCACAGGATGAGTAGTAGGCTACTCCTCATGATGAGTAAACTGATCTTTATGCACTGTTGCCCATAAAGTTGGAATAATTGTTCAATACCCTCAATTCTGTTAAAGCCTGAATACACAGTTTGCAAAGGTTAATTGTGGTTTAAGTTTCACTGTGATATGTTTGGAAGAGTTTGATCAATAAAGTTGAGAAGATATACACTTTATTTATCAAGAATAAATCACATTGTCACAATCATTTCATGAGAAGAGGTAAAAAACATTTTATTCCAACTTTATGGGCAACACTGTAAATTTGGTGGAGTACCCCTTTAAACCATGAAAGCACATATTCTGATGTAAAAAGAAAAAATGTGTATAGTGCACAGATACAGCTGCTCACTGGAGGACACATGACACAACACACCCAACACATGACACGTCTACCTGTCCTGTCTGAGCTGAGCTGAGCTGTTCTTATGTTCTGTCCTGTATTTCCTGTCTCTCTCTCAGTCTTAGTCTCTTTGACAGATTATGTTTAGTGGAGCCCTGCCCCTTATGAATTAAGTATAGCTTCTCCTCTCTCCGACTGTAGTCTGCTGGCTCTTTGACATCTCCCACAAAATTTTACAAGAACTCTGTCATGCTCCTGCACATTCAATTTAAAAGGAACTCAGTCTACACTGAGCATCTGAATGATAATTTCCTCTTCCACCTTAAGCAGTTGAAATTGCATTTAATGTTCAGAGAGATGGCATCTACAAGACATGAATTGGAGAACTGAATAGTGTGAGTTTTTGAAAAAGCTGTTGTTTTTTTTTTTCAAACACGTGCGTGCAGCGTGCATATTAGCACAGTAGAGCAGATGAATCAGGTAAATGAAATCTTTGTGCTTGACTTCAAAATTAAAAGACATGATGTCTTTTTCAATAAGATCCGTGTTCACACCGAAGCTTGTCTGCTGCATGAAAATGGATTGGATTCTTTCCAAACAACAGACTGCACACTCTCTCTCTCATCTCTTTCAACGCTGCTCTCTCCTTCCTTGTGTTATCTAGAAACAGCTACATCCTCCATGTTGAGGTTTTAACTCAACCGCAATTTTTGATTAACTTAGAGAAAGTGAATGGTTATTGTTTTTGTTTTATTCCAAGCCCACCTTGGATCCCACAGAGATTCCCAAGAGAAATACAAACACTTCAGTCCTTTGCTTATCTGGGCCTGGGGGTTTTAGTCTTTGTTCGATTCTTTTTGAATTCCAAGGACCAGCAGGTCTCTATTCATTCACATGCATTACTTGTAGAGTCATATGCCTCTGCACATGAGACCTGTGGTTTATCATGACGCCTTAGGCTTTTACTGTCAGGAAAATGTAAAAGGTACCATATGTGCTGGTAGCAGCATGCTGGGATCACATAGACAGCGATTCAGAGAGGGCTGCTACGTGTATGGTTTTACACAAGCCTTGTCATTTCTCTGGCAAAACACCTATTCAAATTCCAGAGATAAGGCTGATCAACATTTTTGTCACCACATTTTACATAAAATCAATATTTTGATATTCTACAAGGCTCCTGTTTGCTGAACTTGCCATTAGAATATCTCACTGGTGCTTCGAGCCCTTCGAAGCAGGTCTAAGAAGAGTTCCCTCAGTGATTCATTTGTCGTTATTATATTCATACTTAGCTTGGGCTTTTTGTCTATTTAATGTAATTCTCTAATGGCACTATTTAAGTTGTTTGAGAGTCAAGAGCAATTTACAACTTATTACCTCCAGGCTACGAGTATGAATTGTCCAAACCTGCTAAAATCCTCCAGGTAAATCTCTGAAGGCCATTTTTGTAATTGAAAATTGTGTTGCAAATATAAGCCCTTTTATTACTGTGAGCTGGCATACCTGCCCTTGACAGTTCAGTTTGGCAAAAATGTGATTATCCCTAAATTTACTACTGAACAATTTTAACAATTACATCTTTAATGGAAGAGGAAGTTCATGCCTACAACAGCGTGGGTATGTGACATAACATCCAAAGTCAAAGTCTACAATTTAATATCTAATAGAGGACATAATCTAACAATACCTGTCAAATGCAATGCTTTACATTGTGAGGGGTTTTGGTATTTTTGAAGATGTTGAGTGGAGTGGAGGTGAGAGTGGAGGAGGTATAATGCAAATTTCAATTTAAAGATACTTGAAAGACCCTGACTCCATGGACCATGTAACCAAGGCTGGGGCAGATCTTGACAGAGCGCTCTGTAGAGAGGTGTCCAAGCCAGTGGAGGATGGAGCTGGGGTGCATGTAGGAGCCTGCAAGATAAGCAAGGCAGAGAATAGAATAGAATAGAATAGAAAGGGTTTTTGGATGAATGGAAAAGTGGCTTAATAGAGTGTTTGAACATGTGCAGTGACTGAATGAATGAGATGAAGAATAGAGAGGAGAGGCTGGATCAGAATAAAAGGCATGAATGAACAGCACACAACAAACTACGGCCTAAAAAAATCATCCTAGTTTTGGTTCTACACATCTTGTACATAAGCTAAGAAGAGGTAGTTCAGAAATCACAATATAATGTGGTCTTTATTGGCAGATAGGGTTAGACTATCTGTCACTGAGTCCGACATCCCTGTGCTGGATCCAAATAGCCTTTACACACATTAGAGATACAAAGAAAACAAATGATGCATGTAATCCAGTGTTACTGTTAGCTCACTGATATCAGCCTCTGTTTACTGTTCATTGTGCCAGAGCAATACTCAGCTGAATACAACAGTATGATTACTGTATTAGATTCATTGCACTAGTAATGGACTAAAACCAAGCTTTTCTCACCTCTCACTGCTGCTTCACTTTTTGAAAATTCAACTGGCTAAACATGGGATGGCTTTTATTGTGTAGAAATAACAGGAGAAAAGTGACAAATATATGTCACATTTCTCCTGTTATTAAAGTTAGCTGTAAAGAAATCTGAAAAAACACATTTTTTGATCAGTTTTCGGATCAAAGCTGCATACCTTCGAGTTCTGAGCAAGCTGAAGGTAACCTGAAATCAGACTTGAAATTGTGGTGGTTTATGGCATGAAAACAGCCAATTATTGATTAACAATGTGAGTTTGTTTGGCTTCGCTGTAAACAGATACAGCATTTGCTCTTCTGTATTTGTTTTCTGACAAAGTAGTTTTTCCTGGAGTATTAAACCACTTGCTCATGACATGGTAACCATGAGTGTCACCAAATCAAACAGGATTGAACCCTTAAGCGTTACGGCTTTAAAGACTTGTCGTCCATGGCTTACACAAAAGTAGTTTTCATCACATGGTTGTATTTGTTACAGCTATTGTATTGGACTGCATTGGATCGTGTGGGTGTTTCTGCACGCAAAACTAAGCAAGATTATAGTCTGTGTTCCCCACAACTGTCTGCAACGGGAACACACTGATCAACAGAAATGAGTCCGGACTGCCAGCACCCGTGCTGGTTTCAGGTCCACACAAGCAGCAGGTGTCTTCGAGGTAGCAAGAGAAACCAGATTTTCACTGTTGGGTCCATGAAGCCAGCCCAGGGCCTCAGCTGGCCTTTGAGAAATAGATTTTTGTAGACAAAGATGCTCTTTCGGAAAAATGTTCCCACGTGTATGTCTCTCCCTGCTTCCTTTGTTGTGTCAGCTCTGATGCTGTGTCAGCTCTGAATAAAGCCCGCTACCCACCACAGTCAAGACATTTGGCTCTGGTCAGTGGGCATCTCAACCTTCTGTAATGACCAAAGTACACACACACACACACATACAGCACAAAGCCTCGTTTCCTCTCGATGACTTACAATGCAGTCATGAATCAAATTCAAAATCTGCTAAATACTGTTAAAATTGTCTCAGTCAGTTAATCCATTAACCTTACCACACAGTGACATTTGAACGCTTACAGTCAAATTACAGCCTTCCAGTTTTCATTTTGATGCATTTCATGAAAAAGTGCTTAATGCATGAGTGGCTTTTGAAGTGTCATGTTGATGTATTAAAACAGAGTGAAAACTTCTTCTTTGGCATAAACAAAGGCATGAACATGCCTGCTAGTAACCACCAATCTGAAAGCAGTTGATACTGTTTTATTTTTCCATCCTGGGTGAGACAAAGGGTGAATTTTGAGCACTGACATTCAATTTCAATGGTCTCAATCAAACAACTATACGTATCATACCCCTGTTGTTATAGAATCATCTTCTTTAAACTTTTCCTACTTCCCAGCTCTGCTATAAATGGATCAGTGCACCTGCATTGAATCATGGATGGTGTCAGAGCACAAATTACTGGTATTTTTCCATCTCCCACTATCAAAATGACAGGTTTTATGTGGTTCTGCTGCAACAAACAGGTTATTTAGCCACTCCATTCATCTTTTTTTCCCCATTCCACCATCATTCGTCTCCTCCCAGCTGATCTATACTGTCCCCCTTCTTTCCTCTCCTCTCTGTACACAAAGCAATACCCTCAGGGAATAAATCTGTAAGTGAAGGTTTGCTTTGAAAATTAACGTCTCTTATTGAATCAAATGAAGCATGGACTCAAGGAGGGAGGAAGGAAAAGGTCAGCAGACTGAGAACATTTAATGAATATTGAATCCACCGCCGCCACACTCTCTGTTCCACACACACACAGACACACAGGCAACACAGCAGATGTTTCAATCAGAAGAAATTCCCCCATACCCCATAAGTATGTCTGCAATGATATATACATAAAAGCAATAATAACATTAACAAGAAATATACTTCCATGATTCTCCACTGGGATTGCATAGGGCAGGTTATGAAAGTGCAGTAGAAAGTGGAATTATTGATTTCCTCAGAGATAATAAACAGAGTAGTTGCTGTTTTTCTGTTGTTTGTACTGTTTTGTACTATTTTCCAGGATTGTGATCTGTTTTAGCTGAGGGCATCTGCAAACAAAATTAGGAAAGGAAATTGTTATGCCTTAGTGTGTTCCAGGCTGTAACTGGACTGGAGAAAGAGAGTTATGAACATGTGTTGATACGGTTACATGTCTTTTACATTTCACCTGGCATGGATCAGTGCATTAATGAAAACACTTTGGTCTCAAAGCTGCTGTAAATAATACTTTTTCATTAACAGTGGCTCTACTGACGACTTGTTTGCGAAAGGGGTAGCTCATAGTGATGAACCCACAGAGAATTATCTTATGACTCTGCAGAGTCCTCTCATCTTGTTTTAGCATCTTTCAGCTTCTTGTTTTGATTTTCCAGCCTGCAGGTTTTTTGTTTTGGTTCATTCTCATCTGCAAAATTGGTGGATATGTTTGGCAGCTTCTTTTGTCTCCATAGTTACAGTATCAACTTCATAACTAAAATGAAACATTACATTTAAGACATGCTTAAGACCTGACAGGTCAAGGATCTTTGAAGTGGTTTCATTTCCTACGCGGATCTTATTTTTGAAATTCAATGAAATTGCCACCATGTCTGTAAATACCATTAATGTGTTCTGTGCCCAGTAAGTATGACAGCCACTAAGCCAAATGCCTCTCCCCACCACAAAGACATTAAAAGGAAGAGACATGACTACAAACAGGCCATACTTTGACATTTAAATAGCTCAATGCAACATGAGGCAAGGCTGACCTTGTAGACATCCATATCCATTTCACAAATGTTTCGCTTATTTACTCTGACTCTGAATCTTACTATGACTTTTACTAAAAGATCTGCTGTGCTTAAATCTCCTTCCACTATTATGATTACCTAAACTTAACCTCTAACAAAAGCTTACATGATAATAGTCCTATAATCCATCTATGAGAAACATAATTGTTACATTATCTGTGTCCACAACAACTAAAATGGATTTCAGTGTTTGAGATCCATGATACAGAGGCAAACTCAACCACGGATCAGGGATAAAGATTATGGACCACAAAATGGCATCGTAATTTAAAAAATACAATTATACCCAGCCAAGTGAAACCTTACACTTACGCTATTGAAATTATAATTACAATTATAAATTGTGGTTGCTATGTTGTTGTTGTCATCACTACTGGATTGCATTTTGGGATATTCATGGTGGCCCAGTCTACAGTGTTTGCATGCTATAATATTTCCGTGTAAATAGTGCTTCACTTCTGTTGGTTACATAATAAGATTCTGGACATACTAAAAAATCTCATACACTGTTTTGATGTATTAAATAGGATGTTAGTACAGAATTTTAGGGGGAAAAAAATGTAAAAATCAACCGGATAACTTAACAGTCACCAATACCGTATTATATTCGTACTCCCTTAACATTTTTGAGCCCTCTTTTTATTTCAAGCGGTTGGCAAATTAATTTTCAATCCTTGTCATTGTAGGTGGTGACCAAAACTCATGCTGAGACCCAGACTTAGACCAAAGCCCCTTCAAATCCACACGTCCATCTAAAATGGCAGTAGCCATCAGGGACCTTTGCAATGATTTGAATTATTTGACACTTTGAGGATACTGAATCCAAAAGTGAAGGGCTTCACCTTTTACTCCTGGCACCAAATATCATTTTCAAGAATTGATTTCTTTTTCACTTCACAACAAGCTTTAGACAGGGTCAGAACATGTACTTTAAATGCAATGGGGTTTTCAGATGACTCTCTTATTAGGCTGGCACTCTTCCATCAATGACACCCTGATGTGTCAGCATCAGCACTATGGGAGGCTGCAAAAACCTATATAAGAGGAGTCATCTCATGCACTTCAGCTTAAAGAAAACATTCGCTCAGACAACAACCACAGCTCTTAATGCCAGATCTGTGATCTAGAGAGGGAGTTTAAACATTCCATTTCTAAATCAGTATTGCTGAAGTTGGATGCAGCCCATTCTGCCCTTGATAATCTTCTCACACAAAAAGCAGTAACAGCTATCTTTCACGGCAAGCAAGAACTGTTTGAATCAGCCAACAAAGCAGGCAGACTTCTGGCCCACCTGACAAAGGGCAGTGCTGACTCTAATGTGATTACCTCATTAATAGACGGCAGGGGAGATAAACATTTGAAAACCAAACATATGGTTAACAATGTTATGAGATATTTTTGCCAAAATCTCTACTCTTCAGAATGTCTTCTTATCACGGCAGTCAGATTTCTAGATGGCATACATTTGCCAATGCTGTCAGATGGGAGAGAGTATATTCTACGCTCCCTAAAGAGTCAGTCTCTGAGACAAATCTCTACCATGTGGCAGAGCACTGTGCTCCAGTGGGTTCTGCCTTGAATTCTAAGAAAATGGCTGAACAGGTGGTAGAGCCATTCACCAGAATGTACGCTAAGTCATTTGAACATGGCACTCTATCTCAGGCACTTAATCTGTCTGATATTTTACCTATGCTAAAGAAGGATAAACCCTTAGCCTGCTGTTCATCCTATAGATTAGATTAGATTACAAATTGCTATCAAAATTCTTTGCTAGGAGATTGGATGCATCTGCTCTGGTCTTCCTGCCTGATCAAACCTGATCAAGTACGATTCAGCAGGAACAGGTTTTCACACATGAATGTTCAGCACCCTCTCAGACCCACAATAAGGCCTTTCTGTTTTTGCATTACTGTTTTGACTTATAAAGTTGTCATTTTTTACATTATCGTGAAGTTCTACATATATCCCAGAATCAGCAAGACCTCAGCCTGTTGCATGTCACTCAATAAAGATTGCTAATAGTGCTAATGCTAATAATAATATAAAAGGAGTTGATTTCTTACTTATTTTATTCAAAACAGTACTGCAAACCATAATATCAAACAAAACCTCAACATAGGAAATTACACACATTTCATTGTATTGTACGTGAAGTAATTTTGGTTTCTTCTGTTTATGGGTTTTTAGAGCAGTGTCAATGGGCAAATTTTTCTGCCAATGTATATCCCTAAACATGATATGCTTCATGGCAGTTCCTGTCCACAATCACTCACAGGGTCACCTGGAATTCTTTGCATCAGAATGGGGTATGAGCTGAGTTATGGTGAGCCTGGTGAGGTCTGTAACTGTTCATTGGAAGATGAGGGAGATGTCTGTCCTGATTCCACACTGTGGTCTCTGCTGGGATGGTGTAGGTTTGTTGTATGTTCTGGGACAGTGGGCAAAGAGAGTCCTCTTCCCCTTTCCTCTTGGGCCTCTCTCTGAAAGTGGTGAGCTGTGGTGGAGGTCCTGGTGAGGACGTCGGTGCAGGAGGGGATATTTGTGTTGGTCAGGCGGAGACAACTTCCTATTCTCCTCCTTCTCCTCTTCCTTCCACTCTGTTGGTGGCCCACCTCGTCAGTATCCACAACATAACATTGAGAAATTATGATGCTCTGAAGACAACATAATATTTGGGAACATGTACAATTCTGTGGGTCTCAGAAGTTTGTGTTACAATATACACACTCCAGTCCAGAAAGGATCCTCTGTGGTTTCTTCAGAGATTTGGACTAGGGCCTGAATTCATTAAGTGGTTGAGGCTGTTCCATAGCGCCCCGATGGGGAGTTCTGGTCAACAATTGTGCCTTGCAGGCTTTTCATATGGGACGACACACAAGACAAGGCTGTCCCTTGTCCTCTCTATTATTTGGCAATCAAACCACCCACAGAGGCCATCAGTTGCGCAATCTTTGCATATTTCCATTGTGAGTCTTGGCAAAATTGTTCATACATTGACATTCTATGCAGATGATGTCATTCTTCCTGACTAAGCCTGAAAGGAAAATGGCCCTTGTCCAAAATTATTAGTGATCTGATCAAGGCTGACAAATTTGACTTAATTTGACTAATTAAGTACAGGATCCTTCACAGACTGCAGTGCACAACCCAGTCCTTTAATACTTTCTATTGTGATTTTCCCCCTTTGTCAAGTGCAAGAAAGAGGTAGGATCTCACAAACAATGCATTTAACACTGCCATCTGATATTTAATTTGCAAGAAAAAGTCTTACAGGAACTTTATCTTTGAAAAGGAGTGAATCCTGGTTTCTTTCTGCTATGTGTGGTTTGCAGTATGGCAGATAATATTGTGTTTAAAAAAAGAAGCAACAAATCCCTAGACAAAAAGTATGATGGGCTTCAGGGTTTCAAACGTGATTAGTGAGTTAAGAGTGAGTAACATAAACACTGCTGAAAAATAGGATTTTGTACCTAGACCTTTAGGACAAATAAAAAAATGAGAAGTATGGTTGTAGATGTGTCTGCTTGCTGGTGTGACTGATTCTCTTCTATTCCAGTGTAGCTGAGTGCAAGGTAGAAGAACAAGTTATTTGCAGTATATTTGTGCATATTACCCATAAAAATGTAGTGCCTTTCCATGCCAGGAAATTTTAAAATAGAAATCTTATTGTCTATAAAGACTGACAAGGAGTCAGGGGCACCACTCTTGAAAGAACAAAAGTATTTGGAGTACTAGTTAAAAACATCATTCACTGTCCAGTTTAACTGAAATAACATCCCATAATAATGATCCTATTTATAAAAGCACATTACTTGACTGTTTAATAGTAATGTTTTAGGTGCTGAACATTAATATCAGGTATACAAATTATTTCATCGCTAGTAGATTATCATCCACACCATATTATGCTTGTATGTTTATTTATTTTAATTAGCCATCCAGGTTCTATATCACGAAAACTGCATTCCCCACTGAAGACAGACTGACTGATGTGTTCATAACTGATCATGTTGTAATGCTCAAAATTAGGACAAGCAAGTCTGCACATTGTGGAAATAATGGAAAAACTCATTGCTGCAGATGCGTAAAAATAGAAGATCTTTTATTTTTAAACTGCCCTCTAAAATTAATACAGACACTTCAGTCATGGGATCTTCATTGTGCATTTTTTACTTACATTTTGTAATGTTAGGGAGTCAGGCTATATTCAGACTGACGGAGTCAGTAAGAGAATCAGAAGCTGATAAATGAAACAGTAACAAATGTGTGAAAATTGACAATAAAAATGCACAAATACTGTGGTCCAAAATATAAAATCTTATAGGTACATAGAATCTATATGATAGGGAAATATTATTTCAAATCAGCTGCAGCTCCCTCTTAGAAGGACTCTGGGCCTGCTGAGCTGTGCTGATGAGGCAGGACAGTTTGTCCAACAACAGGTTTGACATGTTGCTGGGCAGAGAGGCGGCTAAGCTCAGTCCAGTACATGTGGCTCATTGTACAGAGACTAGTTGCTGCAACCAAGATGGGGTTTTTTTTCTCTCTCTCTCTCCTTTTTGGTGAGATTTCTGGGATTTATCTTCATCTTTTTCAAAGGTGCAGGTTGAGCTGCTACAGAGAGAGGCAGATGAAAGAGGTGGGGGGGGGGGACAGACACTGACTTTAAAATTATACAACCAGTCAGCATGTGCAGTGTGCATATAATGCTCAAGCTTTGGTTAAACACAACAATATAGAGTTGAATTATCTTCATTCCATGATGAAAAGTACATTTACACACAAGTACTGAAGTACAGTTTTGAAGGTAATTCATCCATTTTATACTTTTACTTCATTACATTCCAAAGGGAAACATCTAATCTCTATAACCTCTAATATATATCTAATATTTTATATTTATATGGCAGCATATAATAAGCTTATACAATACAAAGCAGCACAGAACCTTTCCTGCCACAATCATCTCAAGACCTCTTATATTTATCTTCAGAGGGAGCCTGATTGTTTGGGAACCACTGGTCTGAATTACCAAACATTGAGGTACCAGTATAAACAATATAATAGTTGACTATACAGATATAATGAAATATCAGTCACAGAGGCCATCCTCCAGCAGAAAAAGCATTTGACTGTGTACTTCTTCCACTTCTGCATTCATTGAAATTACTGATTCTTTTGTATACAATGTCCATCTCTGCTCTTTAAAAAAGACTATTAAACTCAGAAGTCAAGGGCCTCGTCTTCTATGTGCAAATGACAATTAAAAGTGAAAAATAAATAAATAAAATACATGGCAAGGGAAATCTATTTTCTTCTTTTCCTTTATTAGCAAAAAAGTTGTTATATCTGCAGACATTATATTTGCATCTAATTTTTTAAAGTATTTTTGCTCTGAGCGACTGCAACCTGTGAACAGCATGAACTGAAACTACTCCCAGCACTGTTGAAAGTACCATGAAATAGCTGTTAGAAGATTTTGAAACGCTTTTATTAGCGAGGAGCTAATTCGAGCCAAGCTTGACTCTAAGTTGATGTGATGTCTGCTCCTGTTGTTCCCTGCAGTTAAAGCACAAGTAATAAGATGATCGAAGCCCGTTCATTGCAATCATTTGGTCTTAATGACTGTGTTTGTTCATGGTCAGTGATTGAATATATCCTTTATTTCATTACAACTCTCCCTAACACCCACAGGACAACACAACCTGCTGTTAAAACACCTGCTATCTCAACCTCTTTGCTTCTTCATTCCTTTTTCCATCTTGTTTTCTTTCCTGTTCACTTGCCTGCTTTCTTTCACCTGTCTTTGCTCGGCGTCTCAGCGCTCTAATACCTTATATAAATGGTCTTTTTCAAAACAATCCTTCATGCAGAAAAACAAATCAGCAATGTTTTCATATCATTAATATTATTAATAAACTTTAGTGAATTTTCAATTATCCCAAACTACGGGGGAGAAGTCTGAGCTCTGAAGCTCCATAAACATCCATCTGAATTGTCGCTCCAGTTATGTGAAATGTGGCACATTAAAAAATGACAAACTCCAGTGTAACTTACACGTCGTACGTTCAGTGCAGCCACATGCTGTATGCAGTAAACTGCAAGCTAATGTTGGCTAACTCTCTAACCTCTATGGGAAATTCCACTAGTAAGCTAACAGGCTAGCGGCCAAGAAAGCAGCCCGACGAAAGTCGGAACAAGCACTTGAATTCGGCCTTGTAAATCTAATATAGTAAGTGAATGTTCAGAAGCTGGGTAGCATATATCCCGCCTGAAATTCCCTCACTAACAGCTTTTGCTGGACTTCTCAGGAAAATTAAGTCAAAATGTACATAGCTTTCTGAAACGTCTCTGTTCATACAACGGTAAGCGCCTTGCATTGTGGGACACAGTAGGTGAAGTAGACAGCAATGTTTTCCAGAAACAAGTCAATTAGATCTTTTGCTAAAGGGGGGGTTTACTTAATCATAACTCAATAGCTGAAAGGAAGCACAACACATCTTCATGTCTGGGGTTTTGTGTGAATGCGATGAATTCCACGTATTCATCATCATTCATCATCTGGTGATGTAGATCACTGATGCATATTAAAATGATAAGAAAGTGTCTCTCATTAATGGCAGGGTTCAACTGATTTAGTCACACTGTAAAACACATAAATGCAAAACCAGAAGAAGAAAAGAAAAACATCCACAGAAGCAAGTAAATTAATTTCTCATGTGTCATTTATTCATTAGGTCACCCACCAACATTCATTCATTGCGCGTGAGATGCGGTTTAAGCATATGCATGCGAGCAGGGACGCTGAGACCGATGTGCCAGATAAAAACTGTTTCCTGACAAAATCTCAGAGCCTTTGGTCAGTGCTGACCTTTTTAAATTTGAGCCAGCCTGCTGTCCTGATGGGCAGACGCATCCATTAAATGTGGCCCTATCAAAAGCGGATCTCAGACAGACTTTTTTTGCTCATTAAAGCAAGAGCCTGTTACGGCGTGTGGAGGTGCAGTAAATAGAGATGCGACACAGCAGAGGGATGAGGGGGGAAGAGAGGAGAGTTACAGGAGCTTTTGTTGAGAGTGTCGTACTGTAAGTGGTCCACTTTATGGTGCCGCATCATATGCAAATGAGCACCACCTGTGATATCTGATCAAAGTGCAGCTACTTCTTCAGTAGTCAGGGTTGGATTTAATAGACAAGTTACACTTTAAATTAATTTGGTAGACAGTTTGTAGGAGTCTAAAAAAGGTTACCGGAACATATATTTAAAATGCTTAAAGTCAGGTGTTAGAATTAGAATTATTATTACACATTATGTTAATAAGAAACAGTGGTAGAAAAAATAACTCAGTTCTATTTTCTTTTACTTAGGCAAAATTAGGAATACCAACGTGTAGGAACATTAAAAGATATAATAAAAATGCATTCAAGTTTAATACCAAAGTAAAAGTACAAATTAGCATCAAAATAGACTTAGAATAGAAAAGTACTCATTATGCAGAATGGCCCATTTCAGAGAAATTTGGAAAATGCCTACTTTATTATTGGTGTATATTCTTGGTGTGCAGTGTGTGCAGAACTACTAATTACTAATTCTGAATATGTGAAGTAAGTTATTAAATAAATGTAGTGGAGCATAAAGCAATATATTTGCCTCTGAGTTGTTGTGGAGCAGAAATATAGAGTAGTAGTAAAATGGAAATACTCAAGTGAAGTGCAAGCACCTCAAAAGAAGTACTTTACAGGACTAAATTCACTCAGTTACCTTCCACCACTGCTATTCGCTGACACTGCCTGTCTTCTAGTCTCACATGTTGAATTTTATTATCAATATTTCACATTAGGATTAAACCTAAGAACCTACCTAAGAACTTTTCTGTAATTTCTTTTCAGAGCACTATTCTAATATCACCATTCACTGAGGCCTCTTAACCATTTATTTTATTTCTATTTGTTCCCTTTAATTTGCTAATTTAATTCTACAAGCTTTTCTTTTTCAACAATCAAGTCACACTAGATGACTAAAATGTCAAAGTGATGCTAATGTATCAAGTAGTGTTTTGGGTTTTTTTCCTCATCTGATGTAGTTTCATGAATGAATGCTCACCTCAGAGTTTGTAGTATAACCTCCTGTAGCAGCCAGACTCCTTCATCCTGTCTCAGTCTGGTAAAAATCATGTCCTGTCTGCTACAAGGACAGGCCAGTTGATAGACACTGTGTCTCCACAAGCCTGGAAACCTGGGAGACTCTGAGCACATTTATCTTGGTCAGGACAGAGCGTCTCTCTCAGTGTCTGAGGAGAGGCAGTTACAGTGATACAGATGTGTTCAATATTCTCTGACTGGGAAAAGTGTCCCCTAACATATAATTGTCAGGCCCTGCAATGGCTGCTATCTGTCTTTATTGGAGTTTTAGTGTAAAAGACAATAATAGTAACCAGTAGCTAACTTGTCTTAAGTCTCCCATCCTCAAAGTTTGTCTTTGATTCAGTCAACAGCAATTTCTGTCGCAGCAAATAACTGCCACCAGAAAAATTAAATATATATAATTGCAAAACTAAGCACTGCATTTATGAAATATAACGTCCCTGAATATTTATATAGTTGGTCTGCTGTCTCTCTGAAATTCATAATATCCTAATTTAAATCCGTTCATTTTCAGATGGATAAATTGACTACTGCCTTGGAGCGATTGCTGGCTTTCAAACAATGTCATTAGCGGTCAAATCATTTTCTAAATAACAGCTCTAATTGGATTCTTATTGTTGGTTAAATAATTATGAATTTTTTCAGTTTTTTGGTTTCTGTTGGCAATTTGTTTTGGTCTTTTGTTGAGAAAGTTACTGCATGGCACTCACCACTTTCACTATGTTTAATTTAGCTTTAGTTGAATGTGATTTATTGACATTATAGTTCTAAAACAATATTGTCAAGGTGAGGGAGTACAATATAACGTCTTTCTGTCTGACTGTCCGTCTCACCTTCCCCTCTCTTCGTCCCACTTTAATATAGTTTAACTGAATTCATTTCAATTATTGAGGTGTATTCACATGGATGCTTTATAAACAACTTATCAAAGAGACCAGTTCAGTAGATCAATAATGAAAAGCTTGTCCTCATTCTGTCTCTTACTCAATTCAATTAGCTTGACTGGTATGCATATGTGATAAGCAATATCAATCGCTAATTTATAAAGTGTGTGTGTGTGTGTGTGTGTGTGTGTGTGTGTAACTCTTTTAAATTTTTTTGTTCAAGTACTGGGGAGTTTTTTCATGTGTCACATATTACAAATGTTCAGACATCCTTACAGCAGCTGGATGGATGGTGCAACCAATACCTGTGTGGGCCTATCACCACCGTAGGGATCATACATACAAAGTCTGATGGGGCTGGAGACATTACAGTGCTCTGTGATCCGTGACCTTTGTTTTCAATGTCATGTGTCGTTTGAAATATGATGTTTTTTTTAACATTATTTGAGCACAAATTAAACAATAATAGAGAAAACAAAACAATAATGCAGACAAGCAGCTAAAATGTAAATTTGATGCACTATTACATGCCAGGTCTCGTTCAAATTAAAAATAGATGTATGTAAAATAAAAAAGTATAGGAATCATCTGACAAATGAATACAACATAAAATACTGCGTTGTGGATTTACAACGAATTACCCCTTTCTCCCACGTGCCGAGGAAAACTCCAGGAAATCCCTTCTCCCTCCTTCATCCCATCACACTGAGGTGTTCCTCAGGATGTGAGCAGCAGCCACCATGTCAAACGCGTGGACGCTTTCTATTTGCTCAGAGTTTTGCAGCCTTCGTTGCCAGGTGACCGCACAGAGCGGCATTCCAGGAATTGTAGTTCAAAAAAAGTCGCATCCGCTTTACTAATTACACACGGGCTGAGACAAGAAACCACATATCCCATGATGCATGTCTCAAGGAAGTGCCCTCCCATTTTGAGCACATGACTTGTGCTCCAGTGAGCCACAACAACAGAAGCGTTTGTGTTGTACAGCTAATGTCTTTGCCTTATCAGCTCATATTTTAGGGGCGCCCTTTTTCTGTCGTTGGTTGTGTCTGGTTTCTTTTAAAATGAAGCTGCAGTGTTTTGTCGTTGCTCTGTGCTTCGGTGTGAGTGTAATGGCGGGTAAATACTCTCGTGAAGTGAACGAACTTAAGCCGAGCGACAGTGATGGACAGACGGTGGAGTTCAGGATAGCTAAGCTGAACCAGGTGTGGGAGAAGGCTAAAAGGGTACGTAACTCATATAAGACAAAAACTGAGACATATACAGTCAAAGTGAAGCTTAGCAAACAGCTTACAGTAGCAGCACGACCACACTGACTCAATGAATGTTAGCTGTTGGTCAGTGAAGTGCGCTTCTACTACCACTATTACTACTACTATTACTACTACTTCTACTACCACTATTACTACTACTTCTGCTACTACTATTACTACTACTTCTGCTACTACTATTACTACTACTTCTGCTACTACTACTACTATTACTACTACTTCTACTACTACTATTGCTACTACTGCTACTACTACTGATATGGCTACTGCTACTACTGATACTACTACTACTACGGCTACTGCTACTACTACTACTACTACTGCTACTACTGATACTGCTACTACTACTACTACTACTAAAACGGCTACTGATACTGCTACTACTACTACTACTACTACGGCTACTGCAGTTTTGTCAGTACTGTCTAGTCTGAATATACAGTAGCCGAATGGAAGATACAGTCTTAATATGCAACCTTAGTGAGATGAGCAGGAGATGATGCAATCCTATCCACAAAGGCAGGTGTTCAAGGGGACGAGCACAGTTTGGTTTATATGGACGTGTCGAATTTATAATCAATAAGGAGGGGAATTAAGCTTAGGACTGCAGGGTTGTGTCTGTCTGTGTGTACATGAGGGATCAAAATGAGTATAATCAGTCCTATGCAAGCATTTTACTTTTATTGCACCTGTCCTCTACTCAAAGCACTTCTACATAACATCCTCATTCACCCATCATTCATACAGGAGGAATCTAAGTTGGAGGAAACTATTCTTTCATACACTATCACACTAACCCAAGGACTCTTTGACATGTGGAGTTGGAGGAGCCGGGGACTGAACCACTCCTCTACCTCTGGGCCACAGCTGCCCCATGTTAACTAATGTTAATCATAAAATCACTAATGTTAATCATAAAAAATGACTAACGTTGGTTGGCTGGTTGCTCAGTCCGACCAGGTTATCATTTTGAGAACACACACACACACATACACACACAGTGTGTACTTCAAAGTCCCTTAAAATTAATCAAGTCACACAACTCCTCTCCTCTTTAGTTCTGTCCGTGGTGACCAGCCCTGTATTTAGATCAGTGTACTATGCACTATGATCTTGAAAGTCTGCCATCTTGGTCAAATGGGGATCAGAATTGGGCTTAAACTGTGTAGTACGCTTCCAGCTCCACCTAAATAAAAGTTTCTCTAAGGGCTCTGTTTTCATGAATTTGCCAGTGTGCTTGCTGTCTTCCACTGATTCAGTCCCCTTTGGCCACTTGCTTTCCCTTACTCCTTACCCTTCTCTGTCTTGAAGCTTTCCCCCTTCTTCTCTCCAGCAAGTGTTATCTTGTCTTGTTTTGGGTTTGATAGATGCAGTTGTCCCCAGTGCGGCAGGCTGAGCTGCACAGTGACCTGAAGATCCAGGAGAAAGATGAGCTGCAGTGGAAGAAGATGAAGGTGGAGGGGCTGGATGAAAGTGGAGAGAAAGAGGCCCAGCTCCGACGTAACTTTAATGGTGAGATAGTCTCTGCCCTGCCAGCGCTAGTGGTGCTGTCAGGGACAGGTTGAACCATTTCTTTACTTGGTCCTGAATGCACTGTAGAGTCACTCTGCCCTAAATATTCACTCAGTGATCTTGGCAGTGCCACTCCCTGCTGAATTTTTTATGATTTTGACAATTTGCTTTTATTCATCAGTGATTCCAGGAGGTTTACATGAATATGACTAAGTTACATAGTTGAATGAAAAAAAAAAAAAAAAAAAAAAAAATATATATATATATATATATATATATATATATTATCATGTGGGAAAATAGCACCTTCCTGACAGATTAAAGGTCAGGACAGTGTGGATTCTCTTAAGTGTGAAACTTCATTAGCGTTGCCATTTAAAATCAGTGGTTTAAATGGGTCAGATTGGGACAGCAGGCTGAGGTGAGTTTAGCTTAGAGTTCAGTATGTGAGTCTTAGAGTTGTGTTTTTGGAGAAAGACTGGAATATGTTGCACATGTTGCCAGTTGTCAATTCATGATTCCTTATCAACTCCTAATTTTAATACTTAATATATAATGTTTTTAAGAACGGTTAAATAAATAATTAAACAATAAATAGAAGGTTTCAAAAATCCCAAGTACACTCAGTAGTTCTTTACGCTTCGATGTATATCCTTTTTAAAAAGAATTACACTACAGAGGACTGTGAAAGGGCCTGTTAGTGAACAGGCCATGTATTTTTTAGTGGTGAAAAAGAAACTGCATAACAGCTCACTGAGTTGCAGTATGATTTGCTGTTTGCTTAAGTCAAACCTAAGAAATAACAGAAATTTTTCTGTATCATATTGAATTATTGAAATAGCAACGTATACTTTGGCCTCAGGTTTAATCACATTGTTTTGCACTGAATTACATTGTGTTGAATCAAATCTTGTTGAATCGTGTCACTACATCACTATAGGGATGAATCACATGGTATTACATTGATAGTAACTCTACATGCATCTGGAATGTGTGAGATTGGCAGTGTATCCAGATGTGTATCACATCGGCCTCAGTGTTGAGAAAGATGCACATCTGCATGTTGCGTTCTTGATAGTAAATCACATGCACCAATTGTATTTAGTATTCAGTGCTGGACTGTGAAGAATGTATTAACAATTCAGACACAATTTGTTATAAGATGCTAAAAGGAAACGACTGGATTATTTTGACAGTCAAAATCAAGGGCTGCGCCTCAGTACCTGCAGGATATGACCCAGCCAGCCATACGCAGCAGTCTGTTTAGCACCCCGCCACTAGCGCTCAGTGGAAACTTGTGTCCCTGTGGTAGCTCGGGCAGCAGTCCACCTCGGTCTGGATTCCTCACTCCCCGGTGGTGGAGTGACCTTCCAGCTCCAAGCAGAGCAGCAGTGTCACTCTCTGCGCCTTTGTAGGCTAAATATAATTCTTCAAGGAGGACCTCAAGTCACCCTTTCCCCACTGAATCATGTTCTTCTACTTGAATCATTCTAATTGGGCTAAAAAAAAACATGTCTCTCTCCTTGTTTTTCTTTTCATAGCCCCTTACCATGACACTCTCAGTTTGATATGCCTAGAGACAATCCCTACACCTTGCTTGTTGTTGATTTGGGATTGTAATCTTATTTTACTGTTTGCGCTCATTGCTGACGACGATGGACTAAAGCCTCAGCTGAACCCATAAAGTGTGAAGTATACAAGCCCAACAGTACTGCAGAGACCATCTACGAGTTCTTGCATCCTGTTTATGAGGGTTTTAAACTAGCCCTCTGTATGTGGACTAATGAAGTATCAGTAGTTAATAAGTGACACTGATGGGTTAGGTGGGTTGACATAGAGCTGAACCAGCTGCAATAACAGGCTACCAGAGCAGAATAATGAGAGCAGAGTCTCTACAGGGCTAAGTCCAACAAAGCTGGTATTTCTGTAACTAATTAGCGTAAAATTGTCACACAACTGGTCAAACATCATCACTTATCTGTCCTGTAAAACAAGGCTACCTGTCGTGATTTTGGGTTTAAGAATAAATATATTTAATCTTTGGTCTAATCTTGTTTTCCTCATACATGCAGGCCTCCTGCTAAGTTTTGGGTTGAGTGTGGTGTTCTGTTGAGTGACTGAGTGAGTGAGTGGATGGGAGGGTAAATGAGTGTTTTCCTCCTCTCTCACTCGTCTTTAAAAGGTTTTCAGGTTAAGAGCGGCACGACAAAAAGCGCATGGATATCACCTACTGTGTGCTACTTATGTCAAGAAGAAAGTGACGTTAGTTTGTTTTGATAAGCTCTTGTCAGATATCCTGACTCTGAACCTTGTCTGTTGCCCCACTCAGCTTATTTTCAGCAGTCGAGTCATTAGAGATGCTTCTGCCTTCGCTGTTCTTTTTAAAATGTGTGGTAACTAAGGAAATAATGAGTTGCTGTTAAGAGTTGTGAGACGCTGGGTAATTTTTGATGTGAAATGTAATAGAGTCTTGTTTAAGTGATGAATATATATGTGTCTCATTCACTTAAGATTCTCTTATGTATCAAACAGCTTCCTCTCATGACAGCCTCGGTTATTTCTCCTTACAGGCTTGTGTCAGGATCGTTTATCGCAGCATTAGCAAAAAGTCTGTGTTATGTTTCACAGTGATCCTGGCCAAGTTTGGGATGGATGGGAAAAGAGACACTCGACCACTGGAGAGTAACCACCTGAAGGACCACGAAACCAAAGAGGGAGACATGTTTGATGATCCCAGGCTGGACAAACTCTGGAACAAGGTGAGCATGTGTGCCAAGGAAAGAGGAAGAAATAAATGCTGAAATATACAGTGTTTTGGAAATGGTACCTTGAGTTTATGCCCTCCTTTTTTTGTAATGTCACAGTTGAACTTTTATGGCTCCCTGTTGCTGCTGGTGGAAACTCTTCCACGGCTGTTAGATAAAATAAGGACATGAACCTTAAAACAGCTAAAATAAAATTGTCACCCAATTTCACATAAAAGGAGACCAGGTGCACCAAATGTTTTACTAGGTTACAAGTGTTTGAGGTTACAGTTCCAAGGTAACCCAGCAGCACCAACAGTCTTTGAACGCAGCTTTTAAATTTGTCACAGTAACTGCACTCTTGTTCAGCTCATAATAATAACTTTTAAAGCTCTTATTTTCAAAATCTTGAGTTTGTCATAGGGCATATGTAGCTAGTTTGAAAAACAAGAAGAGAGAAAAGTTTTACTCCAGGACTTTCCAAATGAAAGTCTAAAGTTGTGAAAGCACCAGGGCAGAAATATCCTACTGTGACACTGTTTTCGTAAGCACAAATTTATACCAGTTTTGTTTGAAAAAAAGCAATGAAAATGAGAGATCCCTGCCCATTGGATGTTATATTTATGTCTGTTAGAGTGGGGTTCAGCACAGTGTATATGTAAACATTATAAACGATAAATCTGGGTGATATATTTCTAGTTTGCTAAGAAAGTTTGCCACCTTCCATATTCTATATACTCTGTGTATAAGTGGTGGTGGCTATGGTCTGCTTGTGCTTTGTCAGACCATTTAGTTTATAGATTTTTAAATGTGTATGTTTTAGACATTTCCCTATTTGATGCCAGCTAAACCTTCTCAAACATTATCTGTGCTTTTCAGACTGACTCTGTCTTTCTGTCTCCAACGGCTGTTCTTCCTCCAGGCAAAGAGTTCAGGGAAGTTCTCCAGCGAGGAGCTGCTGAACCTGAAGAGGGAGTTCCAGCATCACAAGGACAAGATCCACGAATACAACATCCTCATGGATACCGTCAGCAGGACCGAGGGTGAGCTGTGTTAATCACCTGCTTTGTTCTGCTGCCGAGCAGAGGTGTGACGACACCTCTGCTTAGGTTTCCTGGTATTGTGAAGCCACGTTTGTGAGCCCCTAAGCAGATGTCCTCATCTGTACTCCTCACCTCTATGTTTTTGTGTGAATGCACAGTTATGGGTCTGATCCCGGGTTTGCTGCTAATCCAAAAGCAGAATAACACCCAAGAGGTACATATTCAAATAAAATAAGTGTACATTGATATTTTCTGGCTGTCAGGGTAGCGTTTTACCTTTTTTTTTTGGGCTGTCACCAGTATGCTGTTGCTCAGGCCAGTCAAAAAATCAGCACCAAGTCTGAAGTGCTGTCTGTTTGTTCAGTCTTGTGGTCATGTACGTAGGTGGCGGGGTATCAGACTGCACATGTTGCCACCCACTGCTCTCTGCTCTATCAGTGCTTGTCACATCACATCAAGCTGTGGGCTTTAAGCTGAGCTGACATGCACAGCTGAGCCGTCTTTCAGATAGACGCAGGGAGGACATGCACGTCTCCTTCAGACACGGCAGACACTTTGCAGCTGTTTTGTGATAGAAGTTTTCTGTTGGCTCTCCACAGCGCTACATTTCTGACGGACAAGCCGGGGGTGCTTTTCTGCTTGTCTGATGCGTTTAAATATTGAGCCAATCACATGTTGCCTTGAGGGGAGCCTCCGTACACCTCCACAACATCACCACCTCCTTCTGCACACTCTTTCGCTGCCTGTCTAGGTTCCCCTTTCTTCATTTTGTCTCAGTTTTGCCTGTTTTGCTCAGACCGAAATGTCAGCTGTTATCATTGAGTCAGTGTAGTGCTGTCTGTTTGGCCTTTGTCCGCTTTTTACCTCCTCTGCTTTTTGTAGGGTGAGACAGGCAGGTATTAAGCAGCACGATCAGGCTAAAAAATAAATGTGATGAATGAAGAAAATTTCAGCTCTGTGAAGTGTCATAACATTAACAAGTTATTTAATGGGCACTGCTAAACTCTCCTTATTAAATTGTGCCCTTTATTACTTCAGTTTTTAGTCTTCTTTTTGCTTTTCTTTTTTCCTTTGTTCTCTGTATTCCTCATTGTTTCTTGTTTCATCCCTCCTTCTTTTCCTCTATTCTCCTCTGCCCTTGCGCCCATGTAAACCACCCACCAACCCCGTAGGCTCTTGCCTCCTAACCTGCCACGTTACCACCTCCCTACCTCATCTCTCTCCGTCTGTTCTCCTCTACAGAAATACATAAGAATGTGATCTCTCCCCTGGAGGGCGACGCCAAAGAGCACGTGCTGCACCAGAAGCACACGGACCTGAAGCAGAAAATGAGGGACCTCAACCAGGGCTTTGAGCGCCTCCGTAAGCTCAGCCACGAGGGCTTCACCGAAGACAGCGGTGAGAGAGAAAACACACACACACACACACACAGCTTGTCTCTTTCTGCTTCTCAGTTCAGTCTCACTCTGCATTTATCTCATCAGCTTAATCACTGGGATTTGTAATCATAATAACACACTCTGCTGTATCACAGTTGGTGAGCGTTGATATGCTTAAGTGTTTTTGGTATTAGTTCACGACTGAGTATGTCTCTAAAATAGAAAAAGGAGTGTTTGAAAGAGGGTAAAGAAAGAAGCATCCATCCAGTGTAAATCAGCCTGTCCTTGTGCTACTTAACTCTAGGAAAACATTCATTACTCATGATAGAATTTTCTTACACAATAGTTCAGTCTTTTGTTTCTCATATTCTGCTGCTTTTGGTGGAGTGTCTCAGGTGTGCAGGTTTCAGTGGGAGTCTGTTGGGGAGTATAGATGAAAGTGATGTTCCTGCTGCTGATTCATACTGACTCCTTTCTTCCTCTCTCCTAATTCCCCTCCGGCTTGTTTCTCTCTCAACCACTCGTTCTCATCCTCCCCTCACTTCCTGCCTCCTCTTGCACAAAATAGTCTCGAACTCGTCCTCCTTTTCTCCGTCTGGTTTTCTCATACGTGCGTTTTTTTTGTAGCACTTACAGAGCTGTGCAGTGAAGAGATATCTGTGACAGCACCTCAAGCTGTGATGTGGATGCAAGCAGTTTCCTTTACTTTCATATTGTGTGTGTTTATACCAAATGATCAAGCAACTGGGGTAGTTCGCTGTATCTTATAAAACACCTGCTGTGACTGCTCCCCTAGAAAGCCTCCCCCTCCTCAACTATTGTTGAGGCTCCAAACTGTCTCCTTTGCTAGTTAGCTAGTTTGTCTCTTCATCGTTCTCCCTGTTGTTCCTTCCTGTGTAGTGTTTCGGGAGCCCCGCGTGATTGAACTGTGGGAGGCTGCCAAGAGAGCCAACCTCAGCGAAGATGAGCTGGACTCTCTCAAGGTTTTTTGGACACTTCTGCTTTGACCAATTTATTCCTAGATATAATAGCTTTGTTCTGCTCCAGTCTAACTCTTAGAATACAACTCTTGGAACTTTTTAATCAAGTGCTCTTTTGGTTACCGGTGCATAAACTTTTGCAGTGTACTTGGTCGCTAAGTGCTACTTGTGTATGGAAAGCCATAAAGCCTATAGTGCACATTATGATGATCACATTTTAAGCATTACACTTTTTCAATGCATACAAGTATTCCACTCTTCTATCTCTCACTGTGCTCCTTTCACCCTTTGTCCCATGAGAAAAGAATCACAGTGAACAACTCAATTTACTTTTTTTTTTTAAGCTATCTGGTTTCAAGATCAGTCATATCACGGTTAATGTTCAGCTAGAATTTCCTCTGTGACATTTCCTCTCGAGTCACTACTTGAGATGTAGATCAGCTCCCTTGTGCGGCTGTGCATGTAATTGAAGGTGAACTGAACTTGCCGTCCCTCTGTGTTCGCTGCCCTCCTTTCTTTGTTTACTTAGGAGGAGCTGCATCACTTTGAGACCAAAGTGGAGAAGCACAGCCATTACCAGGAGCAGCTGGATCTTTCCCACCAGAAGCTGCGACACGTGGAGTCTTTAGGAGACGAAGAGCACATCAAGAGGAACCAGGAGAAATACAACGCCCTCGCTGAGAAGACCAGAGAGATGGGCTACAAGGTAACGCTACACTCTACCATCAAACGCTTCAAAGCTACCATCCAACAGCTGACTGCTCACCTGCTGTAGAAACTAATTATTAGAATGTTGCTGTAGTGCTGAGAAAACGCAGCAACAAAGAGTAAGCTCACAACCTGATGTTGTTCCTGTCATATCTCATAAGGCGTAATAAACTAAAGGAGCTCCAAAAGGAGTGGCTTTAATCAAGCCTCGTTCAAGGAAAATCATCCTCTTAACCAAATGTGTTTTAAAATCAAGTAGGATAATGTTAAGTATGCAATCTCAAGCACTATTTGTAAATATCAGATCACTATTTCCACTCAGACCAGAGTCTGAGTCATGTTTTTACCATGATAATAACCAAGGCCATAGCTAGTAAACTGCAAAGTTACAATTATTTGTGTGAGTGCCAAGCTGGAGCATTTTTTGTGCAAACTTCTGCCACCACACTAACTGAACTTCAGATCTGCAGGGATTTGTCTTCCAGTTAAATGACCGCATGCATGTCTTTCGTTGTTTGATTTCAGATGAAAAAACATATGCAGGACTTGTCCAACAAGATCTCCCGTGAGGGACTTCAGCACAACGAGCTCTGATAGGCTTGAATCATGGTCATCACATCAGTGAAGGTTGAATGAACTGCAATAATTCCCTCTACAACCACACACAGCGTATGCTACATTCCCGTATTCCCCTTCAACTACTGTAAAAACCAATCAGTGTTTACTACATTTCTAGTGTAATTAATAGTTGTTGATTTTTTGGGAAATTGCTGAATGAATGAATTGTTGCTTGTTTCTATATAATATACATGTGACAGATTTGTTATTTTTGATTATCAGTCACGGTACAGATAAAATAGAAATGGAATAGTTTACATACTAGTCTGGTACTCTGTCACAACATTTAATTGTACAATAATGGAAGGCGAGTGTAGAAGAATTGTCCCACTTGAAATGTGTTAGTACTCCCAGTAAAGCCACATTCGGTGGGTGTAGTTGGTGAGGGATGGACAGCAGCAGTTGAGTCACTCTTATCCAGATGATGCAGTGTAGCTGCTGAGGGATGGTTGAGGTCCTGGAGAACAGCCAGCATGAGTACTTCATTCTGCAGGAATATTGGCACATTGGTGGCCAGACAATTTATCCACGCCTGTCTGTCGTTAGCTGTGCTAGTAATAAATGCTACATCAGATTGGCTCTTATCACTGTAGTAACTCATTCCTTGGTCTGCTAAAATACTGTAATGTTACTGCAGGTGTCTAATCAATGGAACATGGAGAATGCTTTGCAGATTCAGGTAACGAGCAGTGAAACCCAGAGACCTGGAAAATCTAACAGCAGTCTTTAATATTCAATTAGATACAAGTGCCATCAACATACAAACAGTGATATTTTAAAAATATAGATTAATATTCATATTGCCTTGGCATAAATAAAAGCAGCTATTTACAGTCCAGTCCCTGTTGTGATGTTAACAGACTATTCTTGGGAAAATGTTTTTTTTTTTTTTTTTTTTTACTCCATCCTCATGTTTCTCTCTCCTCATCTCCTCCTCAGACACACCGGCGGGGAACCGCCATCATAAAAATAAATTACCGTCAAATATTGGACAATTTGTCCTGATGATATCAAGAGGGAGGTGAGAAATTGGAACACACACTGAGCTTTTCTATTCATCAGTTCCTGCCCTCTCACAGAGCACACGCATAGACATTGATTACTGTAATGAATAATGGTGCTGGCTGGCTGATTACTCAGTCATGTCCTGCTCGGGCCACATGGGCCTGGATTAATGTAATTTGCACCTGAGATATAACTCTAAGCTGCTTATTTCAATCGAATGCTTTTAAGCTTTGATGTGGAATGATAGCCAAGCAAGCTGGGACTCTTAACAGTCCATTGGAAGGTGTGATGAGAGGAGTGGGATCTCACTGTGTGATCATATTCTGCTTCAACCTCGTGATAAATCATTTGAATTTAAATAATGGCAGTTGGCGACCTCCTGGCAAGAGAGGTAACAACAAATAGTGCCACTGCTAAGCAGCCTGAAGAAAGCAAATCTTGCTGAAATGCAAAAGCAATTCCATCTTAACAAATTATAACTTCTAACTATCTTTGACTCCTATCCATGATATCCATGGTAAACAGTAGTCTTTGGTGCCATTCACTCATAATTAAGGCATCCTGAGAGAATCCTAAAAGAGGCAGATAGCGTTTCCTCCGTCCTCAGCACACATAAGTGCCATGCATCCAAAAAAATAACATATCTGGGGTAAGGCCTCAAGAGAAAGGCAGGAAAGCACTACGTAAAACTATATGAGAAATGACAGCACTTTAACAGAACAGAAAACACATCCAGGATGGCAGCTGCATAAAAGACTTCCCAGACATTTCCTAGTTTTTTTCGTATTTGTAGTGGAATGGATTGTTGGTGGGAATTTCTGTA
Source organism: Pempheris klunzingeri (assembly GCF_042242105.1). Classification (NCBI taxonomy): domain Eukaryota; kingdom Metazoa; phylum Chordata; class Actinopteri; order Acropomatiformes; family Pempheridae; genus Pempheris; species Pempheris klunzingeri. The sequence continues at coordinate 23,205,179 of NC_092014.1, read as the reverse complement.
CACCGGCACAACTGTGGGTGTGTTTAAGTACGTTAATGATTGGTGTGATGATCAGCTGCAAATGAGCGATGTAGCTTATTCAGAGAGATGGAGAGAATCAGCAGCGAAAACTGTTTTGAAGTGTCATCAAGTTGGGCGTTGCGGAGTCAGTTGGGTGGCCCTCCCCGCCTGCTCTCCAGCTGAGTCAGTCTGGCCTCCCTGCCCTGAACGTGCTCCGCCCCCACTCTCTGAGCCGTTTCCATGGCACTGATGTCGAGGTGGGCGTGCCTGATGGAGCCCTCTTCTGGTTGGAAAATCCGTGGTAAAGGGAGAGAAAGGAGAACATTTTTTTGAGTTTCTGCTTTTTGCCATGTGTTCTTGAACTTAAAGGTGTCACATGCAGGAAGCAGTGCAGTGGCCTTTCATTCCCTGAGATGCATTGTTCAGTTACTTTGACCCCGTATTAAGTGAACCATACACTCTTTTTATGACAACATCTTAATGCTGGAATACAACTAGACTATTTGCCTGATTGTAAAAGTGCATAAATTCCTTAAAGAGATTCTCCTTACTTTGACAATTCACATCTGAGTTTTTAATACATTTGTACTGTTGTAAATTGCTCTGTCACTGTTGTAAATTGCCTCATTTTCACAGTCTAGAAATGTGTGATTATACCACATAATAGACTCCTGAACTAGCACTAAAAATCTAATTCATGTCTGTTTTACATGAATAAATTGTTCCTTCCCATTCATTCTGCTCTGTTCCTACTTGATGCGATCTGTAAAGAAAATGCTTCCATACACGTTTTCAAATACAGCTGATAGATACAGAGAAGCAGAGGTAAGCAGCAGTTATGCTCAACCAAACTAACTAAAACTAGAAGTTAGTATGGCATAATGGTAGAAGTGTTGTCTTTCTTTGGAATATTCAACAAATCAACAAGTGCATAAAGAGATTTAGATGACATTTGAACCAGCACTGTTTTCTTTGTTTACTATCCTTCATGAATCTATAAATGTTTAGTGTGCCATGACCTTTAATGCTGTGTGTGCTAATAATACATTAGCCATTAACATGGGGTGTAAAAGCTGATGTAAAGCCATTCCCACCGATGCCGGACAGAAAAGAAAACAGCAGCAGCAGCAGAAGACAAATGTAGATCTAAATGGCTATTTCAGGGCTCAGTGTTCTTACTGGGTCTGCAGGGCTGCAGAGTGTTACCTCTGATGGCACTGTGCAGACTGGAGACTGGCGCTGAGCCGGGCTCCTGCAGGTCCAGCTCCGTGTAGAGGAGCTCTCTGTTAGATTTAGCTGGCAGGGGGCTAACAGGGATGTTAACATAATTAAGAGTGCTGTCACTGTAGAGCCCAGTGTCCAGGAACACACACGGAGGTGCTTCGTGGGCAGACTGGAACGTACCTGAAGGAGAAACCCAAAAGAGTAGATGTTAAACTGAATGCCCCAGTGTAAATCGAAAAACTTCAGGCATGATAACTCACTCATCAGAGACTGGGTAACCTTCTTACCACAGGCAGATGTTGGCCTATGCATGCTCAGTGCAGCAGGGGGAGGGGGAGGGGCAGGGGGTGGCAGACAGGGCGGCGACCTCAGACCTGCCAACTTATCACCAGCACCCCCAATGTCATCATGTTCCTCTGTCACACAGAGAGCAGGATCTGGAAACGAGTTTTTAGCACATTAGTGTTTTCTACTGATGTAGTCACGTTCGTTCAAATGGTGACAGTAAGGCCAGTAATGGAGGTAATGTAAAAGAAAAAAAAACTCTATTACAGCAGAGAACCTCATTTAAAATCTTGCTTACATACAGTAAATGTATCAGTACGTGTCAGCAAAATCTCTCTCTCTCTCTCTCTCTCTCGCTCTCTCATAACTAGTGAATATGAAATAGCTCTGAAATGTAGTGGAATAAAAGTATAAAGTTGTACAAGTCTGTCAAACTTGAACTTGAGCACAGTGCTTTAAAGTAGTAAATGTTTGTCCCACTGCGTTCACAAACACCTTGTGTACCTGCAGAAGGCGACAGGCCTGATGGTGAGATGACAACCTAGGAAGTAAAAGAAAAAAAAATTCCTCCATTAAGATGTTATATAGCCTTGATTTAAGCACACACAAGTCGAGCAGATGAAATCCTACCTGAGTCGAGCATGTGCTCCTCGCTGACCGCCACTGCTCCGGTGTGATGTAGTTGTCTAAACCGTAACGGCACTGAGTGGGGAGACGAGACAGGTTGGCGTTAAGACAGGGCTGATTGTTCCTCACTGCAACACTCCACCATGTTACTGGCTCAAAGTAAGACAGACAAGGTATGTAGAGGGGAGACACTGTAAACAGGCGGAGAGGCTTCGAAAAGGATCGATGAGGGGAGAGAGGGGAGTGTGAGTGCATGAGGTGAGAACAAAAGGGTGAGACAGAGTCGAGAGAACAGGGCTGACATCTGCAGAGGTGGCAGACAGGAGACCAAAGGGTGTCTGGCTCAGACACGAGAAAACAACAGACAATAGGTCCCAATTTACCGTTTTCTCCTGCCCACAGCAGCTCGTACCGCAGCAGGCTCGAGCTCCACAAATATCATCTGTCATACTGGTTTCTCAAACGAAACATAATACAACTTGTGGAATCAGACATCGTCTCATTACCTAACATGAAGGACGTGTACTTTTCGCCGCGCTGAACCGCTGACACCTCAAGAGTGGAGGAGTGATGAATAAAGAAAAGTCATTTGTGTTTCTTACAACAGGGTTCTCCTCTCAGAGGGTTTCTGTCGCTTTCATCACTACTCATTAACTTACACGGTCCCCTTTTGCTCTCTCTCTCTCTCTCTCTCTCCAGCATAGACATGATGTATAAAGAACACACACACACACACACACTCCTACACAAGCTGTCAGAAATCACAAGTCATGCTGCTTTCTCTCCTGCTCTGATGATAATTTGCTTGCTACAAGGGGGAAGCGCTTTTCACAACCCATCAGAAAATTAATTAGACAATGTGGTGAAGTTTCTTCTGAGGGCTTTCTGAGGTTTAGAGAGAAAAATATAAAAGGGAAAGCAACCGGCTGTGGCCAGGCTTTACTGGAAACCCACACCTAATTTTTTACAATTATTGTTTTTCTGTATTGGCGGCTCAGCGGCTCAGCGGGTGGCACTGTCACCTCACAGAGAAGGACGGAAGATTCAAAGACACACAAAGTCACTGGAGATTGGAAACTGGCAAATGGTAGAAGAAAAGTTTCATTCTTTCAGTCCTCTGGTGTGGTGGAGATGGTTTAAGATGCTAGTGATCCAAAGGCAGTTTTTATCCGGGTGTCAGTCTTCCTGCTCTTCTGCTCCTGTAACGAGCACTACTCAGCATTCTGAAGTGTTTTCAGCTTCTCTGTGAGCCTGTAAGCCACTGACCACGATAAATCATAATTACAAAGGCAGTCACCCAACAGAGTCATTAGGTTGAATAGCAAGTAGCACTGTGTGTGTGGAGAAGCTAAATAATTGCTGCTTGAACTGCTGGTGCATCAGCTGCAAAATAATGTAATACAGCAAGGGGCAAAATTTTAAATTACAAAGGCCAAACCAAGGAAGCAGGACTGCAGCAGAAAAGTAGCTTCCTCACCAAGACTGACTAAAAGACACTTCACGGGAAATTTGAACAACCTTCCAACCTTTGGCCTCAAGAATTAGCATCCAGGTGAACAAACCTCTCGTGCAATATAAACGAAAAAATTTGCCTCAACAAATTGGCATCACAAGTGCTATTATACAGTTAGATGTTTTTTTCATTGTTACACCCCCCCTCTGTGTGAAGTGCCACTGCACTGCATCTTGGGTATTCCACACATAAGGCTCTGTTAGATCAAATCTAACTGTAAGCTTTCATGTGCTACTGATGGAGTTAACTGATGTGACTGAGGGCTGTAGTACCAGGTCTACAATGTACTGCTGTTGTTTCCTTTTCTTATAGTACTTCTGGCAGGTAAGTTGATCATTTTAAATTCCACATTGCTTTCTGTTTTCAGCCAGCTGGTGGCGTAGCACTAGTGTTGGTCAGTTGGTTGGTGTGTCCACCACGTTGGTCCAGACTGAAATAGAACTATCTCAATAACTATCAGATGGATTGCCATTCATTTTGGCACAGATATCCACGATGCCCAGAGGAGTAATCAAACTAACTATGGTGATCCTTTACCTTCTCGTGTAGCCCCATCATCAAATGTAAATGGAAGCGTAAATGTAAAAAATGTCATTTGTGTAACTTAATACCTTCTTACACAACAGTATATTAGTGTTGTCATTGTGAGCATGTTAGCATGTGGCAGTTTAGCTCCAAGCATCACTGTGCTTAAGTGCAGCCTCGCAGAGCTGCTAGCATGGCTGCAGTCTTCTAATGTTACACTGCATCTGTGGAGATTCTTTGTATTTGGAACTTGGGAGCCAACACTGTGCAAGTCAATGAAAACTGCATGACCAGGCACAGGTTTGAGATCATTAAATGTCTAGAAATGTCTTTTTTTTTCCCCCTGATGAGCATAAAACAAACTTAATTATTAAATACTTGCACATAGAGTGTGTACGAGTGTGCAGAGCCTCTGGTCTCCGTCTGTTATGAGTAAACATTTGCACAGGATCAACCAGATGTGGCACACTAGAACACACAGAGTACCACAGATCCCCAGGACTCAGAGCGCCTCCCAAATCCAGTGCTGTAGAAATATTTTGTACGAGCCAGGTCTTTCAGGGACGAAAACAAAACACAGGTACCTGCTCCCGAATCCTAGAATTTACAGCAGTGTTTCACCTTGGTCCCTCGGCTCTAACGCAGCGAAACGTGTGTGACAGCAGGTGCTGACTTGGTAACCTCAGGGGTGTCACTGCCTCGTCCATCATCCCCCAACATCCTAAACCACAATATTACAGAGGAGCTCATCCTAGCTTATTAGCACCAGGGACAGTTGCATAAGATCCCATTTATGAGCAGAAGAATAAATAAAATGCCACTGTGGGCTTAATAAATGCAAGCAGGAAACTTTACAGAGACATTAAAGAAAGATTAGCATCTGTGGGCGCAAACCCAAGAGCTGCAGGAAGTGATTAGCATGATGATTTGCAAACATTTTGTTCCATTTTACTAAGACTCCATGCTTTATGCAAATGTTAGAACAAAAGTCCCAAAGAGAAGCTCAAGACAGAGAATGTCTCTGTAGACAGAGGCAGCTTCAAAATGATGAAAATGTGTTTTCATTTTCTTGGATTGTACTTTATGAGTTAGCGATTAACCAAATCTCTTCAGGGTGATTACACTCTAGTATTATGGAAATATTTTACAAAGCATATGTTCTCTGGCACCACTAATCTGTGAGTCTGTGTAGCTGATGTGATCCAATTTCTGGACGGGGGTTTCAATTTCATAAAGGACTCAAAAGGTCTTAAACACTGTACATTATCTAATGAAACTCCCTCTGATGTGTTCTATTCTGCTTAGTTGGTTGACTGATGTACTGAAGGAGTGTAGGACTGCCAGTACCTGTGCTTCCCCACAGACTGAGCCTCCAGGCACCAGCGGCGGCCTAGGGGTGGACCTCCCCTCTCTGTCCACAGAGGGCGCCCTCTCACTGCCCCAGGAGTGCGAGCGCTGCATCGTGGCCTGACGCTGAGCCTTGGGCCCCGTGGGGCTCAGCCTTTGTCCCAGACTAGCCCCTCCATCCCCGCCGCTCCTGCTGTCCCTGCCCAGCTCAGGAGGGCCTTCTTGGGCGGAGGGTTCCCTCAGGGACAGGGTCTGCAGCAGACTCCTGGGGGTGTCGTACCTCAGCCTGAGCAGGCTGGGGATTTGATACTCCTCGCTGTGCCTCCGGGACGCACAGGAGCCACATCTGGAGGCACAGGGGCAGGAGGAGGAGGAGGTAGCAGAACTGTGCTCTGGGGTAGGTGTGGATGGAAAAGGGAAAGGAGGTGGAGGTGGAGGAGGAGTGGATGGAGGAACAGATGGAGGTGAAGAAGGAGGAGGAGGAAGGGCAGGTAGGCTGGCCACAGACCCAAACTCCTCCCCCCCTCCCTGACTGGCTGTGTCCAGACTCCCTGTATATGAGGAGAAGCTCCCTGAATAAGACGACTGACTGCCTGTCGCTATGCCAATCCCACTGTCTAGGGAGCTCTGCCGCCCGCTGTCATGGAGGCCGCGAGGATGGAGCTGGGCGGAGGATGGACGGAGCGGAGTCCCAGAGCTTCCCATCACAGCAGCATACAGTCGGTCATCTGAACTAGTCAAAGCCTTCAGCGTGGAGGAGCTCGACGCTGTCTCGTTGGAGAGGTGCGGTCTGGCCAACGGCTCCACCCAAAATGGAAGTCTGCTACCATAGCTCGTATCTGATTGGCTGGAGGAGGAGCTGGAGATGCTGCTTCGGTCGTCCCCGGCAACAGATGTGCTACAGCTGTAGGTGGAAGCTGAAGAGGTCAAGAAAGTTATTAGATCCTGATGAAGTGATTTATTAACACACACACTCACCTTTAAGCACAAAGATTAACTACCATGTGCAGAACATTAGAAGATTAATACATTAATTATGTCTTTAATTGGGCTCTTGACACGAAGTATTACGACCCTGTGAAATTGTTTTTCAATTAACTGTTCTCATTTGCTACAGTTCAAGTCTTTTATAGGCACGTCTGAGCAGTGAGGGCAGAAATTAGGCTTTTTTTTTCTTTTCTTAAGTCTCTCTGAGCTTTTGAAATAAGTCAGCAAAAACGAATCATGGGCTTCACATTTCTGACTAATACACAGACAGAATTATTACAAAAGCTTTCCCAGAATGGCCTCATAAAGATAGACCAGCGATGACGCCTTTGTGTGGACAGAAGGCCGGCCAGCCCGAGCGTACAGGGTGCAATAATGAGTAAGAGATTCATGAGGTACTGCAAATCCCAAAACGCCATGTGACATAACAGCAACATCTGAAGGTCCTGAGATGATGCACCCAGTCCCCCTGATACATACGTTCCATTTTGGATATATTGTAGCCTGAGGTGAAGTTAATAGAGTAATGTACCTGTGCTGCTCGCTAGGCTGCAGTGAGACAACATGCTGAGTCTTTTCTCCAGCTCTGATGCTTCCTGGCTGATTCGCTCCTCTGCTGATACTGGGTCAGCGCTGGGATCTGCTGTGTACACAATACACACACACATAAACAGTGCAAAAACAGCACAAGACACACATGGCATTAAAAACATATTTTCACTGTCCTTCAACAGGACTGGAGCCCAAATAGTCTTTGGAATCCACTGCGATTTCCACGGTATGCATCTGATTTAAAAAAGACAGAAATATTTCGAGGACGTTCACATTTTTACATTTTATTTTTGTTTTACTAGAAATGAAAATATTCAAGCAAAAGTGGTAAGAGTGCCTCTGTGTGTTTAAGAAGAGGCTGCTGCATGTGTGAGTGTGTCTGCAACTGTTACACCCGCTTGTAAATTTAACAACTCCCAAAGGATGTTATAGGCGCCTTGACTATGTGTCGGAACATCAATTTAGTGTAAAACCCTGTCAATTACACACTTAATGCCTGCTATATATACATACTGTGTTAGTGTGTGTGTGTGTGTGTGTGTGTGTCAGTTTGCACACATCGCACCGGGTCAGGGTGTTTGTGTGTGCGGGTGTCAACAACCTAACTCCTGGATCTCTGCCTCTGGACTGCAGCAGCTAATGCTAATGTGTAGATGCCAAGTTTCTTCACTACGCTATGTGAGGTGTCAGCTAACATTTGCTAACGGTGCTAGACGCCGCTAATTATAGCTGCTTCACAGCGCTGAATGTCGTAGGGTTACAGTGGGCCTCAGTGCTCACTGACGCAGGTTGGCTGACATTCGAATAATATTGCTGAGACACTGAAGTTTGACTGTGGACATTTTCGAGGTGGATTCTTTTTCCATTAATCTGAGTGATTCTGACCCAACTCTCTTCACCCACATAGCTACACCTGTCGTTTGATTGGCCATGGTTTTGTCCGTCTAATCCAGTCCAATAGGCCCTTGCATAATAATGCCAATGTGGCATCATATACTTGTAGTACTGTACTTATATATGTATACTGTCATGGCATATATTCAGGGAGAGAGTTTTGTGCGTAAAATCATAATCAAAAGGCAGCGAAGAAGCAGAATGCTAGCACACAAACATGGATATAAACAATGAAGATTTCAAAGTGTTCTGAATGAAAACAGAGACTGAATTTGCACGGGGCACCTTGAAGTACACAGGCCTTGAATACATCTATTTATGTTCCATAACTTCAGGTAAACTAAAAAGCACACTGGAGTGTTTAGAGGTCCCAATGAGCCTTAGGCCTATGACTTACACAGTGAGCCATCGATGTGTTGAAGAAGACAAGTCTTTAAGTAGATTTTTTAAGTCTCTCTGCAGTACAAAAGTGCAAGCAGAAAACTCCCTGATGAGCAAGACATAAATAATTCCAAGACCAATTTCAAGGCCTATCGACAGGAAAGTCAAAATCTATCAGTGTGATGGAAATGGGGTCCAGGTCATAGTCAGATCCTATTATACTTTTAAATGGTAACCGACTCTGCAGAAAGTGTTATGTGCAGTTAGATATTGGCGAGCGCTAATGGCTGAAGATGGAGATTTTAAAGGTCTCTTCGTCTTCTCTACATTGAAAGAAAAGGAATATTACCAAAGTCAAAGTTTCATTTAAATGCAAAACCAAAAACAGATCCCGTGTTTGTGTCTATTCAGAGCTATTACAGAGTTGTCAGATCCTCGGCACGTGTCCTGTATGACGTTTGCCTTTCCAACTGTCTCCATGTTTCTGGTCTCAGACATGCCTGTGAAATTAGCAGTACGTTACAATAGCACACAAGTCACACACAAAGGCATGACCCCTTAGTCCACACGGTGACCCCTCGGGGCTTTAAGCATGTGGTGTTTCCGTTGGAATGGCGCCTGGCACAAATGCTAAACATGCACACTAAACAGGCAGTAAACCTTTAGAATAGAAGTCACGGAGTCACATGCCAATGTGATTGATTGTTTCACTTCAAAACGGTGGGTCTTTTTTGCAGATATCATTACTACAAATAATATTTTAAACTGAAAATCCTTATATTGTACTTAATTATGATTGCAGGTGTATTCTTTATGTATTTTTTTTCTCTTTACTTTTGTAGTGTGTGTGTGTGTGTGTGTGTGTGTGTGTGTGTGTGTGTGTGTTCACCTGGCAGGGCAGGTCGCAAACCATGACGGGCCCTGCTGGGGGTGATGCCCCTGACAATGCAGTCAAACAAGAAACTGATCTGCTCTCCGTCTGAACAGGACAAGAAGAAAACACCGGCCCCTGGAAGACGGACGTGGAGAGAGACACACCGCACTATCAATGAAAGAGACATGCATTTATGATGGAGCTGGGGGGGGAAGAAAATCACCAGATTGAACATCGGCAGGTATGGAAAAAAAAACATGCTGTAGTAAATGGTGAAATCCAGAGTAAAATCTAAATTATGAGGGATTCCAAACAATAATCAGTGAGGTTCAGAGGGTTGTAGCGTGAAGGCAAGGCTGTTCTTTGAGGCAGCAACAGCCCTTTCTTGTAAAGGTTACATAAAACGTTGTTCAATTCAGCCCCCACTCTCCTATCAAGCCCACACAGAGGCAGGAGTCTGTGAAAACACAAGACAAGCAAAAAAAAAAAAGAGATATTGAAAAGACAGCACAAAGTAAGCCCTTACTCAGGGGTTCGGACGGGGGAAAAAATCATCTTTGTTCTTTTGGAACTGAGTCTGCTGCTAATAAAATAAAAAAACAGCAGAGAAAGCAGAGCAGAAGATTATCGGAAAAAACATATTTTGGAATGATTTGGAAAGAGTCAGCAAGGTTTCTTCATTTTAAATGTATTTTCAAGCAGCAGATTTTAAAACTGCTTTTGTTTACATGAGATTAAAAATATATATAAATAAAAAATAATAATATAAAAACAACAAAATGTTGCCTCAGTTATACGACATTATGTTTGTGTTTGAGACATTTTTTTAAGGAAATTCCAAATGTAACAAAATAACACTCACGACTTGTGTGAGGGTATCTCTCTAAATGTACTTACATTTTACTTACTTTTTTTTTTTATCCTTATTAAGTGCTGAATGCCGTTACAATCTGATATTCAGAGGCTAATTGTGCTACCCATGAGATCCAGTCGAAGCACCATTTAGTTCTTTGAGCTGAATAATTGAAAAGTTTCTTGCTTGAATCATCACTGAGTATTAATGTAATGGAAACCTATTAGCTTCATTAGCCCTTATGTATTCTCATGCGTTTGCGTGAGTCAGTGGAAACGCCTGACCTGCTTATCGACTGACAACGGGAGGAGATGAAGTGTGAAAACACAGTCACAGATGATATCAGTGGAAGGCTATTAGCTGAGACCATGCAACACGTTAAAAGCGAAAAACAACAAAAGATGTGCTGCTTTTAAATCCCACTGACTAATCTGCTCTGCTGGAGGAACAGGATCCCCAGTGGGTCCACAGCCTCAAAGCTGCACTTTAGTGATTTAATGCAGTCACAGACACAAAATGACAAAATAATAGAAACACAGTACAATCTAGTGCAATCGTTGACAGTGTCCCTGCGATGAATGCCACCTTTGTGAATCTGCACTTTTGCAAAGTATGTCAGGAAGGTGTTTACAAAATGTACCTTACGCGCCCCTTCAGCCATTCAGCCATCAGACAAATAGAGAACACAGTCCCTGGCCTTGCGAGTGAACAAATGGCTTGATTCACAATGAATCAAATAAAATACTCTATAGACATTTCTGTGGTTTAGATCGCATCAAGCTGTCTAGTGTTTAAACACTTGAACTGTCAACAAATGATCACACTCTACCTCAATTTAGACTCTCTTTCATATTCATCATGCTTAAGTGTGGATTTATTCATTCGATGAGAGCTGATCACATCTCTCACTATAACTCAATACAATTTAACAGCACTATGAACTACAGCCTCCAAAATGACCACACAGTTGACTCCTTTCTAAAACTGAACACGATACCCTTCATGACGGCCAGGGCATTAGTTTTAGCTAAGTGTACCTAATAAACTGGCAGTTTGTAGATAGTTTGTGGACTATGCTATCCTCATACTGGCATCGTTTTTTTTCTTATACGCATTGCTAAGTCATTTCCATCATCTGCTTGCCGTTTGGTAAAAGGTGTTTCATTAACAGATCCCTCCCTTTCCACCACAAAAGGTGCTTTGCTGTAAGATTTATTTGTGGAGTATGAAAATCTCATCAAATCTTATAGACTTGAAAAGCAGCTGGAGAATCTAAACTTCGAAGGACAAAACCACTTTTTGTAGCTGCCCTTAAACTTGCAAACACTGAATGTTTTTTGACCAACTAATAAATTTAATAAATGTTATTCTTTGCTGAGAAATGTAAGCCAACATCCCTGTGAGTACTCAGCGTGGTGAAGTCAGGGCTGAAGCTCTTTCTACTCTCGTCTTTTTAACTCAGAGCCTTTTCGGAGGCCTTGAGAGGGTTTTTCTCGGTGCAAGCAGTTTTGGAACATTCTTTCATCTTTTATGAGGCAGTGTCATCATAACCTTTTAAACAAAACAGACAAATTCTGGCATTTGAAAGAAATTTATTAGGATCTGTTTGGATGAAATAAGCTTTTTTTTCGGCAGTCATATTCGAGTTTTTTTATTTGCTATGAAGACCAAGGGGCCTTGTTATCTATTTCTTACAAATATGCTGAGTTTAGCTGCGTGGCAGCTCATCTTAAAAGAGGCAGATCTTAGTTCCTAATTCTAGCAGTGCAGTAGTACATAATACTGAATGTAGAAAGAAGCTTTTTGCCAGATTTCACCATGTCAGCTTCCATCCTATACACTAGTTGACATAAGTTAACAGATAACCTTTCTCTAAACAACCCCACAACCCTCTACGGACGTTCTATTCACATATTTGCTGTAGAGGTAATGAGTCGAAGGCTGCTGGACAACTGTTTGGTCTTGAAGAAGTCTCACCACTCGTCCAAGAGGCTTCAACACTTCCAATGACAAGTGGAGAGTCAGAGACATTTTAACCTCTGTGGATCATTCACACCTTAATGTCACGACATTAGAGCTGCTGAAGTCGCCTTTCACATCTAGAAACCCTCTGATCTGGGTGAGCGAGAATGTAGACAAACTGTAATGAAACTGTGTCGGAGGTAAAAATGCTACGCAACACATGTAAATAAACACCGCACAAGTACAGCACCCACACACGTGCACTGACACGCTACTGTACAACGATATGAGGAGTGTGTGTTTATGCCCGCTGATGGACATGGAAAGATTGCTGACATTGCACGCCAGCTTAAAATTGCTTTTATCTAGAAGCTTGACAGCCATCCAAACTCTGCATGGGATCATTTATTACTGTGTCCGCATGTGAGATCTGAAGCCCTGAGTATGTGTGTGTGTGTGTGTGTGTGTGTGTTGGGGGGGGGGTACTGGGTCAACATGAACACTTGTGGACCCGATAAGCCAGAAAATATCCATCAGGCTAAGACACAGGCTCTGCTCTAAACATCATTGATTACAGAACACCGTGGCCTCATTATCACATAGAATGGAAGCTGGAGCACTGATATCACTGAACTGATTCACGCTGCTAAAGCATGAGCATGTGACCGTATAACTAAAGGCCCACATCCAACAGACATCCATCCATGAAGACCTCAGCACAACTGATTACTGCCCAGGAAAAGGCCTCACACAGCAAAACAGGGAGAGAGAGCGTGTGTGTGTGTGTGGGTGTGTGTGTGTGTGTGTGTCAGTGAAAAGGCTTGCCATGTCACTGTGGTGTACGTCTCAAACTCTGCAGCCAGAAATTGTATCGTCCGCGACGCAGCTGACTTTCAAAGTGCAGCTGCAGCAGAGAGCACAGTGGCAGTCAAGGGTAAAATATTTTTACACAGCAGCATTAGATGACCGAGACCCGCTCACTGATTTGCTCAAGCAAAAGGCCTCCAGGGAAATTAAGGAGCTGAGAGGGTAAAGGAGTTAATTTATAGAGATTGGTTCAAAGTGCAGTGTTTAAAAAGAGCAATCTAATGACAAACCATTTGTCTCTACTATTCACATTATTCTGCATCATTTGCACATCTTTGCGATGATCATGGCCCAATTGTCTGCTGTAAATAAGCGCCACCATTTTGTACTTTTTAAGCATATTAAAGCACTGTGGGCTATGAAAGAACTCTTCACGCTCAAATGCCAAGGTTTTCTTTGCAGGGGTTTGTAAGCACATCAGTGTGTCGGTTCATACATATTTTTAATGTGTGATTTGCATTAATTATCTGGCCCTAAACAGCTTCAAGGAACCAACGGCTGTTTCACCAAGACGGACAGAGATTCACAAGCACGACAAAATGACAAATTCAAGGCTAAATGATACAGATTTTCAGCATTATGTTGCAGGGCTAATTGTGTTGCTGTAGTTAAATCTGGTGTAGGTGGCTGTAAGAATATGCAGGAAGATGCCGCGGTACCATTACAAGCACAAGGACAGCAGTCAGCTACACCAAAACTGTTCCTTTGGAAATTGAACTATTACACTGAACTTCAACATCAGCTAACTGGCAGCATCAAGGCCATAACAGACCTTTTGAACCGCAGACACTTTGACTGGTCAGAGCGGGGAAAATACAGGTAGAACTAATAACATTAATGATGGCTGTTCCATATAGGTATCCCAGCGAGCCAGCATGTACAAGACAGGACCCTTAGAAGTGGCCCCACTCAAACTTAATGCAAAAATTATTGCTGACACATCAAAATGTTAGCGGAGAAAAAAGCAGATGGCTCCATTTTCTTGTATCAAATGCATCAAAATGTGCTGCTGTGGCATGCCACGATGTCTGCAGTGAAAAAGGTCCGTTACAGACTGATCTGATCAGAGGCAAAATCACCAACTCATGAAAATCTAAATTCATTCAGTTCCTTTTCAGTTGTTGGTTTCTGTTGCTGACGGCATCACAAAGGGCTGCTGATGTGTGAATCAGCACGACGCTTACTAGTTTTTTTTTTTTCAAAGATAAACTGAAAAGAAAATGAATGCCGACCAGAAAAAGAGAGCAGTTGATCACTGGCAATGCCGGTGACCCAATGGTGTGTTTGTAAAAGATTAGAGGTGCAGTGATAAACAGCAATATTTCCTCTGCTCACTGAAAATGGTTAATGGAGCTGCTAGCTGGAGCAGAGCTAATTATGCTCATTTCTTATGACCAACCTCTCAAAAACAAAACCAACAACTTGTTTTACCGCAGTATTTGTAATAAATTTGCACACAAAGTAGGTGCACGTGCTTTAACGCGACTCCAGGACAGACTTTTGCATGCTAATGCAGTGTGTTAGTCATGTTGCACTGCATTTGGTAAGACACAAGTGCAAAGAAACACCCACAACTCCTCTGACTGTGTCTGACCAATGTCACGAATAAAAGATTGGAAAGATTTGTGCAAACGGTTGAAACAAGTCAGAACCTGACTGTTAGCCGGCCACACTCTGTAAAATGGCTGCTAAGCGCTGGTATGCCTCACATGTACTCACCAAATACAAATAAACATGTAAAAATGTAAACTAACACTCTGCTTTACCTTGCACTCATGCAAGGAATGTCCCTTGCCGATTTGACTCTCACATCTCTCCCTTTCTGTCACTCTCTGCTGCTGCAGCCACGCCAAGGCGGCCTCTTGCTACCGCTGGTGTCTGCTGGGTAATATGTGAATGAGGTTGAAGGAGACAGTTCTGATTGGTGGTCTCACCAGCAGGCCCTATGTAACTGGCTGAGCCACCACTACAGGGGAGGCTGGTATTTATAGATGTCGCTCATCAGAGCACTGAAACCAGAGCCTGTGGACCTCGTGGTTATTCCTGTAGCAGCCATGAGACTGCACACACACACACACACACACACACACACACACACACAGGAACTTTCTCTTAACGTTCACACATGTCTAACACAAAATGACTGTGAGGAGGAGATGGTGCTCACTTTACAGGAGAAGTAGCAAAAAACACATTTTCAGGTATCTTAATAGAATCAGAAGCACAGCAATTGTTGGCAAGTTACGTTTCCCAGCATTGAACACTTTAAACACTGTCCCATTAAACACTTATACTATTGTACACTATTATACTGTTATACTGTGTCACACACACACACACACACACACCCAAAAACATAAAACTGCCTCTCATTCTCAACATTCATGCCCACGTCAACTGGACATTCAGAGGATACCTACACCCTGGCAACCACGCAAACACACACACACACTCTCACACACACAGAGCATCATTTGGTGGGTGGGGGCGTACAGTGTGGTGGGTTCATACATAGAAAGTCATTTGTTACGTGGATAAAGTTTCTCCACAAACACGAAGCAATAAATCACAGGCTTTTATGCCAGTCTGTTTGCAATGACAGATCTGTCGACCTCTATGTACCGCAGAGTAATTAAAAGGAGTCTTTAGTTATCTGAGGGGGGGAAAAAGTGGAATTTAGACAACTGTGCTGCAGTGATTGTAGGAGTAACTGTGGATGAACTTCACAACAACATCTTAGAGCAGTCGCTAGAGGACAAATGTGATGCAGTTTCATTTAACTGTACATGTGCATGTGACAAGAGTTCAACTCATATTGTTTCTGTTCTGGAGCTTTCGATGTTATCATATGTTGAGTCATGATTCTTGAAGACCATGTGATGTGCTCTAATGGTACAAAACAGCCACTTATTAGACCTAGCAGTGAGAACCGTGAATATTGGTCTTTGAACCTGAGCTTTTAAGCCAATGAGGAGGATGAGAGGTTCTTACAGTGCTCGATCATGTACAATTTCATGACAGGGGGGCAAATAAAATTTTCCAGAGAAGATCAAAAGAACTGTAATAGCTAATAAATTGAATTGTTTCCTCAGCTTACCCACTATCGCGGTATCTTTTTTAAGTTGTAATCATCAATTTATTTGGAAAATGTATATTGCCCCATGTTTGCTTTGCAAAATGAATAGAAAACACATGTAAAGAGAACAAAGGTGTTAACTTAAGAGGTTGGACTGAAACTGCTTATGCAAACTGCTTCATGTTTTATGCTCCCAGTGATGGATTTCTTCCTGTCTAATTGTTGAATATTGGTAGAAAGAAGCTCTTTCTGAGGGACTCAGATCAAAATGTGATGTCAACTATTGATTTTTTTCCTACTAAGCTCTACTGTAGCTCCGGTAGAAAACAAGCCTGACCTTAAATCATCCAAGTTCGGCCAGTTACCCAAAAATAAGACAAATACACCACCAACAACACCAAAACAGAGTGAGTATGTGAGGTATTGTACATTGCCTGCAACAGAAAAACCCTCTCAGCCCACAAGTTACTCACAGTATCCACAGCGCGTCCCCCCCTCGAACACGAAGCCATTTGGCACGGCGCCGTATCGACGCAACGCCGACAACTTCCACTGGCCAGTGACGACAGGGGGGACACCTCTGGTCAGGACCAATAGGTTGTTGCACAGGTGGAGGGAGGCGGGGCCGCTTTCCAGTTTGGTACCTGCCTCGACACTGACACTGAACCTGTGGACTGAAAGAGAAAAGCAGAGGAGAGAAGAAGTTGAGCGTGTGAGATTTTCACAAATTAATTTAATGTCATAATGAATTAAAGAGAATTAAAATATAATTTATCATAACGCCCTGTGATTGATGTAATAACGCAACAAATGAAGTGAAACATGAAAACAAGCCAACAGGGCAAATCACACGCACAAGCATGTGAACACACATGTGCAGTGTAACTGATGGCTGTGGTAATGATGATTAAGCACTTCTTTAAGCTCGGCTGGCTGCAATTTGTCATCGCTCAGTTTGTGCAGATGGCACTCACTCATTGCCAAGGTCTGTCTCTCCCTTTGCACAGCCAAACACATACTGAACACTATATGATATGTGTGTGTACAAACTGTATGTGACGCTATAATGTACCTGTATACGTACAGTACTGTAAGTGCCTCATCAGCAATCAAGCAACCATCATCTTTCAAGGATTTGCATTTTTTTAAAGTGACATTATAGTTAAAAGACAAACTTGAATTAGCACATGAAAAAGAATCTAAGACAGAAAACAGCTGCACGTCTCAGCTACAAAAGCACAACTACAAAACCTGTACAACAGCAGCTAAAGGGGCACATTCCTAGATTGTTAGCAGTGGGTTTCACATTGGAAGGTTAAATAATTAGTTTAGCTGTGGGTTTTATTTTGACAAGAAGGAACATAGCTGCTGTTTATGAACAGGAAAATGTTCTCATGAACGCTTAATATCTTGAAAACTGCAGTTTGTGGGTTTCAAGAGGGAGGAGAAATGATGCGACATTCACAGAGGAATGACAGAGGAGCAGAATGCTTGTGGTTTATACGATTATGGAGTAGGATGGTGCCTTGAAAATAATTTGAGAAGAGGAGGAGGAGGAAGAATTACCTCTTCAGAAAATGTTTAGAAATCTAAGCGCTGACAGTACCGCCTGGTGCTGCACAAAAAGCCAGTTCAAGTCACAGTCAGTCTAGCCTACAGTTAGAAACCCAGGTGAAGTTATTTTAATATGTATGGAATAAAAAGAAAGTTTGGACAGAGGTAAAAACTTTAAAAAGTTTAAAAAAAAAAAACACTGCAAACTGGAGGCCACAGTTTTATGTTTAATACTTCTTTGGCTAAAACTTGTTTGGCTGGAACTTCATCCAGAAAGCAGATGAAAAAGTGTACTTTTTTTTACTCCAAGCAAACTTCCTATTGAACAATGGAGCCTCTAAAGGATAATTAGCAGAGGAGGCAACAATAAAATAGTTGTACTGCAGTACTTCTGAGAAAACTTGCTTCAGAAAACATTACACTTCAACACTACACTTAAATCATATTGAGTAAATTTCATAACTTGTATATAGACAACTCTGTCTAGCACAGCTCGATATAAATATAAATGTAATATGAGATTCCATTTCCTTTATGTGGACCTTATATAACCCTCTCTTTTCCCTCAGCTAACTACAACCCACTGAAAAGAAAGAAAAGAAGTCTTTTTCATTTGTTTGATCCCTTCTAGTAAGTGACCTCCAGTAGAGTGTTTTCAGTAAATGCTGACAGTTATATACACATGTGTCTTATGGCTGCCAACTATTATCCTGACATACCAGATGGTGTGTTACGCAGAACCATCTGGGAAGTCGTCAGTAGAAACTGTTCGTGAAGGCACACGCTAAAAAATAAAAAAAAAAAACTTGGCAGGTGATTTGATGAAGTCTATCACTGTATAACTTCAACCAATGATCAGCAAACCATATAATGTAGTTAAAACTCTCTGAAGTTAGTCGGTAGATGTGCAAAGACGTCGCTTCCATCGAGAAAAGTTCAGATATATCTGATGCTTTAGCAGCATCTGCGTTAACCTCTTTATCAGCCACCACCGTTATTTTATGAACAAATGAAGAGTTGCTTCTAGCTGCCGTCTTCTAGCCACAAACGTGTAACTTAGAGCCTAGCAGGATGGTGATCTTGTGAATCCAGCTGCCTTCCACGGTAAGCCAACCAAACCACATTAAGACTTTAGGATATTCTTACTCTACGTGCATACGACCACTTCAGGCTTTAATCTCTTAAAGTACACTATTCACAAAAAGTTAGGGATATTCAGCTTTCAGGTGAAATTTCAGGATGAACCACCACCAATACATTTCCTGGTTCAGTTAGAATTGGTATTTAAACAGTCCTCCTCATCCTGCTGTTCACATTCTGACATCATGAGATCAAGACGACACCATCAGCAGCACCTCAACACTGGAGGCTTCAAACAGGTCCTCAGACGGAGGTGTTCACTGAGCTTAGAGGGTCACAGAGTGTCATCAGGAGGTTGTAACAGAGATACAGAGACTGGAAGAGTCACAGAAAGGAGAGGAGTGGACGTCCTTTGGCCACATCCCAATTTTACGTTTACCCTCGTTTACCCCCCACTGTTGTTAGATTTTCTTTCAATAAATTGTTTAAGATGAAGAAACTACCATTGCATGCTGATACTTAAATGTCCTACTTTCATGATATAATATCACTGTAGCATTAACTTTTTACATTTTCCATAAATTTCACCTGAAAGTCGAATATCCCTAACTTTTTGTGAACCCTGTACGTATTCGTGATCTTGGGGAGCAGCTGAGATTTATGGGTCTACAGTACAAACTCATTTTCTGATTTGCACTGTGTTTGAGAACCAATGACACTGCAAAACAAGTCACACTCACAGCCTCAGTGTCGGAGGCTGAGCCTGAAGCGGATCATCAGACCCAGCTGAGGCAGGTTGATGTTGTTGCAGCTCCTAATGAGTCATGGGACATCTGATGTCATTTTCAGCTTTGATTAAGCAATATTTTATATACTAACACTGAACCAACCACTGCTTGAAACAAAAAACTCACTATGAGAAGGTTGTCAGTACCGAAACTGCTTCATTTTGCTTCTTCTGGTTCATATTGCAAACACTAAAACTGACCTAAAGTAAAACTCCAGAACTTTTTGACGTGTATCATCCAGCTGCACACATCACATCTAACTAAACTTAACTAATCAGGACAGTGGCATCCACACAAAGCAGAACTGACCCTCTCCCAGGCTGTAGCGGACACGCGCGTCCCAGGCCTGCAGGGCGTCTCGGTTGTTGAAGCCCAGGACCAGCGTGTGGGCCAGACAGAGGATGGAGAGGGTGTAGGATACCCCGTCATACCCGGGGCCCGGCTCCACGCCGCAGATCCCCTGGAGAAGCAGAGTGTCATTATCACCACAAAGGAAACAGCTGCACGTCGTGACTCAATATTACTCAGACATCCGTCTCGTCAGTCTGACTGTAAAGAGGTTTGTCTGTACTGATTGAGGTCCGGCTGTCCGAATGAAACTCTGACGTCAGGTGTGGATACTTTTCCAGCTTAAGAAAAAGAGAAACTGAAACTCAAGCGCAAAACATTCTGAAAATCAGGGTGTCATTAATGTTGCACTAGATCTGGTGACTCTGTTTGATCTGGTGACGTTTGCTGAGATTAGATCACATTGTTTCAGTGAACGAGTTCATCCAGATAAAAAAAACCAAACACATTTCTTATGGTATTCTAGATCTCTTATGTGATGTGTCTTATCTTACTTGTATTTTTTTATAGAGGTTTATCCCTGTTGGGAATTTCAGCTCCAGTTCCTCTTTGTTAAATGCTGCTTTTCTGTGTTTGGAATATTGTCTTGCAGGTTTTTTGACCTATGCTCCTTTGTGCAGTCTACTGTAACCCACCCTGTGGCATTCACATTATTTGGTCTGCCTCCTTGACAGCAGTAGAAAGCCTCAGGTGTGTGATACAACAGCACTAAAGAGCTGTAATAAACCTGCCACCAGCGCGCTTCACCTGCACTTGAGATCAGAGGGAGCCTTTAGTCGCCTGCAGCTGAACGTACCTCCAGAGTCACACTGAGCCTCTCCTTGTGGCCGCTGGCCTTCTCCTTCCCTTTCTTCTTGTCCTTGTACACCAGCAGAGACAGACAGTCTGATGCAGACACACACACACGCAGAGCGAGGAGATTTAGTGACTGACAGGCTTAAAAGTCAATTTTGAGATTAACAGCAGAATGCAGCAAAACATCAGTGTCTTCCACTGTACGCACGCCTGTGTTCATGGCACAGCTGTCACAACAAACCCTAAAACAATGAACTAATCCACTGGCACAGCTGATGATGAAAGTCAAGTCACAAATACACACACTCACTCACACACATTCACATGCACACACACATTATCCCCACTACTCTACCCAATTTCTTGAAGGACACAGCAGCAGCTCCCGGCTTGAGCCATATGTTTAGGTATGCTGAGAGGCACTGAGTGTCTGTCCACAGCATCTCAAGTGAATCTCAACTCACCTTTAAAGAAATGCTGCTCCCCCCGAGAATCCTCTGCTGCACCGTGGCAATGTCAGGATTCATGATTTTAGCTGCAAGGCTCTCAAATAATTAACCTTAAATCAGACTGGCTCTAAAAAACACTTCAGGTTTCATGTCCGGACTCTTAAGTTGAAAGGGGGAACTCGTGTTGTCTTTAAAAGTGAATTTGGTCAAATAAATAAATCCAGTAGATGAATACGCGGCTGTTGCGTAATATTTTGACGCAGACATGTTGCGTTACGCGCTCCTGTGGCGCACAGCCAAGACACCAGTTAACAAAGTGGGATTAGTTAAACTGCAGAAAAAGCAGATTCAGTTAGTGCCGAATGCCTCTAATGTCTGAACCGATGATCCTGTGTGCTGATCGTAAGGTTGGGGTTTGGGTACGTACCCGCCACCGGAGAGGGCTTCCGAAGAACGACCCACCGAGTCTTCCACTGTGGAGAAGTTTGTACAGAATGAGTAAATGACAGAGTGAGTTCCTGTGGTCGGTCCTGAAGTGTGGAAAAGATGTTTTAAAGCTCAAAAGTGAGGAATGTTGGAGGAATTGACCTTTTTTCCATCTCTAAACTTGACTTGTCCGTCTGCGACAACTGTATCCGTCATCTTCTGTCATGGTTCCGAGCAGCTGTGTGTCCGTGTGTGTGTGTGTGTGTGTGTGTGTGTGTGTGTGTGTGTGTGTACCTTGTGCGCCAGTCCAGAGAGAGAGAGAGAGAGAGAGAGAGAGAGAGAGAGAGAGAGAGAGAGAGAGAGAGAGAGGAGAGGGGTCACTTTTCAAAATAGCCTTTAGGCCCCGCCGGCAGACAGCACTCTCTCCCCGGCGATCAGACCCACAGGCTGGGTGATGGGGGGGTGGGGGACCGGCCTCCCCTGCCAAGTTAGTACAGTTGTCATCCTGCGTCAAGTGCTTATTGTTTACAGTGGAGCTAATTCTATTAAACCCGCATAACTGGCGCTCCTCTCACTTATCCCGTGAGCGCGGCTGAGGGCCTGGTGTCAGACACGGATCCTGCTGCCGTAATGCTTTTATCTGCAAAGCTGCCACGAGAAGAACGCAAATGAAGACATGTTCAAAAAAAAAACGAGCTACTTAGCTTCAAACCCGCAACAATAGATGAGTGATTATACAAGATTACAAGTGGAGAAAAGACTTCAGTGCGTGAGCGCTACGTGGCCAGTGGATGAGCAAAATCAGCAGACAGCAGTCCAGCTGGTTCCACCGCCTGTGACCATCACACAGCTCAGGGCTGGATGTGTGTTCCTTCCCTCCCAGGGCCTGTGGAAGTTCAGGGCCATTTATTCCTGGGATGGCTGGTGAATCTAATGACCTGGCCGGAGGGATAAAGTGTCAGAATAAGAGGAACATCTCTCACATTCCTTCCTTCACTAAGTCCTCCCAATCAGTGCAGACAATTCATTAGGTTTCTCTTTTGTAAAAGTTCATATTTAATTGTATTTGACATGTTAAACAGTTTATGATCAAATAACCAAGTGACTTTAGCACTGCTACAGTTTTCATTCCTTTGTCTACCTCTTAAAGAGGCAGATTTCACAAACCAAGATGAGTTGGTTGGAACTAGACCGTTTGTGTAATGTTCTCTGTGGCCCTGGAAGAGCTTAACTCTGATGAAGTCATTGCATTGTGGGAAACGTAGGGTCCAGCATTTTATAGCTCCATCCATACTGAGAGCTGAAAGACTATTTCAGTCTCTGCCACTTAAAGTTTTCGCAACTTCCCCAATGTTCTGGAGGAGCAATACTAAACTGCTGGTGTAGCCCTTTAAATGACAGATTTAGGTCAAAGTATTCCTCTTTATGGATGCAGCAGATGGTGACGGAGAAGGTTGACAGCCAGGCCTAGGAAACGCATTGCTGTGTCCCAGTCCCATCCCACATCCTCTTTACATACAGTGTGCGCTATATTCTAATTGTTGTAGATGCTGTTTTTGCAGTTTTAAATACTTAATAATTCAAACTGGAATACCAGGGCTAATTAAACTTCATAACTAGACAGCAAAAGTGTTTTCCAGAGATTTGCTTTTTTATTATTACTGTTTATTTGTTCCTGGAGCCGTTTCACCACCACCCACATTTTCTTGCTGTTTAGCGGTTTCTTTATTTCATATAACAATCTGCAAAATACACCTAAATTATTAAAAGTGAATGTACTTATGCAGAATGGTCCCTTTCAGGAGTTTATTTTGTTATATTAAATTGAATATATTGAATTTATATATTAATACAATCTGTAGACAGCAATAAAAGCTGTGAAAAGAACAATATTTGCCTCTGAAATATAGTAGAGTAAGAGTACAAAGCAGCATTTACTTTTAATTCTCAAGTGCCTCAAAATTTCACTTAAGTTACTTCCCACCGCTGCACAGTTCATACTGAGAGTGAGCATGCTGTGTGGAATTGGGACACAGCATTTGATTAATCTCAGGCTGCCACTTTCTAATAGCCGCCCTCTTTAGTGTGTCTGGGAGCAGCAGCACAGTAGTTGACATCAGGCCCTTCATCTCAGCTTGAAGCCTAGACAATATTTCAGCTGCTGCAGAGACGGTCAGAGTCACAGAGGCCACATCAGCAGACCAGACAGAGTCTGCGAGTCCACTCAACATTGGGCTCCTCAAACAAACGTCGCTTTCAATTTACTGCGGTCTATCTGTCCTTTGCCCTCACTCTGCTCCAACTGTCTCTTGACTTTGACCATGGAGGGCAAGTCTGAAGTCTGGTACACTGCTGACCTCATCCTGCTGCCACGACAACGCAGCTCCAAGGCCACACCCTCCCACTTCCTGTCCAGCTCTGAACCCGGGGAGCCCCGGAGGTCCCGGGACCCTCTGCGGGTTTGCCTGCTGTCCTCTGGCTCTGGGGTGGCTCCAATTCTGTCCAAATCCAAAGCTCGTTTGGGGGTGGAGTGGCTGGAGCGGGACGAAGGGGACTTGGATTTGCGACGTGAGCGAAGAGGAGGCCGTGGCGGGGGAGGAGGGGGAGAAAGAGAGGGAGGGATAGGGTTGGAGGATGTTGTTCTTCTGCTGGGCATTCTAAAACCTCCTCCTCCTCTTTCCGTCCCTCCCCATCTGTCTCTGTCTTTACCTGAGGAAGAGGAGGCTGCTTTAAACGGAGAGGCTACAAAAGAGACGGGCGGAGGTGGGACAAAAGAAACAACAGAGCACTCGCCCACCATCACTGCAAACAATCCCCGTGCAAGGAACACTCAGAGAAAACACTAATTAAGAGCCACTTGTTCTGGATTTTGGTGGTGAAAGTCTGCAGTGCAGAGAGAATATGAATAACAACGCAGACTGTGAGCTAAAGCCAGAGGAGCTTCACCCCTTTGTATGTTTGGATGTGAAGAAGAGAGTGAGAAATTAAGTTATTAAATTATTCACATTCTGTCAAATTCAATCAAATAACCACACTCTAACAGCCATGTACAGCATAAAGCCAAGTGTCCCAACACCATGGATACAGCCACACACACACACACACCCACTCTTTGTGTGTGTGTGTGTGTGTGTGTGTGTGGGTGGCAGCAGGAAACTAAGTGGATGTGACAGATATTCCCATGCTGGCTGTTGGCTATGACATCATGGGAAAGAGGGTTAGATGGTGCTCAGGGTGAATGTGTGCGTTTGTGAAAGTGCTAACAGAGGTGTCCCCGTCTTCATACAGCCTGCTGCCATCTACTGGCTGAGAGAGAGAGAGAGAGAGAGAGGGAGAGGGAGGGAGGGATGGATTCTCTCATCTGGTGACAGCTGACTTGCCTTCTGTTTGGTTTCCCCACACAGCCGGATTTCAGTTGATCATTGCGTGACTTCAAACCCGCCGCTGCATGTTGTCTCGTTCCCTTTTCTTTGATATTGCTTTGTCTCGTTTCAGAAGACGCAAAGAAACGAAACTAAACAGGCGTTTGACAGCATGCGAGAGCAGGAACAGCACAGGTGTAATTCACAATGAGAACAGAGACTCAGCCACTGCTACTGTTATCGTTTCCACACATACTTGATCTACAGATGTTTCCACTTGTTGCCTGATTAGAGCTGATCTCCTCAGGACTGTGTGGGTGCACTTGATTTGGCGTCTCTCTCATTCTTTTGCTAGTTTTCTTTCACCAGTGAGGGACAAACAACATCAAACGACATCACCGCCTGCTTCACCAGCAATCGTAGACTGCTCAAAAATAGGAAAGTACAAAATATTTCAAGTGACAGTAGAATAACTTGTTTTAAAGTGTGCTAAAGCAACCACGAGTGCATAAACAGTTCAGCTGGCTCATTTCCAGCCCTGTATGTCATACAGTACAATCCACTTTGCCCTTAGCTCAGCCCAGGAAACCTTCTTCTCTCGCTCTCTTTCTCTCTATCCACTGTTTTTTTTTTTTTTTGTTCCTTCTCTGACCAGCAGATGGAGCCATTTGAGATGAGAAGCTAAATTGTGCTGATGCACTAATTATTTTGTTGGCAGTGGACATGGGCAGCGGTCCCAGCGAGAGCCAGTGAATTGAAACACTGAGCCAAAACTGTATTCATATAACGGGCTCTGTGAGCAAGGTTTTCCCATGCAATTACAGCAACAATAAGATAACTCACTGGGCCCTGCAGCATGAAGACAAGAATCACACCCAGACACTGGTTTACGTTGGAGAAATCTCAGAACTTCCTTCATTTTCAAATAGTGATTTTTAACCATGAATTACGTTTGGCCAGATTAACTTTAAGCTCTTATGTGAGATGAATAAAACTACAAAGGAGAGTTTCGGGTGTCCTCCCAGATACAGATCCTTGTTTGGTTTTTTTTGTCCTTTTCTATCTATTTTCCCAACATTGTGCCTGACTGAGTCGTTCACCTCACAGCCAGACAGGAACTCAAGTTTGTTGTGTGTCTGTTCAACTGAGAGGGGAAAAAGTGGAACGGTCAGAGGCATTTCGTTTCCCTCCCTCTCTGCGTCTCTGTACAGATATGTTTTGCTTAATTACATGGAGCCGTTGAATACAGTTGGCACTGTTGTCACATGTCAGTCCCGGAGGACACCGAAACGCAACAAACAACACTGAAGAATGAGTGAAATGAAAACCGCTACAGGATAAGATCATCATGTGATGCTAAAGATACACATACATGTAGATGCTCTGCATTTGTACGTGAGCATATAAATTTGAGGAGGAAATGAGTATCTTGTGTGTGTGTGTGTGTGTGTGTGTGTAGATGGAAGAAACAGAACCTAGTTTTGTTTGGGGGCTTCCAAAGAGCCCAGCATGACAAAGCTCGCCTAACAAGGCATTGAGCAGAGGGGAACCCATGCATAGCTAATAGCCCAGTACCCCCAAAAGTCTTTGTACCCCGAAACAAAAGCCCTGTCCCACAGACAAATACACACACACACACACTGCAGAGGCAACACAGAGAGAAGGAGAGGAATATCAAGTGAGATAAATAGGAGAGAGGTTGTACAGACGGAGTGAGGTGGACAAAGGTCAAAAACAGAAGAAAAAAATAAACTGAAGAATCTGCCACATTTTCTTTTGAAAGAATTTCACCTAGGAACGATTTTAGTCAAGTTAAGAAAAAGACGATTAGAGATTAACAACCAAGTTTTTGTTGGGATAGTTATTCCCTGTGGTGGAAGAAGTACTCAGATACTTCACTTAAGTAGAAGCAGAAATACAACAATGGGTTAGGGTTAGGTCAGGATTTTAATATGATAAAATATAAAAATATAATATTACTCAAAGTAAAAGGACAGAAGTCATATTATAGTACTTAAAGTACCAAAAATAAAGACCTATATATGTTACATTATTAGCTTATTATTACTGATGCCTATCAATAATGTCGTTTTATGTGAAGACTTCACATGCAAATGAGCTAATAACTAAGCTGTAGAATAGGTGTTTTCCCTCTGAACTGTGGTGGAGTAGAAGTAAACGGACGTACAAAGCTGGGGGGAAACAAAGACATCGGATATGATTGGAAGTCTGAGAGAAGACAGGAAGCTGCTCACATGCTGCTTCAACCTTTAAAACATTTATTTGATCTATTTACAGACAGTACAGTCAACTGAACAGAACAGGAGAGAATTGCTTTCTATTGTGACACAACTGAAGAAACTGCATGTCTGCAGTGCAGTCCAACAATGACTACAGCAATATGGTGATTTCACAAAGATGACTATATACAAATTAATACTTTTAACTGACAGATTGTAAAAATGAAAGAGGATGTGGGATAAATTAATAGTACAGGACAAAGAAAGAGTAAAACCTTTAAAAAGTGAAACGGTTTGACTTGTTAATCCAACTTTTCCAGCTAAAACCCTGCAGGGAAACACTGATGAGTTGCTAGACCGAGAAAAAAAACAAGTGTGTGATGTAGTGCAAAGTTGAAGAAGAGAAAACTGCTCGTGTGAAGTCAGTGCAGACGTTTCTGAATGATTTGGTCGGAGAGCTAGGATGCAAGTGAGCTCCTTTGCTGTAGCCTGTTTTCATGAGTGGCACGAGGCCTGAGGTGACAGAACAGTGGTGGAAACACAGAAGGTTTCTGTGCTCGATGCAATAAAGAACAGCTGAGCAAATGTGTGTGTTCACGGTGCAGTAGCATATGTTTGTATTTATGGGGTCAGCATGCAGTGTGTTCACAAGCGTGAAATGCGCTGAAACAAACACACGGCCCACTTCGAAGTGCAGCAATGTGGCCTCCGTACTGCTGTGGATCTGGAGCAGCTAGTGATTGTTAGAAAATATAGCAAACCTGTGGCAGCTCAGCCACCTGCAGCGAGAAAGTGACATTTTGAAAGGTTAAAAGCAAAAGAACCAGCTGGGAGAAAATGATTCTTAAAAATGTGTAAAGATGTGTAAAAGTCTTGTTTGTAATTGGCTAAAGTGCATTGTTAGATTCTGTACATTGGGTCAGGGGGATGGAGGAGGGAGTTTGGCACTGGTTGTCACCAATTCATCCTGAGCTCATCCTTGAGCTTATGTCTCCAGAAAGAAATCCACAGCAAGTCCGCTCTTAAGTTCACACAGATACACACCACGCAAGGACAAGTTCTGCCTGAGCCTAATGCATCCATTTTTCCTCCCCTCATGTGTCTGACATATTCTATCTTACAGTAGATGCTGGCCGCAAGGTTGTACATACATCACTACATAAGTTCAGTTCATCGGTTGACTAAATTAACACTCACTTCTACCGCATGTGATGAAAGTCAGTCTTTTACATGACTTACTGTATTTTACACTGGAATGGAGTCTGGAATGAAATGTTCTGTAATTTTAATTAGACAGCAGAAAGTGGTTTTATGAAATTAAGGGAGGAGATCTGGATGCATTCTGGGCCACAGACCTAGAGAACTTCAAACTGACTCTATTGGGTCTCCAGTCCCGCTCACAGTCAGGTGAAGGGAGAGGTCAAAGTTCAAAGGTTTCAAGAGTTCACACAGGGGAAGTACCTGAGCTAGGCCGGCCGTCCTGTGCTTGTTGTTGGGGTCGGGGGTGGGGTTTGCACTGTACAGGCGAGGGTGTGATGTAGCTTAGGCTGGGGCTGTTAATGTCCCCCTCTCCCACAAGAGTCAGATCGGACAGGGTGTCCTCCTCCAGCATCTGGACCGATTCTCCCCTGATAGAGTCCTGGAGAAGGCCACGCTGGGCACCCTGGGACGGGTGGATGGGGGAGATGGTGCCAGGAAACGGAGGAGGTGGTCTGGCTTTCCTCCCCCCTTCACTCTCATTGGCCAGTGCAGAGTCCAAGCTCTGAGACTGATGGCTCGCGTTGAGCAAGTGGGTGCTGCCTCCTCCCCTGTCATTGCTGTTCGCCTTATTGCCCCGGCGACCGCTGCTAGGGAAGCTGCCGTTGTTGGGATTGCGGGAATATGGGGTGGAGCAACTGGGCTCAGGGTCGTAGGGAGGAGGCGCTGCCTGGTTGGTTGCCACTGGCGACAGGCGTAGAAAGTCTGGGAGCTGTAGGTCGCTTTTGTTTAGCAGGCCTCGCTGGTCGTCTGCTCGGTTGCTCTGAGCTTTGGATATGAGGTCGAAGAACTCTGCAGGCGCACACACACACACGCACCAAAGAGAAACAGGTATACATACACGCATAAGCACACGCATATGTACATGCATGCGCACACACACACATACACAAATGAATAATCACCCAAAATAACATCTTGAAAAACAGTCAAACTTATTCACAGTAATTCAGTAAACAGAAAAAACATGCAGCAGAGGGTGT
Organism: Pempheris klunzingeri; assembly: GCF_042242105.1. NCBI lineage: Eukaryota > Metazoa > Chordata > Actinopteri > Acropomatiformes > Pempheridae > Pempheris > Pempheris klunzingeri. Next base: position 23,175,930 of record NC_092014.1, on the reverse strand, counting down.
GTATTAATCAGTTAGACAAGTCAAAGCTACACGCAATGTGAGCAGAGACTGGGCTACATGTAGCTAGCTAGCTTTGAAAGCATTTGGTGCTGCTTCTGTAATACTGCAGACAGGCAAAAGGGTTAGTGTGATCACAGCAACACAGCTACAGAGAGAGAGAGAGAGAGAGAGAGAGAGGGAGGTCTTTCAGTCTTTACCTTCAGCTTCGTCTATATTAATCTTTTTCTGCTTTCTTTTCTCCGGAGCCTTATGGAGAGAGACAGAGTGGTTGGGTAAGGGCTGGCTGCTTGTGTCATGGCTGGGCACAGCCTTGCCGTTTTCCCCATGGGGGTGGGCTGAACCAGCTTTCCCTGATGGCCTGTCCTCCCCCTGGGGGCCACAAGGAGAGCGGAGTGGGGCATTAGAGCCCTGGTGAGTCATGATGGTGCAAGTATGGGCACAAGTAATGGCTACACGTGGGGACTAATGCTACTGAAGGCGACGAGGGTGACAAATTGTAAGATGAGAACAATTTGATGGGGGGGTGAGGAGGGGGGCACAAACTTCACTACTGCTTTTGAGAAGAAGGACAATTAAATTGAATTAAAACAATTCTGATAATTGTTGAAGTTGTAAACAACTGAAATTGTTGGTTTTGTATAATTAATAATTAGTCATAGATGTCAGACAACAACAATGTCCACTATTGTGAGTACTAAGCACTATCACCATGTAGGGTAACAGTTACACACATCACAACACCAGAAGAACCAACTCTCTACTATGTAAAGCCACACACCTGCCCTTTAAGTGGGAAACAACCTAATTGAAGTAAAAGATTCTTCAATCAACCAGGAAAGCAATAAATGACCATTTCAGATTTGGTCATGAATCCGTTTAAAATCCCAAAAATAACAAAAAAGGACAGAGAGCAATCTAAAGTGCTTCTGTCACCACCAACTAAGTCCTTTCCAGGTGCAAAGAGAGAGTTTTTCAGACCCAGCAGAGGCTCTTCAAGGCTGGGCTACTACTGCCTGGCCACTGGGTTTGTTATGGATGAAAGAGAACCAGCAAACCAGAGAGAAAAAGTTGACGATGCATTCGGCCACAGGCAGACCACAATGATGGAACATTAGGAACCTTGAGAGTGTGATGAGGCTCTTGGCCTCACAGCAACAGTGCACATAAACACAGTCAGACACAGCCCGAATGCTGCCAGAGACACACATCATACACCTGCACGTATTTTTAACATGTTGCAAACAGACATGGGTGATTGGAGACAGCAAGAAAGAGACACTTAGTAGCGTGACATCATCAACCAGGAAGTGGAGACATTCGGTGGGTTATGGATCATTCCAGAGCGAGGAGAGAGTGGCAAATAAAAAGCAGGAGGAGATCTTACTGTTGTTGATTGGTTTCTGTTCGTTGAGGCCGGGACGTGGCTCTTGGCGGGAGCTGCTTTCTGTTTGTCTGCTGAATGGATGGAGGGGAGCAGATGTAGAGATACAGACGCAAAAATTATATTAACAGAGAACACTAATAAATACTGGTTGGAACTCAATGAGAGACAAGAATTTATTACTGCCAACAACTGCACGTGTGTGTGCTCCGTACCTTTTCCAGGAGTGTTTTCTGCTGTGTCTAATACCACTCGTAGCCCGTCCAGGTTGGATATAGGAAGACCTAGATCTAATGGCTCCATCTCCCCACTCTGCATCACACAGACACACACACGTGATATGAGTTTGACGTCAACACATGCACCAATAAATGTCTACTCTTTTTCTTTGTGTCTACAGGCAGCCAGAATGGGGGGAGAGGCTTACAATGCGTGCCACCAAGTCAGAGAGGTGCAGGCCGTATTTGGCCACCACAGGCCTGAGGACCTCAGTCACTGGCTTCGTGGGCTTTGCTTTTAGGCCCACCGAACGGTTAATAGGGACCAAGTCCAGTCTGGAAGAAAAGAAAACAACATTAACATTTTCTGTGGGTAATCATGGTTTTAAAAGTCTTTCCTCTCAGCTTTACTAATAATTTTGGTTTGAAATGTTTCATTGCTCATACTGATCACTGCATATTACTGTACCTGAACAGAGTGCGTTTTTCTAATCTGAGGTCCCGAGAGCACAACGTCATACAGTCTTGGTCCAAAACAAGTGGCTGATAGAATGAGACAGAGAAAAAGAGAGTCATCACCATCTAGTTGCCAAAGTTTTATTTAACTGAAGGTTAAATAAAGCAGTGAAAGATAAAACTGTGACAAGAACTACATTCATATTTTTTGGCCACAAGCGGTACTCCACAAAGAGCTGAAAATCAACCACGTTTGACTTATGTTGACCTTGCCAAGTGGATATGGCCAGCAAGTTATGAAACTACTGAACCCAAACAGTGAGCTGAAAGATACAGAAGTGCTCTGTACAACTGAAAGGACCTACAGTCAGGCGATAATTCTGTGGGTTCATCACAACAAGAGACATCTGTCACATTACACATAATTCTTTGACCTATTGTTTAGATAAAAATATTGTTTAAAGCTGCTTTAAAAAATTTTTTTATAGCTTTTCATGTAACTGCTTTATTGCTTTATTCGTTTCACTGTGATTCGTTTGTGTGTTGTGGCCGTGAAGCCCAAAATAAAGGTCTTTAGGACAGCCCCACATTCACTTGTGTTGTACCTTCTCCCCTCCGACCAGGAAGAGGTCTATAGCTGCCAGGTTGATGCAGAGTTTCTCACAGAGACCCAGCAGCAGGTCCCTGATGGACACTCCGGCCCTCAGTGGCACAGAGCAACATGAGCCGTCCGGCAAGCTTATGTTACACTGCCTCAAGGGGGCGCTGCCCCCACCACGCTCTGTTGACACTGATACTGCACCACGGGAAACATCACCCTGAAGGAAGAATACAGAGACAGGGAGGTTGAGACACAGTAGAGAAAAAATAAGAGAGACACTGGAAATGGAGGTTGAGAGGTGGAAAAACATTACTTAAGTATACTCAGTGTTTTTAGTTTGCGTTACTTTTTTAAAGCAGAAAAACTGAGAGGAAGAGTTTAAAGATAAAACAGCTCCATACTGGAATCAATGTCTCTGTGCCTGTAAGTGTGATGTGATAACTAATTATCTAACGGCTGACCTCATTCTTGCCCGACCCCGACGTCCCCAGCTCCAGACTGGCCCCTGAAGACAGCGAACCCTGGGATTCACGGCGACCGTTGCTGCCAGCGAAATCTACAACATTTTTTGGTTAAGAATCAAACTTTCCAACTGAAGGAAGTCATAAAATGCTTAATAAAAGCTACTGACTGTAGTTGAAGTCGGCCAACTCTCGTTTCTTCGGGCCTTTGCCGAAGCTCCGGTTGCGGGACCAGGAGAAGAACATGCCTTTCCTCCGGTCTCCTGAATCATCCCGACTGTCCTCATTTAAAGATCGGCCAGACTTGCTCTTTTTGTCCTCCTAGAATGAGACACAGAGACATGACACAGAGAAAAGAAACCCACCAAAGGATGGAGAGCACACCCCAAAATGTACTATCTGTTGTCTATCTATCTAGATGGCAATACCCAGAATTCTTTTTTAAACAAATTTAGAGAATTGTAAAAAAATCTAAACAGCAATTCTTTGATTTTAATACAATTGTAATTAATAGACAGTTTTCATTTTGTCATGTTTGACATGTTACCTTCTTGGGTGTGGAGAGGTTGGAGCGGTCGGAGCCAGTGGTGCTGTGTTTGGAGGTTGGGCTGCTGGGGATGTGGTACGGGTCAGGCAGGGGCCTTCCCTCCACCTCGGCCAGCATGCACTCCTGGTAAAGCAGAGACTTGAGGAACCGTGTGTAGCTGTCGAACTTCATCAGGTTGAAGATCTAAAGGAGTGAAGCAGTGAGGAAGCAAATAAGTAATCAGTGGGCAACGGATGGGATGGAAAAGCAAGCAATGGCAAAAGACTTGAAGAGAGGAAGGACAGACAACAATTCAGAAAGACTAAAAGGATTAAGGGTGTCAACTGAAGAGTAACAGAGGGACAGACTGACAAAATGGATAAAAAAAAAGAAGATATTCATATATATATATATATATATATATAGATAGATAGATAGATATACATATATATATATATATATATATATAGAGAGATAGATGTTGGAGACACATGGGAAAAGGGTAAAATTGAACGTTCTAAGTTTAACATCCCACTCGTAGCCCCTGGAGGTTGTTCAAGTTCATGGAGGACAACTTTGACTTTCTTGGAGGGGTAGAGAGAGAGACAGAGACAGAGATAGAGATAGAGAGAGAGATTTTTTGGGTGAACATGTTTGCATGTTTGATGTGTAAAAATATAGAAGGTGATGCTGAGGATATCCTTCTAGCCTTGTGACTCTTATCACAGTTTCAACATCTGAGCTTAGTTGTTCAAATCAATAGAGCTTTTCAGCAACATCCCCCCTCCACGACACGCACATCTAAGAGGCCATTCACATCAATGATGCTACACAGCAGGCGAAGATGAATACTTAACCTTATGTTAAATGAGCACCCAGTGCTGTAATAACTAGTACATTTTCAATAGGGGTCTGTTTTGGTTGAGTTTTATGAGTAATAATAAATTGGTTCTCCAGGAAAAAGCCTCCTTTCACTTCCCCCTCGTGAGGAAGGCCAGAGGTCAGTGTCATCTGAGCACAGCTCCTGGAGCAAATGCTTCCTGTCTGTGGTTGCTAATCACACTGAGATTTCAGTAAACACGTTGTGTTTACCTGCAGTTGCTGCTCCTTGAACATGTCGGGTCGCGGGGCGTTGAGGATGTCATCAGCCAGCTGAGCTTGACTATCTATGTTGACCGGCGTTGTGGCTTTACTGGAAAGGAAGCTGTTGTAGATCTCTCTGGCACGCTGAGAGAGCTGGAGGAGGTGGGAGGGTCAGGAGGAACGAGTGGCAGGAGCGAGGTAGGATGAAGAGTGAAGGTGAGGTCAAGGTGTATATAAAAAGACATGGTGATGTGACAGGGGGGAAGATGAAGACAACTGATTGACATATATGTACTTTTCCCTCGTTATTGCTAGAGAGGTGTAAATGGATGCATGCATGTGATCAAACAATGTCTAGCAGGTCTGTTACCTGCTTCTTGTCATTCTCAGGGACGTGGCTGAAGAACTCGCAAGCCTGCCAGAACAGGATATTCTCCTCACTGAACTCTTTCTTAAGGAACTCCTGCAGCAAGAATGTAATGTGGATCAAGAATTAGGCAAATTTAAGAAAAGAAGGCAGAAGTGTCTTCATGATATAGAGGGGTTAGTGTATGGCACTTCATCAGTATTAGTAGTTATTTCTATTGACACCTGCTTTCCATCCTTTCAATTTTTGTTTTAGTTGAAGAAAAATCCTTGACCATTATAGATGATGCACAATAAAGACAGTACAAAACTAATGTACTAAATGTCAGATAACTTATGGTCAGCCTGACCAGCCTGACATGACCAACCAAATTATATGACCACAGCATCCAATTCAAAAGTGGCATTTAACTTGTCTCTAACTTGTCTCTACAGAGAACTCTTCAAACAAGCTCATCCCAGCCTTCCAACAATGCTTTACAAGTTTTTTTTACTATCTAAGAGTTTTAATTGGGTCATTACAATGCTGCAAGGTACATTACTGTCATTTGACAGGGAGATACGGCCAAAACTAGCTGGCACAAACAACAGCCTCCCCACAGAAGCATAACTGATTTAGCCTTTAATTTGCAATATAAGTAATCTTTGCTGTAACTCCTTTTGATAGTTAGAAGGAAACATAGTGAATCTGTTATGTGAATGTGCTGGCCAACACCAGTCATGTGCTGTTATAGTACCGAGAAGTATCGGACTCCCACAGGGTCCTGCAGGAGTCTCTCGAAGCAGACAGCCCAGCTGGCCACTCTCCTCTCAGTGTGGCGCCGGTGGCTCTGAACACTGGGCAGGCTGGCATTACTGTTCAGACTGTTGTCGCTGCTGCAGCCCTGCAGCTCCACGCTGTTAAGTTCTGTTCACACACACAAAAATACACCCATCAAATACATGTAGTGGTAGCAAATTCAGCAAGGCTGAGAATCTCTAGCTAGCTCCCAATTTGATAAGATTCAGGGAGCAAAGACTAAGAGAAAAGAGAGTCTTTATTTATCCCACACCGGGGAAAGTCAATTGTTACAGCAGCAGAGAGTTAAGAGACAGAAAAGGTGCAGAAACAAAGGTTCAGTGACAGAAGTAGTGCAAAAACAAGGGCTATAATGAATCTAAAAAAATAAATACTAGTATAAAAATATACAAAAAATATAAAATATATACATGTGCGTATTGCACAGGAGAAAAACAAATGAGTAATGGCAAAAGTGCAGGTAGTGAATATGATATTATCATAGTTGTAATGCTGTTGTGAAACAGTCTAACAGCAGTGGGGATGAACGACCTGCAGTAGCGCTCCCTCTAACACCACGAGTGAATCAGTCTGCTGCTGAAGGAGCTGCTCAGGGCCTCCACAGTGATATGCAGGGGGTGAGAGGTGTTGTCCATGATTGATGTCAGCCTGGCTAACATCCTCCTCTCACCCACCTCCTCAGTGGAGTCCAGCACAGAAGCAGTCTCTGCTGGAACAGAGCTGTCCAGAACAGAGCCGACCCTCCTGATCTCTTCTGTCCCCTGTCCCTGTCCCTGTCCGTGTCCCTGTATTCCAGTTTGTTCCCCCCATATACACATCCAACGATGGCTGTATCATCAGAGAACTTCTGAAAGTGACAGTTTACAGTGTTGTGTCTGAAGTCTAAGGTGTAGAGGGTGAAGAGAAAGGGAGAGAGAGCCGTACCCTGGCGGCCTGCATGCTACCACATCTGACACACAGTCCAGGAGCCTCAATGGACTATTGACTTTTTTTATGCATCTTCAATTCTTTAACTGCATGTGTACTTTCACAACAGCATAACCACTGGGTCATATGGTCTTGACTGGGTGATACAGTTAAAATGACTATTAAGATAAACATGTCCCCTTTGCTTGCTTGCTTGCTTGCGCTGTGTGCTTCTTTGTTTTTCCCTGTCTGCTTTACATGGAAGCAGAACTATCAGTGGTATGGTGTAAACCTGGGCCCGCTGTGTCCCAGGTGTGTCTCATGCCTCTGGTACAGCAGCCATCCCAGTGAGACCTCCTCTACCCACACATGCTGTGCTTTTCTGTTGCTTTATCCTTTGTTTAAAAACACAACACCCCTACGGCACACTTTCACTCATACAGTCCCTACAATACTGATATTACAGATCTGATCTACACATTTCTTCAACCATTTTCAAATAGTTTGCTGTAAATAAATTTTTTTCACCCAGGTGTCCCCTATTCTCGCCATAGTCCAAGTACCAGGCCATGACATAATATACTCCATTTCACAATATGTCAAATGTATGCAAAAAATCACATGTACATGTGTAAGTGATGTCGAATACAAGGAAGTGTGTTCCACGGCGATGCATTATATCTAACATTATATCAGACAAAACTCATTTAAAAAAAACTAAAACTAATTTAAAATCATGATATGATTCTACACAAAGTCAATAAATGAAAAAAAACGATGTACTTCCAGTATCATTAAGAGTGCCACAGAAGTACCCCTGCTTCTTCACACTGAACACTTCACAGAAGTGTTGAAATAAAACTAATAAGATGTCGCCTTTGTATATATTTACATTTCACAGTCTAATTGATTTTATCTTAAAAAACTCCCTACAGTATTCAATAATTTACTTCTTAACATCTTGAACAATGTAGCTCCTCTTTTATACTCTGCATACTCTCAATTACAAGTAAGTGTTACCCATAAATCTGTAATTCAAAACTCCAATTAAGGAGTTCTATGAATGGATGCTTAATTGTTCTAAGTTCCAATGTAAATCGATTATTTTTCCCACCACTAGACCTCAACTGTCTTTGTTCCCGATGTTTAGACAGACTTGCAAAGCAAAGGCACAGAGAGAAGCTGCGAATCACCAGAATAACGCTGCTTCAGGCCTGATGGACTTAAAATGGCTCCTCCGTTGAGATAAAACAAAATACAAGAACAGCCAGCGGGAAGGCACCACCGGTCAGGTGCCTGAGACCACGCAAATCCTGTAAATACGCTGAGAGGTGCTGCCCACAGCTACAGTCCTGTGTGATTTAAAGCTTGGAAACTTGGCTATTAATGGATAATTCCAGCGTGATTTCAACTTTTGCACATTTTTCACCAGTTTCATGTTATCAGTGATAGTTTTCACAATGGGTATATTTATAATTAGTTTTCCCAAACTGCTCAGTGAACAACTCGAACAACTTCAGCTTGAGTCATCAGTGGTAATGTAACACTGTGACTGACACGTCAACATCCATTCATCCATTCTCTTAACCACTTATCCTGCTCAGTGTCACAGGCGCTAAAGTTTATCACAGCATACATCACCAGTCTATCACAGAGACAAGCCAACACTATAAAGGTGCATTACAACAGTAATGCCTGGCTATAAAAACAAGAAAGGAGCCTCAGACACCATTAACGTACATTGTTCCCTTCAAAATAAAAACAGTGAACCATGTCTCCCACATGTCTGCCACAGCTCATCCAAGCCAACAAACCAAACAAGCGAAATGTTTCCTAAAATGCATACTGTACTGTCTAAAGTCTGGAGCATGAAATAAAAATGAAAAAAATGCTAAAAAAATAGAAATTAATATAAATTGTTAGAGATGCCCATTTCTGCCACCGTCATTACTGGAATTAAAAAGAAATATTAAAAAAATTAAGATTTTAAAAGGCCCCATAAAACTTATTTTCTTCAACATCCAACTATACTACAAATTTTCCACCAAACTTTTTTACCCACACAGCCAACTGGTTTCATCATGAATATTTTATGTTATAGCGAAATACACAAGAAATACACAAGATTTGAAATCAAATATCCAGCGCCCTTAAGTAAGATTACTGAATAATTTACTATATTTTGATATCCACATTTCACAGAGGGGAAGTTTTGTTAACCATGCAAGCCGTTTAGTGAAAGCAGCAGACCACAGTGAGCAAAATTAAACTGCCATAATAGCAGACCATCAGCAGACAGCATTAGGTCCTCACTCCTCACTCTGTATTCTTTTTAAACGGTGGTTTTCAAACATTAAATTCACTTTGACCTTGTTATGAAGATGGCCCACTTGACCGTCACACCATTAAGACCGCAACAACATATATGAATACAACAGCTCCCCCAACATTCCCCCAGTTTTCTTAATCTAATCTGAACCCCACCCTGCAGTTACAAAACCATTTATTTAACAAGCCATCTGCATCTTGTGATCGGGAAATTCCTTTTGAACTCTGTCATTTTTAAACGAATTTCTGTGACTAAACCAGAGCTAAACTGATATTTAACATCAAAGCCTCTGTTGTCAATAATATTCAATTTATTTCTCCTCTGTGCCAAAAATCTATTTTTTCTTTGGCTGGAAAAGAAGCATTTGTAGCACCAGCTGTATCCTCACCTGGGTAGAGCTGGTAGGAGCCCGTGTGGTGCCAGCGGGGCAGGTAGCGAATCCTGAGGGGTAACCAAGCCCCTCCATCCATACTCACCCTATCAGGGCCCCTCGCTAACTCAAACACAACAGGTTGAACGTACGGATCAAGACGGGGCACACACACTCGCATACAGTTGGCATCAACAACATCACAGGAAGGAAGTGAGCGAGAGGGAAAACAGGGAGAAAAGAAGGAAGTTGAGGCCACAAAAATAGAGGCTGTCGGTGGAGAGGGACCTGGCTGACAACCTGAGAGACCGCAGAGAGAGTCAGGTCGCAACATGCACACACACCTGCATGTACATTTGCACACACTGACACACACCTCTATTAGCTTCCAGGTAGGTAAGTGATACAAGCACACACAGGCCTTGAGATTATGAATAATTCAGAGCTGGGAACACACAGGGAACTAAAAACGCACAAGCACGTACACGAGCACACATTCACATACACACATAAGCTGCAGTATTGATGGGGAGCTTGTTGAAAGAAAGGGCACTATTGAGACTAATGAGGCCTTAGCCCCCATACAACTACACACACACACGCACACACACAAACAAACTGATAGATGAAGACCAAGGGAGAATATCTGTCAACCTACTCATCAGTCGCAAATCAATCACCTACATTTTCTTAAAAATAAATCATTCATTTTGTATGCTTTGTTTAATTTTTTGCTCTGAGAACACACTTTATTAAAAGGGTGCGCTATTGTGAGCAGTTTCCTGATGTCACAATAACATAACACACTGAACTACCAATAAATTATCATGTAAAACTTTGAATGACTGGTTCTATTAGTTTAGTGTCTAAAATGGTCCAAAACAGAATAATGTAGAATAAGTTATTATTACACATGAAAATGTACAGTGCAGTTTTATTATTGCTGACTTTGAGGAAAGAGCCAATATTCATGACATTGCAAAAAGCTGAGTCAACAGCCAGTCAAACAGCCATTTGGGAGTGTCAAAATTAAATAGTGCAGTAATAAATGGCAGCATTAGAGGATTTTTCTTGTAAAGAAGGCTGTGATATTCAATATTCAGATTTTTTACTTAAGTAGAAGTGCAATATCACAGTGGATAGATACTATACTATTAAGATTTTAAGAGTATATTAAAAACCTTAATCAAGTTAAAGTACATTAGTATTATCATCAAAATATACTCAAGTGATGTGTACAGTATGAATCTACTGTTAAACCATCCTTTTCCTTAGCGTTTGCCTGAGAGGCAATAACAAAGCAGTAATGGAGAGACGCACCTCTTATTTCCTCCCCAAAAACACCAATGCATAGAGGTTTCCTTGCTCATGATCAGTCAATGAAGGCTGACACATCAAGCTTGCTGTGTGTACATGCAGTAACACTTTACTTAATATATCCTGATCTTAGTGATCTATACATACTACCCATGATCACATGGACGTAAACATCGTAAACATGCAAGATGAGCGCGCTCTCCACTTCACTCACCAACAACACCTCCTCTCTTCCAGACACACGTGGTGTGAACAAGTGGCCGTAAACACTTCTACATTCGAGCTGATTGTTAACATGTCTGCCGTGGATTCTACACCCCTTTTGTCTTGCTTCTCACCTCCTCTTCCTCCCTTTATCTCCCATCTGCCATAAATTGCCTTTCACGTGAATTTGTGAGACATTAAAGCACCATTACAAGTCTCCTAAATCAGGGACCTTTCGTTATTGTTGGCACATGCAAATTAGGCACATGACACCAGCACTTCAAAACAACATGGCAGGGAACACAGAATCCTGTTAAAAAAAACAATGCCTGTAAGGTTTGACACACCAATTAAAACTACAGAATCAACTGAATACAGGGGAATAAAAATATTCAATTCCCAATGCCGCTTCACAAACACACTAGTACAAATTAAATGGAAAACCACATGACTGCGCCACCTGTTCTGTATGCCATGCTATAGGTCCTATCCCCGCTTCGGTTGTTGTGCAGCTACTGCTGACAAATTTGTGTCTATCTTTAGGTTACAGCATGTCAACCTCAGCAGAGGTGGGGCAGGAGTTTAGCAAGTCAGACCAGACTGTCTTTTGCTCCTGTGAGTTTAATGAAAGCAGTTTGACATTAATGAGCACGGAATAACCCTAGAACACGACGACGGACCGAACACAATAAGGCATTCATGTCATCCCATTAAATGCTACTTAAAGTAGATCATAAGAACTGAAGGATGAGGGAAGCCAATTCAAGTAGAGAAATGGTAGAGATTAAAGGTCATGAAAAAGTAATAGATCATTAAAATGGATACTGAGGATGTTTAGATGTTGTAAAGACTACTCACCTCCATCGGAGACTGCAGCGGACTGTAAAGAAACACAGAGAGACATGGATTAGGATATTCCCTCATCACACCACTGACTCAGTCCATGAGCACCCAGAGGCAGCTGCCTGGGCATGCACTTTTGACCACATGGAGACACAGACACAGACTGACTGTATTCTCACAGGACCTGGCCCATTATCACACACTCACACACACACTTTCACATCATAACACAGTCAGGTTAGCGCCCACACTCATTGTCTTGTGCGTGGGTGGAATCATCTGTGAACTGGCTGTGCTTGCTCTGCAAGAAAACCTCCTAAAACGGGTGGGGCTTACTCTGTCTGTGTGTGTGTGTGTGTGTGTGTGTGTGTGTGTCTGTGTGTGCGCGTGTGTGTGTGTGTGTGTGTGTGAGGAGAGGGGAACTTTAGGCCTACCTGCCCCCGATTTCACACTGAAGTGTGATGTCTGCTTGCATATCTCACAATTACCAATTATAGGTAGTGTTTAACATGCGGCAACATATCAAATCTGGATTTAATTTAATTTAATTTCAAACTGCCATATTTTTCGCTCACACAAACACAGGCACAGATATATTCATACAGATACAAACAGCGCACAGATACACACACAGAAACACACACACACAAAATATGCCTGATTTTTATCCCAGCCATGCTGAGCTGGGATGAGATCATTCAACACAGACATCAGTGATGTGATGTAGTGAACTCTGGAGCACAGCGGAAACGCTCTGTGACTCAAAAAGAGTAACAGAAGAGGAGTAGACAAAAGAGAGAAAGGGAGAACAGAGAAGGAAAGACAGACAGGATGGAGACGGAAAGGAGGGGTGATCAGCAATTCAAGACAGAACTGTTTGTCAAAGACAGAATACCAAACTAACTCTACGGATAAAAGTCTGAGCAACTCTGTTGATCTGTCAGGGGCTTTTGATGCGGTTAATCTGAGCACTAATCTTGCTAATGACTGGCTTCATGCTTACTCATGATAGAAGGCAAGCAATGGAGTAGCTATGTGGGAGGACACAGCGGCTCTGAAGGGGTTTCTGAAGGAGTTCATTTGCATTTGGAACTTTCAGTGATCTCACCATAAGTCGACCGAGGTACAAGGGGGGGGGTCTCCTGGACGACTTGGTGTTTCTATAGACTTATTCTATGGTCACCAGTCAAAAATGTTTCATTTATATTTTAAGAAATCAAGTAGTTTCTCCCTCAGTTTGCTATGTTGGATGACTTATAAACAGTGTCCAGGAACCAGTATGTAGTTGTAGTTACTCCATTCAGAGAATTTATATGAACCCAAGTTCTGGGGTAACAGTCATCTTTCCGTTGTAACCTGATGAATTATGATGTAATTTACATCCCGGTCTCCTCTAATTTCTGTTGGAAAAACTAATTTCTTGGCCATATGTAAGTACTAAGATGAATTAATGGAGATCTTGTGCACAATGAGTTAAGACAGGGAAAGGATTCTGTGACAACAGCATGCATGATGAAAGAAAAGATCAAAACTTGTAGGATGTATGCAACACAAAAATAATGACTAAAACTGAAATTGGCACTAGTAGTTTAAATAAGTCAGTTTCCACAGCTGAACTGTAGGCTGTAAAACTCAGACACATTAACACCATAAGGGAAAAACCTGTCCTCTCCGCTCTGGTTTCACACTGAGCCATCAGTCCAAATGTTTACATCTCCAAGAAGCAGAATCTTATATCACTAACACATCAAAAATGATCCATCCTTGGCTCAAAAACATGCAAATCTCAGTCACCACAGCACGTGTTTTTTCCATCATAACCTGATTTCTTCCAGTGACTTTTTTAGTGAATGTGAACAAAGTCTCTCCCTATTAAGTCAATATTTGGAAAAAAACGAATCATTCTTTAAAACGTATTCTTACCCATATTCCTATTCTATAATAAAATTGCTAAATACACAAATCCTGTAATATTCTGACTAAGATTCAATGTACTTTTAAACTAATCAAAACTAATTAGGTTGACCCCTAGGTGCAGCATATGTGCTGTTTTGATTCATGTGCATCTTGGCCATTTCCTCACTTGAGGCAAGCTGTCCTGGCCAGATGGCACGGCCAGTGTAATCACTGGGATTAGCTATTTCAGACAGTCCCTGGAAGAGTAGATGTTGGCACTGGCCTGTGAGAAGAGATTTAATGTGACTTTATAGCAGTTGATTGTGGTCGAACCACCGCAGAGGACAAGAGAAAATGACAGCGGCAGAAACCTCCCCAGTGGAAACTGGTTACTTGATCCTTATGCTGATTAGAGTCCCACACATTTCACATCTCAGACATTTCAACAGCACATATTCTGTCTCTAATGTGAGTGTGTTTCACGAGTGTGCTTGTGTTTTATATGGGTGCAGCCTACAGTATGTGTGCATGTGGTCGACATCTGTTATAGATGTCTATTGTATGTAGGGTGCATTCTTTTGCATTTGAGTGTGTATGTGTGTGTTCCCCATCCCCATTCAGCTCTGGTGTGATCACTTCCAGACGCACTGTGTGGTGGAGTGGTTTGGCCCCTGGTTGAGGCCCCATGTCCCCTCTTCTCTCTTTTCCTTCCTGCACTCCCCTCTAACCCATTTTCAAACTCCCCCCTTTTGTTTGTTCTTTTCCTCCTATCCATCATCCCCCTCTTTCTTCCTCTGTCCCCCATTACCACCGCTCTCCTTCCACTCTTCCCTCAAGTCCTTCCCTCCTTCAACCCTTCCTCAGTCATTCCAGTGGTGTTCCCCCTCCTCTCCTGGCAGATCCTGGTCATTCCAGACAGCCCACAGGGAATGACTGGGGTTTTCCACACTCTCCTTCCTCAAGCCCCTATCCACAGAGAGGCATGCAGCTGGAAAATGTAATAGTCTTGATAAATGAGAATCATAATATCAAATATATCCCCCACAGTATATACAGTAAGCCCTTCTTCTTCACAGACCCATGTGTGCCACTTTTAACCTCCATTGCTTTCAAACTTAGTAAGCTCTACATAAGCTTAGTATTACTGGCAGTAAATTGGTACTGGAAATTACTGATATGTCATAGCCCCAATATTGTCTGTGGTTACTGCCCACAGATTGTTCAAAGATTTTTTGTCCTCATTGTATAATATATGCATTGATACGATCACAGAAAAAAGTGACACAGCAGCACATGAATGATAGTCATGATTACAGTTTCCACGTTTGTGCACCTAAGAGTGTGCGTGTGGTTATGAATTGTGTGAATTAAAACAGAACTGAAGCTAATGGTTTCCCTCTTATCAGTTTACTGTCAACACATTATTCATTTGTCATTTATACCGTCTCAGATAGAGTCAGTTCTGACGCACAACAGCTATCATGAGGAATATTCTTATTACATTTCCATGTACAGGCTTGTCAAATTAGTGTTGATTTTGAGGGCAAAAGACATTGACCCAGAGGAAAACACTAAGGAGCTTTCAAAATACAATCCTTTAAGCAGTGAAGTAGAATAGCAGTTTGTTATACAGTTGCACCTAAAATTATTCAACCCCTATTGCAAATTGGCAAAATTCAAATTTAATAGAAAATCTCTGGTGGGATTTGAAGAAGGCAGTTGCAGCACGCAAACCCAAGAACATTAGAGAGCTGGAGGCTAATGCCCATGAGGAATGGGCTAAGATTCCTCAGGAACGCTGTCAGAAGCCTCTACTAAGTACAAAAGATGCTTGTCAAGAAGGAATTGAATAATTTTGAGACTGCAGTAGTCATTTGAAGTGGCATATTGTGTTGAATTTGGAGAAACCATCTGTCATATTAGTTGTGTTGGACTATTTCAATTGTTATTTGAGTTGTTGATTCAACACAGCTTTTGCCAATACATCTAATTTGCGATGGGGTTTGAATATATATAGGACCCCTCTCCCCTTAATATAGTCACACACCCCTTGAGATCCATTTTCGAGCTATAAATATGCAGAAAATCCTCACATTTGTGTAGCTGGAACCATTAAATGATAAAAGTTTTCTAATTGATTGTAGGTGTTAACTTGTTTATAGACCAATCATTTTATCCACTAATCATTTAAGTACTTATTGGTAGATATTCATTATCTTAAATCTTATCTGATGCCCTATTGGAACTAGTCTCGTTACCTAATAATCACACCTACATCCACTGAAGGAAAGACAGCTGAATCACAAGCTCACATCACTTACTGGTCTGAATCAAACACCCACGCCCATTTTTCATTCCTTGGCCATAACTGCTGTGTCATCAGGGTCTAGTGCATTATGGCTTTGTTGATCAGTTGCAATAGAATGATCCGTTCTATTATGTACTTTTTTTGTCTACAGGTCACAACATGTTTGTACATCCTTGTTTTCAGCTCCCTGAACATAAAATGCCACCTTGTAGCCACAAGCCTGGCTTGTTTATGTTGGGTCTATGTGTGTGTGTGTGTGTGTGTATGTATGCGGTCTGGTTGGTCACTGTGTGTACAGGTCCCGAGTGCTTTATTAGCTGTGACTAGTGGGAGAGGGGTCGCTTACATCATCTGTTATGAAGGCTGGACGTCAGGTTCAAACTATGGCAAAACACCAGGTACAGTTTACAGCCGTTCATTCTCACCGTTATCATAATATTAATACTTTAAGAGCCATAAAAGTCTCCTTAAACAATCTCAAGTTTCCGAAATGTTCTCTGTCTGTGTACGTGTGTCTTGGTGGACGTAGATTCCTGTAAAAAGACATTCTGTTTTATAGGATGAGACACAGAGCAGGCAGTAACACTTAGCAGGGTGAATAAAATCTGTCCATCTGTGGGAGAAACTGTCAGGGATAACATATCCACTCACACACACAAAGACAAGACTGTTTGTACCACGGGCACCTTATTCTTGGCTCCATCACTGGAGCTGTAACTGCCACCTTTGGTACGGAATGAATGTGTAAGTGAACAGACTGAAATGTGGAAGAACAGTGAGCATATCCTCTAAATCTACTCCTGTGCAGTGGCATGACTAGAGGCGACCACACCTTTACTTGTGACAACACACACGACACACACACACGACACACACACACACACACACACACGCTCCTTAAAAGGTGACTTAGAATTCACAACACAGATTTCCAGACTTCTCGCACGCACACACGCACGCACACACACGCACTTCCAGCTGAGGGGGAAGCTGTTGCTCCAACAGTCTCAATGTATGCGTGCCTGTGTGTTTACTTTTGAATATGAGGTGAATAGTGGCTGCCATTGAGAAGGCCAGAGTCACCCTGCCAAACTTGGCAACCATGAAACCGCTTAGCTTTAGCGTAACTTAACTCAGAGAGGATAGGATGAGACGGACAAGCCGATTAGGTTCCACTGATCTAAAAGCGAGTAAAAATGTGGCTCTGCAGGTGTGAGCATGGATGACGATACTCTCCATGCAACCCTGAGATGAAGAATTGCAAAAATCTAATCATTCCCTAATCATTTTGAAAAACATAACTGACTAAATCAATTACAAAAACAGCAATCAGCAAACTCAATGTGAATGAAACCATCTCAGCATCCTTGCAAACACTGCAAAACTTCTTCCAAGGAGAAATTCCCTGTGACTGTCTGTGGAATGAAGCCCTAAATCCCTGTGATGCATTCAGGAATCAATATGTGCTCTCTATGAAAGGAGGGAATGCAGATAATGTTTGCTTCCCTACAATGGAGCCACACAGGAGATGTGACTCAGAGGCTGAGCCCGTGATAGATGTTTGTTTTACTTGGCTCCTTGCCTTAAACCCACACAGACAGAAGAGCGTAAACACAATGCGATCTGATCAGACACCTCCAACTCAACACACTCGCATTTGCCAGTCAATACACTTAATTGAAATTAATTGAAATTTCACCAGAGGAAGATTACTCAGCTCACCTCTCCATTGTCTTACAGCTATATATTTTCTCTCTTTCTTTGAACACACACAAAACAAGCCACAAAGGTGAAATGTACAAACCATATGACTCATAGGAGTAAAAAAAAAAAAGAAGCTCTTTCTCCATTTGTCGCAATCTCTGATTCGTCTCTACCTCAGTTTCTCTTCCTCTCTCTCTCTCTCTCTCTCTATCTATCTCTTGCTCTGGCCCAGAGCACATCTGGATTTGAGAGGAAGGGAAACAGCCAAGATCTGTCACAAACTCTTGTTGGTCTTTCTTTCCTTGTGTCTCACTTTAACACATACTTTCCCAGTCTGCCACCACCCCTGACTGGATGACATGTTCATTTTAACTTATATCATACTGTGTCTTTTCCCCGAGAGCCCCTCTTCTCTCTCTTTTATTTTGTCTTCATTCATCTCCATTTGTCATCCTATAAACGCATCCAATCTCTGCGTTTTCCCTCTCGTCTGGTCTGAAGGTAATGGGTTCCTCTTTGTCGCTGCATGCTTTGCTGTAGGTGATAGCCCCTTCTACCCTCCATCTGTTCCTGTCTTACACACTTGCAGTGAGCACAACAACACTGGTATGCACTGTTGCTTGCACTAAATGACATTCTCTTCTTCTCTCGCCCCTTGTCTCTTTCTCCTCGTCGTTCCTGGCTTCTCTGATATTTGTCATTAACTGTATAGAAGACACCAAAGCCGGGGTACAAAATTATTGTCAGGAAAGGGGCTGCTGAACTTTTAATGTGGCTGCTAAGTTTTTCCACTTGTAGCATTTTGGCGGCATTACAGCCAGACTTTGGTTTATGATTGAAAGCTGCTTTGGCTTATAAATCAGATAATGTTTGACTGTTTAGCATTGATATAGGCTGCTTCTATAGACACAAACACATAAGTATGTCTGTCCTTCCACTCTCTCCTCTTACAACACAATAAGTTCAGCAAGTTTCTCAGTCCAGACCACTTGTACAGCATGATTCGTGTGTGCGCATGCATGTATACTACTCACTGTGTTGAAGTTCCAGACCCGCTTGAAGGAGAGCCTCTTCCTCAGGCTCATCCTGCTCTACCCTCACACAGGAGGAAACCCACTGACTGCTCAATCTACATATCCGAACCACACAAACACACATGAAAACACTCACACAGACATGTGCGCTAACGCTGACACAGCCTCTACAGGAGCTATCTAGGGCAGGAAAGTCATGCAGACAGCTGACATGGATGGAGCCATGCCTCAGCAAGTCTGTCATACACACTCTCACACACACACACACTCACACACACACACACACACACACACACACCTAAGAATTAGCCTTCACTATCTGCTAAAGCTTCCATTAAGTAAATACTCCGTTTCTCTCTGCTAACAACATGCTTCCTCTCTCCTTCACACACTTAGCTGTCGGACTGACAAGGAAGTTCCATTCTCTCGCAGACACACACACATACACGGCTCTGTTTCCATAGTGACACGCCCCCATCGGGCAGCAGTTACAGAGAGGGGAGGGAACAAAGGTCAGTCTGCCAATCACACCGCAGCACAGCCCTTACCTCTCCACCCTCCTCCTACTCCTCCCTGTTTGAATCACAGTTAGGTACGATCAAATTCAACTGTGTCAGATGTTTTCCAGTGCTTTAAGAAATGAATTGTCTTTCTTGCTCCATGCACTATAAGCACAGGGAGTGGAGAATAGGACGCAAAAGAGTGGAGAGGGAGAAAGAGTTTATTCTCTAGCATCCACTTTAAAAACATTAATGAAATTTCTGCAGGTTTGTTAAAAGGTCAACTGAAGCAAACAAAGGCACTTCACAGGACAGAGCACCCTACTTCAGAGCGCACACACTCTCTCTCTCACATTAACAAAGGCTGCAATTGAATTTGTGTATATGGCCTTGAGCCTACACCTAGCTCCCCCTAATTTCCTGTTTGGCAAAAAAGAGTAAGAGTTTCTGTTACACCTTCTCCTATACCTCCACAGTCTGTCCTTTTGATGCCACTGTCTCTGTCTGCAATGATCTGTACCGCGATAGGAAAGCACATACAGTAAAAACGTATGTTTGAGTGGGTCTGTGTGACCTGGTGTGAATCCAGCAGACAGCAGCTGACTCTGAGCTGAATTCTGTGCTAACAGTGTGTATGTGTGCGGATAGAAAGATATATTCTTGTAGCAGCTCAGTTACAAATATTCTACTTCACAGATTTCACACAGCATTTTCATTGCATTGTTTTATGTGTAAGACTCCTTACAAAGTACCACAAACCGTCTAAGTGTTCCCACTTGTCTATACTCTCTGAACTAGACTTGTATGGCTGCCATACTCTGAAGTTGTAGTGAATCTGAATGTTTTTCAATTTGAATATAAAATAGTTCAGTTATTGGAAACAGATTTTTGCCTTTTCGTTTTGTCTGTATTCATTTAGGAACTCTTGTCTAGGAGTTGGTTCCACGCAGAAGAATCAAAAGAGCTCAGCTGTACACTATAAAAACATAAGAAAACCAGTGACCATTAAGAGCTGCATGGGCCATGTCCACTACAATTTTTCTCCATTATCTCTGATGAAAAAGTGCCACTTTGAAGACTATCGACTCAGAACAGAACACTTTCACTGGCCTCTTTTCAGTACTCCAAGCGCCATTTGAGGCCATAGAATTGAAAACGCAGTGCCATATTATTGTTAAACTTAATGTTAACCTTTCATGTTCCCGTATCATAGCAACATAGGGGATGGCTCCAGTACTAAGCCCCCCCACTACCGCTATACACGAGCACACACACACACACACACACACAAACACAGAGGCTAAAGGCGCTGCCAAAGCCCTAACTCCCAGAGCTTCTAATGCTAAAGAGGCCTGCCTGGTGGACGCCTCATTTTCAAAGCTTTCAAGTTCAGCCTCGTTCAGCTAATTTTATCAAATGCACCTAAAAAGCCAGTAAGGCCACATTGTGCAAACCTTGGGAACAGCTCACTGGTCTTTCACACATCTTTGACAAGCCAGGAAGAACAAAGAGTGGTATATGAGTAACCTGTGCTCTAATTCAAAACATATCTGTCAGGATATGAGGGAAAGAGAGTGGCACCGGGCGCCACACAAGATAAGAGGGATATGACAAAGCTAAATCCACATCCTGATGCGAAAAGAAAAGAAAAGAAAGGAGACGATATTTCTCGTATCTCACTCCTCTCTTTAGCCTCATTCCTGTGGTCTAGCCAAGCAGCTCTGTTTCCTTTGTGTCTGTGTGAGTCTGTACATTAGATCATGGTGTTTTCTGGGGCAGCTAAACATAAAAGAGAAATATTTTCATCTGCAAAGATCAGATCACAGCAAGACAACAGAGCTACACACAGAAACAGACACACACTCGCACACACGCAAAACACATGTTAACAGTTAATACTGAGTAACTTTTGTGCTTCTAGAGTTAATCTACATTTCTGTAACACAGTTTCAAGTAAGTCACATATATTTACATGACTAAAATGTGGCTACAATTAACATTATTGCCTCTAAATGATCATGTCCCTGTTGGTTATAATTTGTGACTACATTTTATCTCTGTGGAAGTCATTTGTTTGTGTTCGTAACATGCTGACATACTAAATCAAGTTTGCATTTTGTCACAAACATTGTAGTATCATCTTATATTATACAATTTCTGGAAATTCAGCTGGAAATTAGATTGACAGGACTGTTAATGGATAAACTAACTAAACAGGACAGTCTGTTTTTTGACTTATTCAGTGAACTAAATACCTGACAAATACAGGTGCTTCATTACATGGATACTTAGATCCTTTAAATCCAATATCGCCATAAAGTAGTCCTGCTCACTGATTTGCAGCGTTACCCCAGCAGGGATTAAAACAACTGGGGATAAAAGGCTTAGCTGCCTTCCAATAAACAGTTTAGCAAAATTCACAACATTTAAAACATTTCTATGATCTCATTATATATCAGCATGTGGGCCTAACTCACTAACTTTTGCAAATCATTATCACAATGAAGAACATTTAAAGTTCAGACTTTGAGATCATAAATAGAGGGAACTGAAACCAAAGTCTTAAATGAGAGAGACGAGCTCCAGCAACGCAGGAGGAATCAACAGGTGGTTTTTCATTGTGGTTTAGCCAACAGTTAAGTAATAGATATATAAAGATAATATATAAAGATGCTGTCAACTTTCAAACCAGCTCTGTCAAAATAACCACAGTTTTCCTGCGGAGAAGAGTTTATCATCACTCCATTTGTCTCTTTCTCTGGCTTGCATGCAAACACAGATATTCAATAAAACTCAACATTGCCCTCTGCTGTCATGACGGAGGTGAAGTACTGAGAGGAGCAGAGCAGGAAAGAAGTTCTGGTTTCTACGGATAATTTTCTTGTACTGCTCTGCTACCACTGCTCAGTGTGTGAGATTGTGAATCAATAATGAGTTAGCATCAATAGCTAATGTGACTGGACATGCCACCAGCTGAGAGCACAGCTTACTGCAATCACACACACACGTAGCTATATTTAAAAAGTCAACATAGGCCTAAATAACTGACACAATTATATCCAATATAGAATATATACATTTACAAAATATATATGTACAGATGTGGACTGTTTGTTCTTGGTGTGCCATCAACTCAGGCAGTGGCTATCTGGACTCTTTGTGTATGTTGTCTCATGTGTGCTAGAAAACTTGACTGCCAAATCTCCATTGAAGACGACATACGCTGCTGCTTGACATTCAACTGAACTTGATTTGCATGAGATGGTGCCTTTCAGAAGTTGTGATTTACATTCGCTGTTGTTGCATTAGACGCAAAATGTGCAAAATAACGCAAAAAGGAAAGAGCAGAAATCTTCAAAATCATGATGACTCATGCCAAACAGGAAAACTGCAGCCGTAAAGAGGAACAGTACTCACAAGTAGACCTTTAACTACAACACAGGATATTAACAGCTACTATAAACTAGAGCCTAAAACTGGTAAGCTTATGTTGTCTACGCTTCTAAGTTAGTCCTGCGACTGACTTATCACAGGACACTGTTTGATTGTGCTGATGTGGTAAACTGCACCCATCTAGCACTTGATGAAGATAAAAAGAGACGCTTGTGTTTATTTGAGCTAATTCTGATGTGACTCCTGGCCTCCTGAGGTGTTTCGTGTACAGGAGCAGCGTTGATCCTGTCTCATCATCTGATTTTCCAGCCCCAACACACTCTGCTCCCAGGGGATATCACGAGGAACACACACACACACACACAAACCCTCAAACAGTGTTAGAATACACACATAGAAGAAGAAATGTGTGTGCAGGTTCTTATCTTGGGTCTCTGACTGTGTGCTTATTCACTTTTTTGGTATGTGAATTAGTTTTTTTTTATGGCTGTGTGTAGTTTGTGTGTGTGTGTGTGTGTGTGTGTATATGTGTGTGTGTGTGTGTGTGTGTGTGTGTGTGTGTTTGTGTGTGAGTGCCGGGTCAGAGGGCTTGCAGACCACTCTTTTCACACTGTTGTGTTTAGTGAAATAACGTCCTGTGCTGCTTTTTACCCGAGTGTCAAAACCCCCTCACTCAAAATTGCATACATAAATACAATAATGTGGACATCATGACCTTATTGCTTATACTACTATATATATATATGTATATATATATATATTTTATACATTTATATATGTATTTAGAGTGCAATTAGACACACACAAACTACTTGGAATAAAGGAGATCACAATAACACATCAGACAAACACTTCTCTACAGTTTCTACAGTTGAACAAATCTAATGCACTGAATTTAAGAATCAACAGGTTTTCCTTTAACTTGACAAGCCAAAAAGACCCCGATGATTGGCCAGCACAGGTCACATGATCTGTCATTCCAGAGATAGGCCTAGCAACTTACGTTTCAGGTCATTTCATATATTTTAACTCTAAGCAAATATGTAATGGGTGATTAGTATGACAGCTCCACGAGAACAGCAGAGAAAGAGAGCACATTAAACAGGAGGCTGCTTATACATGACGCTTGATAATGTTTGAAATTCTAGCTGACAAGAAATTAATTTGTGTTTTTTCTTCAACTTATGCCATCTGCTCCAACAATGTTTGTCTAAAACAGCCACGATAGTGTAACACAGCCTGCACGCTATATGTGACAGAAGCAAGGGAATCATCAGTGGGATCTAATATAGGCTGCATCAAATATAGGGAGAGCAAACACACACACAAACTCACACGCACACATGCACACACAGCTCGTTTACTCACTGGATCAGTGGCCTTTTCAGAATCCACGCTCAAAGTTTGCTGCTCCATAAAGGAAGAGACAAGTAATCCTCAGCACTGCATGTGAGACCTTCCCTCAGTACACATTGTTATCAGCTGTTGAATGTGTGTGAGTATGTGTGTGTGTGTGTGTGTGTGTGTGTATGTGTGTGTGCGTGTGTATGTGTGTGTGTGTGTGTGTGTGCGTGTGTGCGTGTGTGTGTGCGTGTGCAGAGAGATGAAGCAGCAAAGCTTGATGGCTTTCAAATGTCCAAACCGCTACAGAATGTCGCTGTCGCTAGATTCCCCTCTCGCCCTCTCTCTCGTCCCCCCCTCCTCCTGCCTCTCTATCATCTCCCTCGCCCTGCCTCTCTGCTCTCCCCCTCCTCTTTCTCTGCTTTTCCACCCACCCTCGTGTAATTTCTATTCCACCCACACTGCTGTGGGCTGAGAGATGCACACACTCAGACAAATGCGGAGGCAAAGCTGCATAGGGAGACCCCTTGCCATTAAGGAACACCCACCCACACAGAAAATCAGCGCTGAGTTGAATGCGTTACCCTCAGTGCTCTTCTGTCATCTGCTTAGTATGCCCCATGCATGTCTGGAGCACGGAAAGTAAACTGACATTCATAGTGGCTGGAGAGGGGGGCAGAGGCAAAGCAAACAGGAAGATTGAGAGAGAAAGATATGTGGAGAAAAGAGGGAGATCATCGTTGCGGGATCTGTAGCAGTGATTAGGCTGTGTGCGACTGAACTGAGAAATAGCTGCATTCCTCAACATGCCTTGACACACAGTGGAGGTACTCACCCTAACACCCACTCTCACACACCCCCCCCCCCTCCTGCCCGGCCTCCACTTGGCCCAGGGGTGAGGACAGCATGTGAAGCACCACCTCACTCACACTCAGGACTGATAAATAACCAAGAGAGCATTATGCAGACAGGAGGCAACAGCAATCAGTGTCAGCCCACAGGAACGCAGTGTTTTTCACAATACTGCTCATCACCATGCCACTTCGAAACAGCTTTGGAAGACGTTCTGAAGTACATACCTGTTTTCATACAATAATGTGCTATAAACTAGGAGCCTGGGATAACAACAAAGTTATTCAATTCAGGACATCTCATCCTTGTTTCAAAATGTTTTATATCCGTCTCTCACATGTCCCCAACTTTATGGAAGAGCACTATTCAGTTGCTAGCGTGCCCCTTTAATTCACAACGGGTTTTGAAAACATATCCCAAATACTAAGGGTAACATGAGAACAAATTGAGGTTTGTTAGGAGGCTGACTGAACTTGCACTGTAGAAATGCATGCACCCTCAAAATCTGAAAAAATTCTAACAAAGTTAAAATATTGCTTCAAGGTGATTTGACCTCAGAGCCCAGTCAGGTGCATGTCTTAGGGTAGGGGCCATGATGCACGTTTGTGTGGCAGATCTGTTGAGAGCTCCCACCGCTGCCTGTGGGACAGCAGACTGCATTTGTCTCCTTGGGGAAGAAGCCAATATTTGGTCTCTAAATCAATTAGCTTTTATGGAAAAATCTCACAAGCACTGACATGCAAAAAACAAACAAGCACACATAAAACGGCATTACACATAAGCACAAAAACACAGGCACGTCAATGTGGTTGGTGATGTAGATAAGTTAGCTAGTACGTGCCTGACTTTGGCACAGTTTACATCTTAAGGATTAAACTGTAAACAAGCATGTTACAAAACTTTTTTACTTCTTTGCAAAATTAGAAGAGGACTTTTTAATCTGCAGACTGGATGAAATTACATTATGGGCATCCATTCACAAAATGCCTCACAACTTGGCCACAATCACAATAAAACCGTGCCTTTGTTAGAAACATGAAGATAAAACATAAAGAGAACACCCCCTGCAATGGTAAAACATTTTTGTTGTGCTGCAGAGATCTCATTGCATTTGTCTCTCCCACTAAAGATAGTCTTCATCTACTTCTACCCATCATTAAGTTGCAGCTTGTGGAGGGAACAGCAGCAATCAGCCTATTGTGTGTATTGTGTAGTACTTGTATTAGTACATTCAACCCCTTATGATTATTTGTGCCTGTTCTCATTTGTCATTATTACTTCAGTAAATAGCTTACATAGCTGTGACTAATTGCACCCACAGTCACCTTGCTGTTCAGATTTCAACCTTCCAGGGCCACTTAAGAATTGTTTGTGTGTGCCAGCATCCATAAACAAATGGTTATTTTAGTTAACTGCATGTGAGGGTCTGCATTAGTAAAGTTATGCATGCATGTATTTTTTAGCCTTCATGCATATACAACACTGGAAAATGATATGGCAAAGATCATCCAATGTCAAACTGAACTCCAGACACGCACAGCTGGAGCAGAGCAGATGTGTACAGCCTGACTTCCTTCCCCTTACTGCAGTCATAAGACATTTTGTGTTTGTTTGAATATGTGTGGGTGTATAATGGTTAAGCTCTAGAATCAGACTCATCACAAGATAAGCTGCAAGCTTAAGTCTTGACAGATATACACATGTATACATGCAGCACTGTGCACACAAACTCACACACACTTAAATTACAGCCTGAAGTCTGAGAGCTGCTGGAGAAACTTTCATGACACAGCTACTGTGTGTGTGTGTGTGTGTGTGTGTGTAATTCAAGTTCAACCATGTTTTGTATGTTGTATGTTACTAGTGTGGGGGAGTAACTAGTTACATGTAACTGTATTAGGTACTTAAATTACAAAATAAATGTTGTAATGAAGAACATAGTTACATTACTTACTACATTTATCTACAACCTATTAAATCATTTCAAAAGTAACCTTCCCAGCACTGTATGTTACTGACTGTAATGTATGTGCTTGCATGGCTTTTCGTGTATATATGGGTGTATCTGCCCTATGTGTGCATGTGGCTATATACTGTATGTGCTTTTGTGTGAAAGCCTCACTAACGAGGTGAATGCCGGCTTGTTGCTCATCAGAGCTCATTAGATGTGCAGGCTAACACTTGGGACCCCATTACCCCCCACCACCATCACCACACAAACGCACAAACACACACACACACACACAAATCTCTCTCTCCTCCCCCCTCTGGCAACACAAAGCCCTCTCTGTTTGTAGACATTACCGCATGTGCAGAAAGAGAAAAGGGCCTAACGACCGGAAGAAAAAGGTAGAATAAAGGGGATGAAGGGTTGGTGGGGGTGATGGGGAGAAAAGAGGAGAGAAACCCTGCCATGGGATGAGCTGGCACTAGGACAGAGAAAGATCTACCCCTGTGCTAAACACACACAATGGTGGGCATTCCAAATGTCTACAAAATGCACCAGTGCTTAGGATAAGGCCACCTGATGATGAACCCATTATCTGTGTCATGATTTTAAAGAAAACACTTCATTGTATGAAAGACATGTTGTGTAATGTGTTCTGTAGGGTGGCTAACAGGCTAACATTTGGACTGGCAATACAACATGGACATTAAGAGAAACAGCATGCCAAAGTGTGACTTCTAATGACGGTGAGAACAGAAATTAATAATAGTTTCATGTGGGCACCAATGGATCTGCTGATTGATGGATTCAATCAGAAGAGGTTTTTCTGATTAAAATTATACACAGCTGTTTTTATTGTGATTAAAATAATTCGTGGCTCATTAGTTTGAGATGCGACAGCTCCAGTTTGAATCCAGCCACAGACTTTTGTAGCAAATCTCGCTCCTTCTCTCCACGTACTTCCTGTCTTTCTCCACAGTGCTGTCCAATAAAGGAAAAATGCCAAAAATGTATATTAAAAAGATTCACTGCTGAAGCGACAGTGTGGGATCAGCTTATCTGCTCCCATGGTGCCACAGTAGCCACTAAACTGCGGAAACATTTAGCTTTCCTCTGATCTCTATCTTAGGACCAGGACTCTGCTTTGGTCTCGCCAACCTTCACACACACACACACACACACACACACACACACACACACACACACACACACACACACACACACACACACACACACACACACACACACACACACACGTCAATATGTTCCACTTTAGTTTAACTTTAATATACAATATTATCCTGCAGCTCGTTCAGCAACAGATACGCATTTGACAAAAACAGCTGCTGACAATGGAATGACATTTCAATTTCAGCTTGATTAAGATTCATTTAACCTGCAAACCTAAGCTTTTCCTAGAGGGCATTTACAGTGGTGGCCACGATAGCTGTTGATTGTATCGTTCCTGCCTGAGTACTAGAGCAGCCACAGCAGGCTTTCTCTTTATAAAAAAGTTGTAAAGTAGAACTAAATAGACATATTGTTAGGCAAAACTCATGGCTCTCAAATGACTAGAAACCAGGTCATTTCTTGCAGCTAAAAGGGGAGCGAAAGTATAATTCTTGCAACAGTGTGGCCATACTGCACCCAGTCAGCACAATATGCAGCACTTTGATACCTAAATGTATGGCTGCATATATTAAATAGTCAGCACACTTAATGATAAGCAGTTACCTTCCTAAGACGCAGTTTGAATTATTTGAGGTGAGGTTGTATGAGGCACATATCCACTGATAGGGTATTATTAACTGCAGATGGCGGTCAGGATGCTGTCAGTTTGGAGAAGCAGGCAGGAATCATGGCAAAAACACTAAGCAATGTACTGCTGTGGAGGGGGGCAGCAGGAAAACATATGTAGGCCACCTAAAAAAGGCCCACCTAAAACAATCAATATTACTTTAAGTGTTCGGTATACTAATAATATTTTCACCACTTTACATTGTCGTCAGATAGCACAGAACTTGAGCCATCTGCATTTTCTCTTCAACGCCATCAGACTCCATTGACAAGGACCGCCGTACTGCAATCTAATGTACGTAATACAGTAACTATGGATATAATATAAGTAACTGATACACACACCCCACTTCAAATGATCTGAACTATCCCTTTAATACCAGCCTGTCGATGTCTATTGGCTCTTTCTATACACTGGCTCTGTGTGTATGTTGCCACGGTGATGTGAGAAGAGGGCTTGACGTGTCATGTGAGGATGTATGAAGCACATGAGCTGCTATTATTAGAAATGGATGGTGCACGTGTGACTCAAATGTGACAATAACGCAGTGGTCAGACTGAGCTTGAGCGCTGCAATAACATCCAACACTTATGTTATGGCAGATGTACTATACGTGTGTGTGCATGTGTCTGCGTGTGCTGGCTCGTACACATGCATATGCTCCTACCTCCAAGTCGTCCAGAGAGCGGGCCAGACTGAGTCGCTTGGAGCGTCCAAAAGAGCGTCTGCCTGAGGAGCGCTGGGGCAGAGGAGGGAAGCCCATGGTCAGACCACGGAATCGACCACCCTGAGGCGAAAAAAATGTACAAAAGTTCAGTTCACATGTCTCTATATGTAACAGAGTACATAAAGGTAGGGGTGGCACTAGCCTTAAAGTCCAAGAAGCAAACTGTTTGTTGCTCGTCCTAATCCCTACAGCATGCGAGAATAAGTTTGTAGAGACAGTGAGTATCTCTCCTCCTTCAACAGCTACTGCTGAGCATCCATTGAGCAAAGTACTTCATCCAAGCACACTGGCCAACAGCACAAAACAGGTCATAATGGGAGCTTCCAGCTGTGAATATGTGGAACTGAATGAGTCTGAATAAACAGCAAACAATGCTCGTTTGACTTTCCAGTGAAAGTAACGGCATAAAATTGAAGGATGAGGAGAGTTCCGAGGTGTTTTGAGGAGCTTCACATGGTGCTACAATTTCTTTTGGTCCTGGTCTGGCCAATGAAATATATCATATGCCATCATCTCATCTTTCACCTCTCATACATTATGTCACTCGTAACTGCCAGACCTAACAGGCAAACCATACCATGAAAATAAACAAACAGAATATAGAGCATGATGGGGTCTGAGGTCTTAAGTTAATTTGTTAATACCACTGTTGTGCATTAATGGGATGTAATGTGAATTTATCTACATAGGTCTTACATCAAAACGTCCCTTGGGATGTGTGTGTGGTGAGACGAGTGTTAAAGAAAAATGAATGCCCAAGTGTCAACTAAATAAGGACACAATGTAACATGCAGACAGTCTTAAATGAAGAGATTTGTGCACCTTTGCCCAAAGCTTGCACATGCATGTCTTTAAGATGGCTTTCTTTTTTTCCCACCTAAATGTTAAATTCCACATGTTAAACACAGGCATGTCCAGTCCTGTGTTTTTGACTGCAGTACCAGATAGTACTTCAGCCAACCCCCCCCCAGCCACAGCTGCAGCACAAGGACACACACTGAGAAGTATGATGGACATGATAAAAACACTTGGATTGCATTACTGTACATGATTCAGGTGCTTCTATTATTACTATCAATATCATGACAATATATACAAAGAATAATAATTCAGTAAGGACTACTGCGGTATTCCTTACAAACAGTAAAACAGTAATGAAGAAAATGGCCAGCTGTTACATGATGCCAGTGACGGCTACTTAAAAAAAAAGCATGACAAAATTAGTTATTGGGTCATCAAGATTTATTGTCCGAAGCCATCTGACTATGATGTCACCGCATTGAGTAGTGCAGTAAACCAAAGAGCAGAGAAAGCTTAATGTTGCGTAGTCGTCACTCGTCTACAATTAGTCTTTTAACAATGGTTCTCCATTCGGCTTTAGAGGACAACAGAAATATTCTGATCTGTTCTATCCTCTCACAAATGGTGTTTTGTGTGTCCGTCTTTTGCGGGAGAGAGTGTCTATCAGTGGACCCCAGCTGACTAATGAGTAATTAATCAATGTGACAGGCTCCAGAGGCCAAACTGTGTCACATGTTGAATCTGACTGGCTGATTAGGAGCAGATCTTGTCGGCATTTCATCAGGAGGTGACCAGTGGTGTTGCCTGGATACTGAGTCAACCCTGCGTCTGTGTGTGTGTGTGTGTGTGTGTGTCTCAGAGAACACAGACCTGAACACACGATTACATGTGCGGACGCAAACATTCTCATGTGACCTCTGTTTAACCTGGTTCGGTTTAAAACAAGTCTTATTTGTAATGGTAATGAGGCAGAAAGCAAACAAAAGCTTTTATGAGAGAAACTGAGATTTGGCTTCAGAGGGAAACGATCAAGCGTTGATCTGACTCAGTAGTGCTGGGGTTGTTTTGGGTGTGGCTGCACAAGGGCTTTTTCAGAGAAATTTCTAAATTTTAGTGGAAAACCCACAGCTCTTATCTGTGAAACTAATCTTGTCCCCCTTCTCCCTCTTTCATACACACACACGCTATAAATGTCACAGAAAGAAGAGGCATCCTTCCTGTTTACAACAGCACAGCTGTCAACATAAAAACAAAGTATACACCCCACTTATTCCTTGTCAAAACAGCTCCATTACAACAGGGCTGAAATGTGCGAAAGCCTGACAGGAACGGTCATCATAATCAAATGGTTATCTCTATGATTCTACACAAAGTGATTACACAAAGTAATCATAATGATCACTGTTTTCAAGAGTCAGGACTCAACTGCTTCTTTGTGTCTGTATTTAGTAAATTCAAAGACTTAATTCAACCCAATAAGTTGATCAAATTTCAAAGTTCTGTTATGTAAGGAGACTGAAACATGTCTGTGTTGTGGACAGATGAACTTCAGGTACCATAGGAATTCCAAAATGGGTGTATAGCTTATTTAAAAAAAAATCTTGGTTAGTTTCCTATGGACATTCAGGGAGCAAGAGGTTTATGGAAGTTTAGATGGTGAAACAGTGCCACCATGTGGCAAACAGTAAAACTCAATTGAGGATAATGCATAATATTCTGTACAGCCTATACAATAGGTAGTAAGTCCGTTCTAATATCTATAACAAGATATTACTTATGAAAGAACCACTACATCAATACAGCAAAGCTACATTTGTCACAGAAGAATTACTTTGATCGGTAATCATGGCTCACCAGGACAACCAAAGCCTCTCGTGCTCTGTGTCTCCATTCAGAGGACATTGCTCAGAGGGCTTAACATCCACCTTCCTGTCACTGTCAGCCTCTACCCTGCCCCTGGCCTTGTAAACACTTCCTCTGATTGTCCCCTGGGGTTGCCTGTGACCCTGTCCACCACTGGTTTTACTGGGGAAAGCACCAGCCTCCTTCAGTATCAAGGAAACAAGAGTCTGTCCCCAGTCGCTTTCTGATATGTAAATGTAGACATAAACAGTGCAAGACTGTTCCCTACATACTTCTGATTGTGTACGAGCGCTTCACCAGGCGAGCTGTGGAGGTTAATGCAGAAGGAATCCAGTCAGGCTGGATACATCTGTCACTCTCTATATCTCTTCCTTTCTATTGTCTGGAAACTATAAACAGCTGGCGAATAATGCACAATAATGCACGCAGTGTCACAATGGGAAAGGAAATGTATTCTCACAAAATAATGCCAAAAATGCATTCAGCTGTATCTTAATGTTCGCTGAATATCGTTGAAGAGTTTTCATTTACTGTTTGTCAAATTACTAAAGTAACCATGTTGAGCGAATCTCCATAATATCCATATATAAACAAAACTAAATCAAACAAACAATTTACAATGACTTCATTGAAACTAGTGTACATACATGAGACTAGAGTCTCATTACGGTGGGAAACAGGTGGTTTTCAGGTGAAGGCAGATGCCTGGCTGGTGCATAATACATGATCTGATACTGGAGCAGTGGGGATAAATAACTTATCAATCCACTTGTACTAAGTCTGGGGAGAGAGCCAACTGGGGTGCTCCAATTATTCAGTATAGTACGGGCATGTTAGGTGGGGGGTACAAGGTCAAGGTCCACCACAACTTTCAAAGTAACTGAAAAGTTCTGAGTGAGAAAGAAACTTCGTACAAGGACTGAAGGGGTTAAACGCTAGGCCTTGAAGAAGAGGGGGCGAGAATGTGATGCAGAAAAGTGGGACAGACACAGATGGATTTATAGCCTCAATAAACTGTAGTCCTGGACACACTCTGCTCAGAGTAAATTTCCACAGCAGGGGTGTGTGATGGGGGATGCTACCTGCTGCCCGGGCTTCTCATCTCATGGTCAGTTTTAACACAACTCTTCCAAAAGCCCACAGCCCACAACCTGGCACACCATAACACTTTACTGAATGCAGCATTGTAGTAAGACTGTTGGTCTATTAGGTGAAAATTTTGAATAAAAAAATCAATAAAATAAATGATCAGGATGAAAAAGGATTCAGGTGTATTACTGATTAAAATACACTTCTAACCTTATCAAAGACGTACCTTTTTCTCTCCCTCCTTTGCATTCCCTCGTTTCTTCTCTCTTTCGCTCCTCTCTGCTCCAGCTCTCTCCCTGTCCCCGGCACCAAACAGCTTCTTAGCCCACTCATCTTTCTGAACAGCCAGCCGGTGGGTGTGGGGATGTGAAGGAGGAGGAGGCTGGCTCGCTCCAGGTGGTGGCAGGTGGTCTCCAGGGGCCAGTGGGGCCCGGTAGCGGTCGGCTGGGATCTTACTCATGGGTGGGGGCAGGGTGCTGCAGTTAGCTGATGACCATCCGTCGGTGGATTCAGCGTATGATTCCTGATCGCTGCTCAGGCCCTGGAGGTGGCTGTGGTGGTGCTGCTGACGCCAGTCTCTCAGCACATGGACTGGCAGCCACCGCTGCTGCTCCACCCCTACTCCTGCTCCTCCACCCCCTCTCTTCTCTCCTCCCCCCACGGCTCCTCCCCGCTTCCCTGGAGAGTAGTGGTGTGGGTGGACCCCTCGAGAGTGCCTGCCGGGGACATCAGGGTGAGCCAAAGGGAGAGGGTGAGGGAGGTCAGCCAGGTGAGGTTCGTGGCGGTAGTGGCCATTTCTCAGAGCTGGTGGAGGAGGAGGTGGGTGAGGGGCTGCGGCTCCTAGGGTGGGGCTCCAGGCCTGCTGGGATGAAGGTGGGCTGTCCCACTGGCGTGGCCCGGAGATGTGGTTGTGGTTAGGAGGACCTCCCAGGTCCACTAAAAGCACTCTGTTACTCTTCTCCTCCGGTAAAAAGTTGCCGATCCCACTGTCACTGTTGCTGCTGGTGCTATGGTTCTGCTGGGCGTCGTTGTCTGGATCATGGAAGGCTCGGGCCCGGACCCCCTCAATGTTGTCCCCCATGTCCCGGTAGAGGACAGAAACAAATTGGAGGAGAGGCTGGGAACTGGGTGGGAATTCTAGGCAGCCTCCTGTGTCTGGGTCGGGGGTGCACTCAAAGCCAAACCTCCTAGCTACACCTAAGTGGACCTAAGGAAACAACAGTCATCGTGATGGCCAGTCCACAACATTTTCTACTATATTTGTCACTTTTTGTCAATGACAAAATTGCAAGGGAAAGTGCTGGCTGTGTCTAATTACGTAATGTGTAGCTGTTGGTTTATCTGTGGCTGATCAATAGAAGCTTTTCCGGAAAACAATAAGGCACTGGCAATAAGGCTGGATATCAAACTTTACTTCTTCATAATTCATAATTTTGGTATTTCATTTGTATAAAGCTCATTGACAGCTGCTTTGTGTTAAGAAAAAATTGAACACAGGTGACTGACTTGGCTTAGTTTGTTAAATAGAAAAAGTATATTCATATTCCTCTATAAGAGGTTACTCACTGAGCACTTGGCCACTGCATTTAAATAGGAATACCTATGTAAATATCTGTCTGCACAATTTTCTGCTGATACTGTTGTGCTAAATGGAAAAGAGTTATCTCCTTTCAGGTGTGATTTGTAATCCCTCATTGTCTCCCATCACTGTCCCTCTATTCTTACCTGGTGGTGACAGAGTTCTGGGTCCACAATGAACACGTGACAGGAAGTCCTCAAACCGCCCTCCTCATCTCGTCCGTTGCTGAAGTGACAATCATCCAGGTCATCAGTGGCCTGCATCGTAACCAGTCCAAAAAATCGGCGGTCATCCAGACAACAGGCGCTGAAGGCTAGTTTTTCTGCAGGATAGGTGGCAAGAACCTGACCTCTGTCACTGCACAGACGCACGCTGTCGTGCATGACCTGGGAGGATATAGTTAAAACATGTTACAATACCAGACATCATTAACAACAACATGACAAACTTTCCATGGTGATGCACTGTGTTAAAGCTGCTGAAACAAAGTGATCTTGATAATCATTTTCCTATTTGCCAGCACTTTAATTAGTTTAGGTTAAGGTAGTGTTGCTTCTGACTGAATTAAAAATGTAAAAGTTTATAAGTTATTATCATCAGATGGTTCACTAAACATTCGCCTGCACCTTCATGAGGACCAGTGAATGGATCTTCTGCTCGGCCCGGAGGCGCCTCATGCTGCATCGGATGGCTTGCAGGCTGTCATTCTCTAAGCTCGTCCCTATGGAGGCAAGCTCAATGGAGCCCAGATAGCCAACAACCATGCCCACGTTGAGGATGCCCTCGCTGGGCTCTAACACCAAGTCGGCCCCATCTCCTACGTCCAAGTCTTGCTCTTCATGGTGGTGAAGGTGGAGATGACGGAAATCTGAGTCCAGGAAGACTGAGTCGTCATTCAGAACTTGGGCCATCTCCTCCTCAGAGAGCAGGTTGGGGTTGCTCTGGGAACGGGAGGAGTTACGATATGGAGGGAACTCTGGATCAGACAGCGGACGTGGCTTTGATGATGAGCTAACTCCAGGCCTGTCCTTGTCTGAGCTGCTGGAGGAGTGACTGGAGTTCTCAAAGATCATGTTAAAAATTCCTCCAGACTGCAGCTCTGCCACAACCTTCTCTGCCCTGTTTATGCCATGCTGCTTAGAATCCAGTTTGGGTTTGTACCATCCGCCGCGGGCCCCACAGCCCGACCTGCTATTATTGTTGTTGTTAACACTGTTGTCATAAAAGCCATCCAACTCATCATCACTAGAGCACGAGTCCAGGTAAGATGCTGCCATTGTATTGCTGCTATGGTGACGACTTCCAGAAGAGCGCTGGTGGTGATGGTGCCGCCTGTGACGCTCTCCCTCGGCTATGACCAGTTTCAAGACGCCAGAGCAGCGTCCAATCAGTTTGACCACATCTTCATGTGACGCCTTGGAGACATTGATGTCATTGACAGAGAGGATGTGGTCTCCTGAACGCAATCCTACATAGTCTGCAGGGCTCCCTTTCAGGATGCAGCTGAGGACACATGGACTTTGGCCTGTAAGTGTAAAGCCATACCCCGTTCTTCCTCTCGCCACCTCCACAGCCCGGATACGACCCTGCTGGATGGAGGAGGAGGGCGGCGGAGGCTGGGGCAGGTTCAGTCCACTTCCACCACAGGGGCGTCTTTTGGATGACGCATCCACTTGCCTAAACATTGTGCCAGGGAACTTCCTCTTGTCCGTTGACTTTCGTAAGCTTCAATCGGTCATTATATGCCCCAAGTCTCTGCTCAAGCAGGAGCGCAGGACATGTCCAACGTCTGTCTTCTTGTCAAACTGCTGTCAAGCTGCTACGAAAAAATGAGCAGCAGTTCTAAATGCAGCAGGGGAGTGAAAGTGTGGTCTGGGTTCTGGCACAGCCTTGCTACTGCAGCATTCCCATCCTGGTGTCACTCCCTCTCCAAATTCACAGGCTCAGGTACCTGCAGCACAAGAGGACACAGCAAAGTCAGTCATGAGAACCTTGTCCTCCATTACATGCTTTTACTGTCTCTGGGCTTCGATCATACTTCTAATCCAGAAATATATCTAAATAAACAGCAAGAGCTATCATCGTACTGTTATTTAAGGCAATATTGGAAGTTAATAACACATGTTTGGAGGAAGGGACTCCACAGACAGCCACACCTGTGCAGGGTGGAGTCAGTGCAGCTCTGTCCAATGAGAAGGATGTTTTCACACCTGGCAGGCATGCAGGTAAAGTCAGACAGACGCAGCCTACAACAACTTCAGCTTTTAACTTATAAATACGCTTGTTATCAACATCAACTGCGGCTTTCGTTTGCGTTAAGCAACCGTTTTAAATATTCACCTCGAAGCTGTCACGAAAAGTTAACGCGTTAGCTGACGCGGTACCGTTAGCTGAGTTAGCCGCGCATGCTAGCAAAGTTACACGTTAGCTCGGGTTGCAGTGGTCGCCAAAGAAAGAAGTTAGCCGCTGTGTGTTTGCCACTTTACGCCCAGAGGTGCGCGCTCCTTTTGTCTGTCAGTGCATGAGAGTTGCAAAAAAGTTTCTGGCCGTAACTTGCCGTTCAAAAGTGCATCCACCCGTGCTTAAACTGTAGTCCCGCCCCCCGATTTCCACTTCTTTGGAATGTCGGTCCGTAACTATGGCAACAGCGGTGTACACAGACTTTTATATCCTGTCATTGGTTTTCCGAGTTGTCAGTCAGGCAGCGAACAGTTATGCGGATAAATTGACAAAAGTTAGTCTGAGAAATCACAAATAAAAGTAAGAACAGTAGCCTTTTTCCACAGGTGTCAAAACTCGGCACCGCGAGTGAGTCCGTGCGAGTCCGCTGCTGGGAATACTGGGAGTGTTAATGTGAGCAGAGTGCACTTATAGTTCTGTCTTTTACCATCACGCAGCGAGAAAGCAAACGACAGCAGCTGGACACAATACGTCGGAGTTGTAAAGCAGGGAGAGCGAAGTAAAAGGTGGATGCTGGTCTTTTTTCTTTTTTTCTTTTTACTGCTCCGACAAAGATGTTTGGTCTAGTGGCTTCACTCAGCGGGAGATTAAAAATGACTTACTTGTCGGTGTCCGGCGGCGGTGCTGCTCGGGCAGTTTCCATAGTTTAGTAGCTAAGGTTAGTTAGGTAAACTCAGGGACGATGGGTAAACAAAAGAAAAGGCTGCACCATCTGGCGAAGTAGCCTTAAGAGGAGGAGGACTGCAGGAGAGGGAGGTGTGTTTAGAGCGGGCCACAGAGGGGGGTGTCCAGAGGGGGAAGCTGCACACTGTTGAAATAACACAAGAAAATGCATTTAAAGGGTTTGTTAGCGTCGTTTAGGCCTCATTGTGTCTGTGCAAGTGTGTCTGGGAGAGAGGAGGCAATGTAGGCTGCTCAGGTACGTGTCTGCATCTTGTTGGATTTTTTTTTGGGGGGGGGGTAAAAGCATCAGCAGTCAGGCAGCAGCCCCACCCAACACTTCAAAGTCAAACAGTTGTCTCCTCATGGCAGTGTGTTATCTGCTTCAGCAAGAAATCTGCTTCTCTGGCTGTCAAAGTAGATCTGTGTGTGTGTGTGTGTGTGTGTGTGTGTGTGTGTGTGTGTGTGTGTGTGTGTGTGCACTTTGGTTGATTTATTGAGCTTCAAAGGCTCATTCATATGTTCTATACAGATTTACAATGAGATCTATAACACAATCTTAGGACAGAAGATGATTTTCTCTCCAAAAGTGTGACCTGTTCAGCCGTATGTGACGCCCACTGTTTCAGTTTGCGCTGTAAATGATGTGTAAAGTGTTTGTTTAGTGTAGATCACACAGATGACATGATAAACGCTTTACGTGTTTTTTTTTTTTCTCCACGTCCAGTTGCTTAATACCTGTGCCATCATGATTCCAGCTCAGTGAACCATATGGCAGCTGCCTGGTAATCCTGTTAATTCCTTTTAATCATGAACTGTCCTTCTTAATGAGCGCAGTAAAACAAGAGCTACATGTTTTCATTCTGTGTAGTTCTATCAAAGGGAATTGCAGCCTGACTTAGAAAAAGGAAATAGTGCAGAATGTGAGAAGTTCAGGTAAGAGGTCAGCCAGTTGCAGTTAAATGTCTGACAACAGGCTTCAGACGCAGTGCACTACAGCTCTGAATGGGCTCACATTGGTGAATCATGTATTTTCTCTCAGTGGTTCCTCAGCTTGACCATTTGTTGCCCGTCTGGCTAATCTCTGTTGGCTGGCAACAGCTTGTTGATTCTGAGAGAGAGAGGAAGATGAGGCAGAGCGCGGCAGAACTCATGAATGGGTTTATCCCAACAGGCTGATTGTGTTAGAAGACACACAGTTGAGCCTGTGTGTGCCTGATATCTTTATCTGAAAACATAAAGGCACCTTCGGATTTTTTCTCCTTTTCAGTGGTTAGGCTGAATTTACGACTCATACGATTCACAA
Source organism: Pempheris klunzingeri (assembly GCF_042242105.1). Taxonomy (NCBI): domain Eukaryota; kingdom Metazoa; phylum Chordata; class Actinopteri; order Acropomatiformes; family Pempheridae; genus Pempheris; species Pempheris klunzingeri. Next base: position 23,136,811 of record NC_092014.1, on the reverse strand, counting down.
ACATCACACAAGATAACATCTTTAAATAATTTATTCATTTCTACAACAGACCATATGCAGTGATTAATCTCTTTAAAATATTAAAATTAACTGAAATACACAATCTCTTTTTTTTTTTTTACAGGCAATTGTAAAAAAAAAAAAAAGAAAACATGAAAAAAAAAAAAGTGATTGAGGCTCCGTGGGCCTGCTGAGGATTCGGATCTTAACTTTGAAGAGGAATCACGTTTGCAATCTGTACTTCTAGAACCACCTTAATATGGTAATGGTAGGGGAACAAAGAGGTATTCCTTTAGAGCCAAGCACCAACATGCGAATTACAAAGACAGTTGACATTATGGGGCACGTAAAGAACTTGGCAGAGTAAAGATTTAATTGTAGTGATTCTCAGCTTTTTCTTTGGACCGCAAACAATGATTTTCTTATTCTCCGAGTTGTTCATTCTAAAAGTGGAAAAAAAACCTAAAAAAAAAAAAAGGGTCTTGAAGGGAAGCGTGTTAAATCCGTTGAACATGACCTTTGCCTGTGGCCTCCACGCCCATCTCCCAAAACCACAAAAGATTTCTGGGTAATCGTATTACCCCCTGCAGGGGTCCCCAGTCAGCTTTTTGCTCGTCTCATGCCGGGGGAAGATACTAAAAGACAAGATGAAAAGAACATTTACTTCATCCTCTTTTTAATTATTTCCTTTAACATTATAACAAGTGCAAAGAATGGTCTTCTGTCATCCTCCATTACTCCTCTCAGTGCACAAACTGACTTTGAAGAGACTGTTGGTCTTCTGAGAAAAATCAAGGCTCCTTTGGACTCATTTAATCTACTTCACAGAGGCCTCCCGTTGGAATTTCAATCACCGCTGCAGACGACTCAGTCATTTATTGTGCGAATACATTATTTTAACATGATTAAAAGGAAGCCGGTCACATTGCTTTTAAGGTTGGAAAGTGGTAACATATTCAGCATACAAATCACTGTGATGTTTTTACTTATATGTACTGTAGGACTCATTGCATATCAAGAAAGCGCCTAACATCAACATGAGGAACTTCAAGTTTTTTTTAAGTGCTAGGTGTATTTAATATTCTGCACAAAGACAATGAGGAAATATTTATCAATCTTTAACAGAGACAAAACAATACTTAAAGCTCAACAGAAACAGAAACCCCCCCCCCCGCCGCCAGCGTGGCATCGCAATGCTACACTTCCTCCTCTGTTGATTTGTCAAAGCTGCTGTTGGTCGCTAAGGTTACAAGGCTCCCTTTGGATTGTGTTGCATCTCTTCCACACAACAGTCATGGCAACCGTACCCACGGAAATACAGTTTTAAAGACTATGCAAGAAAATAGCAGTAATGCTAAGCATGCTTTCAAGCTTTCAGTGTACAGGACATACATATATTCAGTCTTTATCTAAGGCAAGTGTATGTACAGAGTCACAACGCCCAGCACAATCCCAGGCAACTCAAGGTCAAGTCTTTGATAAAATACTATAAGCTTGTAGCTCTCTGCATTCGGCGGTCTGCTGATTCACTGATTTTTCATTTTCTGATCGTGTGTATGTCTGTGACGGACAAAAGAAAATGACACTATCTTACCGTCTATTTTAAGATCTCTCATCTTTACACAGTTCTTGTTTTTTTTTTGTCATGCACCATGGCTTTCATATTACTTTACAATTACTTTTTACAAGATACGAAGGTAACCCCATTTAGAGACGACCATAAATTACTTCCAGTCTTATTACAACAGTCACATCTTACATCCTGAGAATTAAAAGTACAAGAAATGGACAGGTGGAATCATTCAGGTGCACTGGGGAGCATACAAGACTTGAATGCATTTAAAAAAAAAAAAAGCAGATATAAGCAATATGATGAAATTAAAACAGGAAATGCTTCCCCACTGCTACTAGTTAAAAAAAAAACAAAAAAACAGACATCACTGCAATTTTGGTATTTTTCTTGCTTGACAGTATCCACCATTGTTAGGCGTTAGTATGCAGGCCCTTGCACAATTAAAACTATGTAGAATTTTGAAAATGGAGAAGAAACATGATATTTTTCGTGCTTTCCAGTATGTACCCGTCTAGTTCTTTGTCCAGTCATGACAACATCCAGAATAGGCCACTGAACAGACACACAAACGGTAGGAGTTTGAAATGGTTGTCCTTTCTGCAGTGACAAAAACAATTACAAACATCCACCCCCTGCTTCTCATTGGGAAGAAAAAAAAAAAAAATACTATGGCTATTAGTGATCATTTGTACACATAAAATATTTACTATTTAACTCGTGTGTGTCAGAGAATGGCCACAAGTAACTTAAATATAAAAAAGGTCTCAAATATACTAATTATTGACAACATTGAGCAGGCATTTCTGACGCTTCTGTGTCAGCCCATTGTCAGTCCTAACCAGACCTTAAGCACTCTTTAACAAAACGCACTGAAAAATAGATGCATTGAAACTTTAAATATAGTTAATATTCTGCATTTTCTAGATGTTTTCTCTATTTTACTTTACTGACATCACAACACTCAAGCAAGTCCTCACAGGAAAATAAACAATTCCAATTTTGTGTTTCTTATTTTTATGTTTTTAATCAAGGTGCTGGGAGGGAGGAAGTGTTCAAGGTGCCGTCATTCGTCTCGAGGAATGGTGTGTGTGTGTGTGGGGGGGGGGTTTAAGGTTTTGTAGCCAGTGTCCTTCATATAAGGTGCGTGTTTTACATTTAACAATCGCCCTAAAACTGACATAGATATAGATCTCCCCGTGATGAAACTCATTCCACTGAATTCATCATGTTGACTTCAGTAGTTCTAGTCGTTCCACATCGGTGTAAAGGAGGGAGAGGGGTGAGGCTACAGTAGGTTGTTCTAATTAAACATTCTGTTCTTCCCCTCCATCACAACTCAAGGGGGAGTAGTACACTGAGATCTAATTTCTCGCCCTACTACATTTCTCTCTCTAATCCACTTTTCTCCCCGTGCTTCGTTCCCCCCGCCTTTATGTCCATCTCAGTCCGTTGCACTCAGAGTGATGTGTCCTGGTGGATTGACTGCAGACAGCCCAGCAGCTGGTAATAAGGGCTGCCTGGCGAGGCCACGGTCTCAAAGACAGACTGGAAAGCCCTGCGGTCCAGCTCCTCGTCGATCTGGTGCCGGTAGAAATCCATGGCCACCAGGCAGAACAGGTTGACGTCCACCACCTCGCTGGAGCCCATTCGGCTGATCACGTGTGGCAGTCTGGAGAGAGCAGGAGGGGTTAAGGAGAACAAACCACTCTGTTTGGCAAGGTGGACATCGACACTTTGCTGCTACATCCCCAAATACAGTATAGATTCAACAACCCATTCACCGTCCCACTCATGGGACTCGTGTCACGTAAGGATACAGGGCTGAGATCCACTGGGAGGTGGAGGCAGAGACAAAGAAACAGGAGAGGCTCCACATGGCCATGGCCACTGGTGTCCTCTGCGTGAAGTTGGACAAGGACAGCAGCACCCAGTCTCGCACCATGGAGGACTGGCCTGTGGCGTGGAGTGTCTGGAAAACCTGGAGGTGGGTGCAGTGCAGAGGCAGGAACAGGGAAGGAATTAGATTTTTTTTTAGGTAACATTCTTAATGTATTTGTCTCAGTCTATTTCAAATCACATCAAGTAGGAAAACAAGGAAGAAGTTACATTTCTGGTGAATGTGGGGATTCTTGAAACCTTAATTTTGAATTCCTGAATCGTTGGGTCTCTCTCTTAATTAAAGAGTTTGGTCTAGACCTGCTCTTTTGGAAAGCGTCTTCAGATAACGCTATTATGAATTGGCACTATATAAATAAAGATTGATTGAATTACCAAAGAAAACCCCAAGCTTGCAACATTTAGGCTGGTTTTGCAAAGCTTTGCAACATTTATGTTTAAGGATAACTTCAATTACAATATATAAGCATCATGCTGCCTCATCTTTAGTTCTACTGATGTCATTCCCTATTTTACATCTCTAGACAGCAAAAGCCTTCTGTCTTAGCTCCAGAGTGATGTTGCCATGAGAACACATTGTCGACAACAAAAGAGCCAAGGCGGTCATAACGTAGGTACCAAGTAAAAACTTCACTGAGACTGGACTTCATTGAAATTCTCTGGTTGTTTCCTTCTTGCAAAGAGCATTACAGTCAGATAACAATGAGCACTGCAGCATTTCTGTGGTGAAAGATTTGATTTGACAGCACAAATGAAATATAATCAGATCACATGTTGCCTTGTTAGCCTAATGCACAGAATATTGTAACAAGTTTTTAATCGTGTTATTGTTTGGCAGAAAATTCATTTAAAATTGTTAAGTGATTTTTTTTTCCATGTGCTTGTCCTGCAGCTGACCTTGTAAACGACAGTGGCCATGAATTGTGGGTACGGCTGCTGATTGGACAGGAACTCTCCGATGACCTTGTTCATGACGTCCTGTGGTGGGAAGAAGTCGTCCAGAAACTGCGGCAGAATCCTGGACACCACCCGAGCCTCGCTGGGTAAACCTTTCCGGATTCTGAAAACAGGAAACCCCAGAAGAGCAAGGGATGATGGGAAACAACAAGTATTACGGTTAGATGATGGCTGCTGATGCACATTTTGACAAATTATCTTGGACACTACAGACCCATAGAGGTCAAGTATGGTATGGTTCATGTGTATGGTTTGTCTTTTGTAAAACTTTGTGCACGTCTTATATAATGCAGGGTGTGCAAGTGTGCGAGTACCTGTCGAAGAGCACAGAGACCCTCTCCATGGCAACAATGATCGACTCGCTGTCTGGGGCCTGAGGGTCAGAGTGGGCAGGGCGACCGGCAGGGCTGGCTTTCTCCTTGCCTGAGGAGAAACCAACATGACCTGCCGTGACGCCCACCGCCTCTGCTACGACAGAGCCAGAGTCAACCTGACCTCTAACCCCTGTCACGTCTGAACCCGACGCAAGCACCGCTGAGAGGACGAGAAGGGGGGGTGGCACCGGTTGAACAAGTGGGGGAGAGGTTAGAGTGGGAGTAGGGACACTGAGGTCAACTAAATTCCGATCTGACTCTTGTGATATCAAACAGAAAATTGGTGATAATTCTGGGAGCCATCCCTGGTCAAATCACATTCTTAGGATGTAAGTTTTCTGTAAGCGACTGGTGCTTCAAGGATTACATTTTCAATGCCACGTTTCCTGATTACATTACATACTGGATTATCCTCTCCTGTGACCTGAATGTGCCACAGCTTGCTTTGCTGTTCAGCATATAAGAGGGATGCATTTCCAAGAGCCCGGGTTACTCAAAGAATTTACTGGCTAGCTCGTAGCAACAAAAGTTATTTAGCCAGTCAGCATCAGGACAACATGCTAAGAGGTGTTAGTTAGTAGGGGCCGACGTAGGGGTTAGAGGTAGGGTACATCAGAAATCTGCTACATCACATGCAGGAAGCAAGCAGGTGTTTAATGCCACCACAGGCATCATTACAGGGTTAGTTGGAGCTTTAAAAATGTCTGTTACACTAAAGACAATGTAATTACTAATTAATATAATTGTAAGTTACTAGTATTACTAGTACCACTAGTGCTAGTATCACTAGTGGCATGCTCCATCAGGCATAAGCATCTCAGTAGACTTAGAGGTAGCAATATTTTACTACTTAATGTTTGGATTGTCCCAGTTCTCCTCCTCAAGACCTTTTAGAGTCACCCTCAGCTATGAGTTAAGCAGCTTCAGTGAGGAATGGGACTCCACCTTACACAGTAGATGCTACGCTACTATATACTGTATTGCTGCCATCTACATTGTTATTGTCAGCTGTTTATGATAGCAAAGGCAAATCATTAGTGAGGTGGAGGGTGGGTCACTTTACAGCAGGGACACCACTACATTTTACTGTATTAGGAAGGAAGGGGTTTAGGATGAGAGCAGGGGAAAGAAGTGGGACAATCTTACTGTGGCACTGTAATTAAGCTTTAGTTAAACTTGCAGGACTACAAGCTTAACTAAAGTCAGGCTGTATCAGCCTCAGTGATATGGTAGTCCAATACTAGAGTGTTCTTGCTGGTGAGTTAACCACATAGCTCAGTCCATCATGAGTCCAATCAGTTTAAAGTCAATTGAGAGGGTCAGAAGAGCAGTAATGAAAGCACCAGTCCTAATACAGTACATGCTGGTGATTTAGCCAGAATGCAGGACACTAAATCGCATTTGTGGTTGATGTTAAGGAGCATCAACTGCGTTAGCGCCTTTCTTACCAGTGTACATGCAGGTGAGCATGAGGCCCAGGGCAGCCATGGCTCTGTGTGGTGACGGCATGTTGACTCGGTCCACGCTGAGTTTCACCAGCGCTTCTCCGTCCACACGTGACAGCTGCTCTGACAGCAGGAGGCGCTCCAGACCGCGCAGCACACAGTGATAGATGACGGATGGAGTGGAGTCCTCGCTGGCCGACACCATCACGCCGCACAACTGGAAGGCAGGAACAGACATTTTTGCAAAGGGGAAAAATAAAGCCGAGTTCATATTAGTTCACACGCATATTCAGAGAATGTTTACCTGTATAACTCCAGCCATAAACTCAGCTCCTACATCCAGAGGGTAGTTCTCCATCATGTAGAAGGCTACTGCGCACATTACCAGCACATGCTGCTGGTTATGCAGGTTCACACAGCTGCAGCATACAAAGACAGAGGACATACAGAGAGAGTGGAACAGAAGAGACTACATTAAAATGAAACAAAGGCAAGTAGGAATTTGTTTGAAATGTGAGGGCAGCACCTAGTGGACAAAAGTTGTACAACCACATGCAGAGTGTGAGTTTCTGTGCTGCACACACCATAAAGGTATCGTGTTTCTGACTGTTGTCATATTGATGTGAAGGTGCACAAAGCTGGTCTCAGTGTACCGATAACAAGATTATAGTATCTCGGTATTACAAGAAAAATCACGCGCAATCACTGTGGGTCAGATTGCTGCAGTTTTGGTGCAAATGGGATGCATTCTATGCCAGACACTTGGTGCATGCATGACACAAAGGGTGAAAACGAGCCACAAGTAATGTTGTAGTTGACGAAAGACACTTGAATTAACTTAATCTACTGGAATATTAAGTGGACGAAGTTAAATTATCTAGACAGCAACATATTTAACCAACACAAACACTAATGTTTGACACATTTGCTCTATGAGGCTCTTTTGGAGATGAAGAGAATGAAAGCAATACTCACTGAGCGATTGCCCTGAGGTTGGACAGCAGGTACTCAGAGACAGTGGGAATGAGCTGTTTGGCTGTGTCATCCAGCAGGTCACACTCTAACACATACAGCACCCCATGCAGAGCCCCCATGCGGCTGGGCAGGTGGGTGCTGCGCAGGGTCGTCTCCAACAGGCGACACACAGGCTCTGCTATCACTTTGTCCTGGAGAAATACAGAGTTTTCATTCACTGTAGAGTAACAGTAGAGGTTAACCAAACACTACAACCAACCACAAACAGCCTTCCATTAAATAGGTCTCCCCACCCACACGCAGCCACACTCACCATGCCCAGTACAGCAGCAGCCTTGCAGATGGCAGGCACCAGGTATTGATTGAGGATCTCATCCTCTGGCGGGTGGAGCTTCTGCAGTTCCATCAGGGTGGAGAACATCATGTCAAACTGGTTCCTCTCTGTGAACAGGTCCGACACCGCCAGCAGCTACACAGATCCACAAGAGAGGGAAGACAGTGGAGAGAGAGTGAGAGGAGCGCTGGCGTATTTCTGTTGGATCGAATCAAGCATTTCTTTTCCAAATCAGACAAGCAGGTATGAATTGTAATTGTGTGGTTTCTAGGATAAGGAAAACTAAGGACTTTGCCTGAAACTGTTAAGACTTTCAAACTTATTCCTCAGGGAACAGGAGACAATACTTTACAGATGTGATTGACCAGATGTGTGCAGCTCACCGATCGAACCACCTCACTGATGAGTATGGTCGGGGTTCTCCTGTTACTCGGGGATCCAGGGATTAGCCACTGGCTGTAGAGCTCCAGGAGAAACTGGGAACACGAATGTATGTCCACACCTGCACGATGCTTCCTGAAAGCACAGACAGTGTTAAGTCCTGTTGAACATTCTGTTTTCAGTGCCCGAGCTGAGGCTCATGAGTGCGAGTGTGCAAGTGCCGTCTGCATTTCTTTGTCTGACCTTGAGTTGACAGGAGATACAGGAGGAGAGGTGGGGGCTGGTGCGTCTACTTCATCTTCTTCATCCTCACCCCATTCTTCCTCTCTCAGTGGGGTGATGTTGTTACCGAGCCACACCGAATGGATGGACACCTAAAAAAAGTTTGGTTTTAATTCTTAATGACAATAGATTTTTTTCAGAAGCATACCGTTTCTCAAGCTTCATTTTAACCACCATTTTTTCCAAACCTCTTACCTGCCCCAGTTTGTAGTCCATGTTGCCCAGCTCCCTCTCTGTGTTGATCTGAAGAAGCAGTTTCTCATGGCTGATCAGCGTGCCTGCTGAAACAACATTAAATGAGAAATTAGAGTTGTAGGTGTAAGTGCAGCAGCAGCTGTGGGTAGAGAGGCACTTGGCGAACGTGAGTTTTGTTACCAGCTGAGGCTGCTGACAGAGAGGGTACAGGGTCCCAAGCATGGTACGGGTGGTGTGTATGGACGTTGTCTCGCTTCGACACAAGAGCCTGAATCTCTCTCTCCACCTCACCCCTGATCACTGCAAGTTTCCTTCCAAACCTGGGCACACACACACACACAGTAATTTACACCTCTCTGCATGCTTATTCTGGGCATTACTACAGTGTAAATAGAAAGTAGCTGCATAGCTACCGTGTTTCCAGGGCTTTGAGGCTCTTGTTGCGGGGCTGCTGTTCCAGACAGCTGACTGCAGGGTTGCCAGCAGTGGGCAGGGTCATGGCACTTAGCACCAGGCTGGTGATGGCCTGCACTGCTAACACGTTCAACTGGGTACGCTCCAAGTCCTCCTTGAGACATGGGAAAGAGAGACAGAATGAGCTGTGGGATATTGCTTATACAGGAACAGCCTCACTATCCAGCAGCACGTTTAAGGATGTGAATAGTCTTGGGTACACACACACACCTCCTGCTGTGTCTCCTCCTCCTGGTCCATAGTGATGGGTTGGGTGACCAGCACCCCCAGTAGAGTGGCCCAGGTCTCCTCAAACTGCGTCCTGCTGCTCCAGCCTAAACATACAGCAACAATACCATTTAGATGACAGGTGGGACAGAATGGGACACAGAATGGATCCATTACTCAGACCAAACAAGTGTGTGTGTGTTTCTGTACCCAGTGTGTTGATGCGGTAGAGGAACTCTCTGAAGACATCCTTTTCCTGCAGGAAGTCCACAGGGATCTCAGGCAGCGTTGTTCCATACTCTCCTCCTGGCTGTGGGGACCAGCCCAGTTTCCAAACCTACACACACACAGTTTTAACAGACCGATACATTCATGCATACAAACTGAAGTCATATCTTTCACACACTGACCAGTGGAGGTACTCGGGTGTAGCTGTTGACAAGAGGCAGCCGGGACAGACTGATGATGATGTTGCGCAAGGTTGGAGTGAGAAAAGCGGGGAATGCACTGTTTCTACCGTGACCCAAGGCAAGGACGCTCTGCAGGCCTTCCACCAGCTCCGCCATGATCTCACAAGCCTGCCACTCAAACATGTCTGCAAACAGAGGGAATTTGCCATTGACTCCGAAAAGCAAAGCCCTGAAATACAAAATTACATAGAAACAACCCAGTTTTACTCAATCCCTAAGTGAGTGCTTACGGTCAGCATGTGCAGAGTCCACTTGGTCTCCTTCACCATCTCTCTCTGCCTTCATCTTTTTCTTCTCTGGATGCAGAAGCTGGTCACCAGGACTTACAGCCACTAGGAAGCAAAGATAAAAAGTATGACCAGCGTTGAAAAATCTGAGTCTGTGCGCTCCCCATGAGACGACTGCCTTCAAACATGTTCTGGTGGCCTCCTCACCTGCAGCAATGATGAGGCGTAGGCAGTAGATGAGGGAGCAGGTGTGTGTGGTGTACTCTGGGGTGGAGAGTTTGTTCCAGACACAAGGCTGCTGCAGGGCCAGACAAAGGCAGGACAGAGCCCACTGCAGGTCCACACTCAGGGGCAAGTGGTCTTGGAGGAGGTGCCACACTACCACCTGGGTGAAGAGAGAGACATAGGAGGGTGGAAGATGAATGCTGTAAGACAGTCACTTAAAGGTAGGTAACAAATATTTTTTGAGGGTAGAAAAAAAAAGCTTATTCATTATATTTTTAAAATTACTGACCGAAGCATGGAAATCTCAAAATTCTTAAAATTAAAGTTCTTTCAAATTACTTAACGGATTCTTGCTTGTAGATTAATGTAATCAAACTAGTCGATTAAAGTGTGGTCTTTTACCTCTATGGCAGTGCAGGTGAAAGTGGTGATGAGGTGTTCCTTGTCAGAGGGGATATGTAGTGAGGAAGGCAGCTGGCTCATACTCAGCAGGTACTGGGACAGAGCTCTGCAGAGCGACAAAACCCTGGGGTAGTAACCTGGCTCACCTGGAAAATAGTCACACACAGAATACTTAAAACTGTCACAGTGGAAGAACATTTCCCCTCAAATTTAGGTTTCAAACCAACACTTTTCCTGCTTGTAAAACACAATGCAACCTCAACATTGTACAGAACAATTCATGCTTAGTAAAGTCACTTCAAGTTCAAGTTGTACAAACTTAATGACACTTAACTTAAAAAGGGTGTACTGACTCACCATACACATCACCTAGTTGGTTCCAGTAGGGTTGTGGCTGTGAGGGCGGCAGGAAAGACTGGTGTGGGACAGGAAGTGACCCTGTGACCCCTGCAAGATGCTCCAGGGTCACCTGCAAGGCCGTCTCCAGTAAGAGCGACCCCTGACTCCGTGCCAACCGTTGCACCCCCATACTCAGGCATGGACACAGCAGGCTTAGGTTGAACTCCTAGGAAAAAGGGCAGGTTCAGATTGCAATATATTGTTATGTTCAAGAATATTTATCCTTGAGGTCTGATATTTAGGAACTGCAGTCTGTGTCACCTTGCAGCTCATGATGTTCAAAAGGTCAGCAGGAGGTAGTTTGGTGAGCAGTTCTGTCGTCTCCAACAGTGAAACGTCTCCCCGAAGACAACACTGAGACTTCACCAGAGCCACGTACCACTCCTATAAACAAAAATTATATATAAAAAGGGTTCATCTCCATAGACTCACACCCTGACCCCAATACCTCACCTTGTCTGCAATGACCAGTTCAGGAGCAGGGGGGGGATCCCCGTCCAAGGGATGTGATGTCACAGGAGGTGTGGGGCTGCTGGTGTCGGCAACAGTGGCTCTGAACCTGTCCAGCAGGGAGTAGAACCTCTGATGCCTGTGAGAAGATGAGCAGAGGATGACACACATAGAAAGGCTAATACCACTTTAGATATATGCGTGCATTATTTTAGCATCTGCCCTAAAACTATGTACAAAGCATGTACACTTATGATCTGGCCTGAGGAGGTAGACAATGCAAGTGCATACCCTCTACTGCTCCAGTCATTTCAATTAAGTAGGTCATAGGTAGTGGTTGCCCTGCATTTACATGGACCCTAATAGTCCACTAAAAATCTATCAGAACCTGAATCTGAGGAGATCAGAAGTAATTTTCAAGCAGTTTGAGAGGGGTGGTGTAAACTTTTGATCAACTGTTCAATAGACTCATGACCATGCGCCAACGCTTACTCTAATCGTTTCTCTCTAGCTGGAAAAAATTAGTTTTTTCTGCACATGTTTGCCCCACGTGAGGCAACGGTTACTTTTGCGGCAGATTATACACTTCACAGCAGGCAGAGGCACTTAGCACATGTCAAAGGAGTTATATTCCAATATATATTTATATTCTTTGGGTCATGTAAACACACAGCTTATCAGAATATCGTTCTGATTAAAGATTCTGATTTAGCAGTTTAACGTGGATGCTTAACAATCAAATAGAAGAAATATTGTCCATGTAACCGCAGTCAATGATATAATTTCAGTTTTTGCCCACTACACAATACATTTTTTCCTTGCGAAGGCTCTGTTGTTTAAATGTTTGTCTTGAGCACCTTTTTTTGCCTCAGTAATTGGTGTTCCGTGATTTTATTGAGTCAGTTCTGCAGTTTTCTGCACAATTTAAAGTAAAACGTGCAACAGAATGCTAAATTTACAAAACGGACAAGTGTTACCTCTGAGCCAAGCCACTGGTTTGAAGGTATTCCTGGATCCTGTCCAGTTCCTCCACAGGCAGCTGAGCTATACTGTTCTGCAGGTTGGAAGGACAGAATACCACATGGTCAATTTAAGAGAAATCACCAGTAAACTACATGAGCGTCACAGAAATACAAATTTCTATCTAAATACATTTCTGTGCTTGTATGGTTGTATTCATGAGCCCCCCCACCTATATGGCACTAAAACATAATTTATCACAGTCAGCTTACAAGAAAACTCCTCTGTGACAGGAAAATGCCAACCAATATGTAAGCCGTACTTGTAGTGTTTCAGCCAGCAGCATCTCTACCCTGCGACATGCCAGTGTGTCCACCATGCGAGCCAGAACCCTGAAGGGTGTACTGAGCAGCTTGTCCACATACAGCATCAGCAGGGAGCCAGACTGACTCAGGTGGATGCCCTCCAAACACTGTAGGGTCTTCTTCAGCATGGTAGGCTGCAAAGGAGGAGGCGATTCAGTTAGTCAGGCAAAAAAGGGACAAGAGAGCGAGGAGATGGATGCAAGAGAAAGGGCAACAAAATAAGGAAAAATTAAAATTACATCCGTGATAATGTACTGGAAAGATAATTAACAGTGGGTGACCTTATCAAAAGATGAGAAAGCAAAACATTTTCAATAGTGGGTGAATTAGTAGTAAAGACTTAACAGGATGAAGTGGGGAAAAGAAAAGAAAATCAGGACTTGTTTTGAACGCGTCTTATAAATAAAATAAGTTGACTAGTGAGGGATGATGGAAGGAGACAGAGATAAAAACGATGTAATCTCACAGTTGTGAGGTTGTCACAGCGAGACTGGATGGCCTGGATGAAGAGCCCGCTGGCTGCAGAGTTGCGGTGCACAGCACTGATGAAATCCTGCACTGGAGGCTCATGGGAAAGGTTGATGAGGTCGCGCACATGGTTGACAATCAGCCAGGTCAAGTGCTCAGAGTCATGGAGGTTCTGACACTAGAGACATGACAAATCAAAACGACACCTTAACATAAACGTTTGATAATCAAAACATTTCATGATCATAGTCCATATGTGCTTTATTACTACAGTATGGATACAACATTCGAGAGTCTCACCACATAGTCACAGAAGAGGATGAGGGCTCCCCTGCGGACAATCTCTCTGTTGACCATGGCTAACCGAGTCTCAGGCTTGTCCTCCTCTCCTTCCCCTGAGGAGTGAGGGCTCAGCAGCTTTGTGCAGGAGAGGCTTTGTCTCCTGGGGGTAAAGGGGAGGGAGGATGGAAACAGGGCAAAATAGTTCCTCTTATATCATTTGTTGCGCTACAACAGCCCTTTTATTCTCATACTGCGTTGTTCCATTTTGGGTGCATCTCCCCTGCCCACTTGAAAGTGTGAAGGTCTACAAAAATAATCAATGATATCAATGAGTCACTTGCACTATCTGCTCTTACCTGGGTGTCTGGTGCACCTCGGCCCACCAGGAGTAGTTGGTGTAGTTGATGATGAGGAGGACCTGGCACCACAGCAGCACCAAGGAAGGGTGGGTGGTGATCAGGCACTGCACCATGCTGTTCAGACCCTCTAAGGGGTAAAAAAGGCCGGCCTCTGTGCCAGTCTGCCCCCCTCCGCCCTCACCCTTCAGGAGACGGCTAGCTGCAGCTGTGATCCTTCGAAACATTCCTGGAAGGAAGAGGAAAGCAAAAGAGGGAAAGGAATGGCATGACATCCATGAAAGGACATCATGCAGCTGATTTGGTGGATTTGATGAATGTCATAGTTAATCTTAATATAAGCTGTTCTCGCATTATTTGAGACAGAAACTAGTATTGAAATTATGCAAGCTCACCACTTTTGAAGACATGTATGAGACACATGAGTAGTGTCCCCAGCTGCTGGCAGGAGAAGGTGTGTTGCTGCTCTGTAATGTCCACTTTAACCTGTCTGGAAGAAATGTCATCCAGCAACACTCCTACCAGCTGGAGCAGGAACCTGGAAGGAGGGGCAAATTTCAAGTGAAAGTGGAAAAGGGTAAACAGTATCGACATCCCTCAGTCCTTATGGCAGAAGTATTTTAAACTACAGACAGCGAACAAAGTCACTAACCTGGCAAAGGTCTCCTCCGGTAGGGCTTTTTGCGCCTCACCATTAGGTTCCTGATTACCGAGTGTCTCAGTAACGGGTGGGTCACTGGGGGAGGGGATCTGCTGGTGCAAGCGGCGGATTGTGTGGCAGGAGAGGAGATGTGGAGAGAGGGAGAGTTCGTGGACTCGGGACAGGACAATGTCCTCGGTGGACTGGGAGACAAGTACCCTGAGCACCGCCAGGATACCAGACACCCACAGCTGGACTGTAGCTACTGATGTCTGGGAGGAGCAGAGGTTTGATTTTTCAAGTCAGAAAACTCTATTTTGCAAACACTCAACAAAAAGTAGACAATTTATTGAGGTACATCAGATAGGCAAGTCAAAAACGTCTGTCTATGGTTTTTTGCACATTCAGATATCAAATGGGATGTCTCACCATGGTGACTGGGGTGGTGAACATACTCTTGAGCAGCATGTCTACAGGTCTGAGAGAGGAGGGCGCCACAGTCTCAAACAGAGTGTTCAACACTCCTAACGCCTCCGGGGAGTCCAGGTGCATCTGTGAAGACACATAATACAAATCTAAAAAACGTATTAAGACCACTATATTTTTATTATGTTGTAGTCTCACTGGCACATATTTGTCCGTGTGCGCCAACACGTTTGACCTTTGCTACTGAATAAAAAAAAACATATTTTCCTACCTGCTGCTTTGCAATCATGGGAAGTATGACATCAGCAATCTGCCTGGACAATCTCTTCCACTTATCCTCATTCTCTTTATGACACTGCTGAAGTACAAGGATGAACATCTCCAACACCTGTGACATGCATGTACAAGCAAACATCAGGCAGAGAAAAAGACTGGCTGGAACACTTAGATATGAGCGCCCTGCGTCCGGCTGAATTGATTTGCCGCCTCACCTGATGGTATTGCACAAGCCTGAGCAGCATGGAGACCACCACTTCTTTTTGTGTGTCCAGCTCTTTGCCTGCATCTGCTTTGTTTGAGCCCCTCAACACAAACAGGTCGTGGACTATTGGCTGCAAGGCTGGGATGGCTGTGAAGGAAAGCAAAAAAATCATATTACTTTGACTCTACTATACATCTATGTCTGTTTTTATGCTTCTGTTAAGGGTGATTATCAGTGTCCTACCCAAAGACAAACATGCATGCTGGTCCTTTAGCTTCAGTAAGGTTGTGTTTCTATGCGTTAGTTTGAAGTTTAGGAATATAAAGGACAGCAAACTTGAGTGCAATGTGTTTACGAGTAGAGGGAATGATTGTGTGCGAGTGCAGCGTGTACTGCTCGCGTTCCTCTCACCGTGTGTGACGGCCTTCCTGCCGCTTGCCATGATCCCGTCACACAGCTGGATGATCTTGGGGATGCTGATTATCTGCTTGGAGTGGTAACGCTCGTAAGACAGCAGCACCAAGAAGAAAAAGATGTTGGGAATGATGGCCTCTGAATCTCTGTGTGAAAAGTATAACAGGTATTTTGGTTCACAGGAAGGCACTGGAATATTTGAGCTTATTTGCAGCTAAGTGGAAGCAGGGTTTAATCACTTGTGTTTTTTGACTGACTTCTGAAACCCATGTGTGTCGATTACATAACAGCAAAACGCTTACCTGAACTGTCCCACTTCAATGTACTCAAACTGCTTCAGGACAAAGCCTATGAACACCTAAAACAGAAAATATCCTTCTGAGTGAGCTGAATTCCACAAGTTCAAGGTGAATGCATGAAAAAGCATGTGTTTTTTTTTTTTTTTAAACCTGATCAGAGTCCAGCAGGCAGTAGTTGACTCTGAGCTGCACGAGTTGGGCGAGCAGGTCTAGTACTTGTCTCTGCAGGGCCACAGAGGTGCTGGTTGTGTACTGCTTCAAAGCTTTGATCACCAGCGGCTCAAACAGACGAATGTGATTGTGGATGGCGTTCTGGAAAGACAAAGATGAGGCCACAGTGTGCAAAACAGCACCTCGCAAACGAGCACTGAAAATTCTACTTTATCAAAACGACATTTGGCATCTTGATCGTCAACATATAATCATAGCTGTTCACACTCTGAAATTGAAAAAGAGTGGAAACAATGTAAGTTACCTTATCGCCTCTGTGGCGTGTTGCATTTGCAATGTTGGACCTCAGCTGGTTTGAAGCTTTCTGCATTACATCAAACCATCTAAAAAGAGGAAAAAGGCAGGTTCTGTAACGTTCTATGTTTAATTGTGTGTATTTATCTGGGAGCATGTCTAATCTTGCTACAACTGACCCAGAAGTGTCCTGTTCGTGTTCAGCCTGCACCATGTTACGGAGACTGGCATCAGCGAGAGCCTGAGTGAAGTGAGTGTACGGCGCCATGAAGCAGTAGTGGTAGAGGCCTGGTCGCAGGCTGGATGATCCCAGACGGAGAGCCTTGCCCTGGGAACGGCTGGGTCCACTCAGGACACCTTCATATTGGGAGGCCAGGTTGGTGCCAAACAGGGTCTTCAATAGCTAAGGAAAGAGAAGTCTTCAGTTACTAGAGAAAGAGCAATAGTTTACATGTATGGCATTTTCAAACAGTTCCATGGGTGTCTTGTATGATATTCCACAATTTCAACGATCACCTAAGTGTTTGAGAAACTTTTTTCCATCCTGAAATATGTGACTGAAAAGTGCCAATTTTCCCTTCAAATTTAATTAGTGAAGCAAGCAAGTTCACCATATGTGGCTTGCATACTATTGCATGCGAGCGTGTGTGTGTGGGGGAGATGTATGGAACCATCGCACAGGGAGACCAATGCCTTTACAGGCCCTGTCGGCAGGAACCAGCCTCACTCTGTGTGGAGTCACACCAGTTGCAGCACACTGCTCAGTGCTGGAACCATAAAGACTGCCACACAATACATTTGGAATGCAAAAAAAGGAAAAAAAAAAAATCACTCAATTTACAATCAGAGACAGATTACTGACCTGCTGAACACACACAGTTGCCATGGTTGGTTCTCTGGAGAAACAGGACTTGAGGTAGCTCAAGATTTCCTCCACACACTGAGAGAAAATATAGTACATTTTATATTGAGTGATGAGTCAACATGAACAGCGGTTATACCGAGATCTCTATGAATTTATTTAATTTGATTTCATCCAGAACCTCAAGTTGGACCCCAGTAACAGTAGCTGTTACTGTGGTAATAACTAAATAAGTTACATAAACTATATTTACCTTGCTGATATCATGTAGTGTGGCCAGCTCCAGGAGCTGAGACAGAACATCTAGAGTGGCACGCAGGAAACCTCCAAACTTCTCTTGGCTACTGTGGAGGTCCAGCGTCACCTTGGAGATCACACAAATAGCCACATATTTAGGTAACAAGAACAACTGAAAAACATTTTCCGATAGGAGGTATTTTAAAGCCGATGCATGTGCTGACCTTGTAGTTGGCATGTGTAGCTTTGAGGACATCATAGAGCTTGAGGTAGGGTGGCAGGTGGTAGAAGCTGCCAATGGTGGTAGATTTGTTTACGGCTGTTGACCCTGTGCTGTCTGCTGGCCTGCCTGCTCACAAAAAACAACAAATTTACTCAATATTCACAGACACCTCAGACAGATCTTCTGTACCCGTGTTAGAGCAAGTACCTGTGTTGACTTCATTGCTTTTCTTTGGGCTCATAGGGGCAACACTGGGCTCAGCAGCCTCCTTCTCCTTGCCTTTTCTCCGTATGGGACTGAGGGAGGGTGTGTTGCCCAGGGAGGGGAGGGTGGCCTATAATAAAGGTACCAAAGTACAAAATAAGGTGGTCTTCCTGTGGATGCAACTTTCTAGTAAAACGGGCAATGAGCCAAACAAACACCACAAATGCTCTGAACAGTTACCTTAACTGCTGGTCCAGGTGGCGTGTCATCCAGCACATGGGCACAGATGTTGAGGACCTTCAGTAGGTGGGAGAAGAGCTGCTCCACCATGACCACCAGGGAACGCTCCGACAGCCCGGCCCAGGGTTCCTCCATTTTATTTTGGCCTCCACTGGTATTCGTGCTGCCACTGCTGCCTTCTTCCTCCCCAGACCAGGGGTTGCGCATGCATTTCGGAGCCACAGCTGGGAACACGATTGACACACTGGTTAATCAATAACAGGCTAATGCATGGTCAGGTGCAATTCATATGCATGTTACCCACCAGAAAGCAGATTGCCACAAAGTATAAGTGCATCTTGGTGTGCAGAGAGATCCAGTGGAAACCAGGCAGAGGAGAGTAAAGAGAGGACCATGTTGGCCATTCCTACTGTCAGAGTCCTCCGTTCAGTGTCGGGTGCAGACAACGAGGTGGTTGAGGAGGTTGGAGCACTGCTGGGCTGCGACAAGCTGCAGAACAGAGGAAAGGAACACGGTCATCAGGTGTGTATAGAGAAAGAGGAATTGAAATAAGAGCATGAGGAGCGTGGAATTAGATGTCAGATTATGCAACTAGTCTGCTGCATTTGTATAGTTAATGGGTGAATTCATGAGAGACTGTGGACAAACCTGAGGGCCCTGCCTCTGCTGCGGTTGAGACTAGAGCGGGATGAAAAGCTGCTGCTGGAGCTAATGTAGCCACAGTGCCAGCCTGTGCTCCATGTGCACACTGGAAAATTTAAAGCCATGAGACACAAGGCCTCACAACAGCCAAACTGCAGAGAAACAGACAGAGGGATGGTGGTAAGCCATGTTATCGTGAAAATACAAAAAGCCCACCCACCAGAGGCTTATTATGCAGCAGGTAAAACAGGACAGGCGTTACGCGTGTCTGAAAGCTCACAGTCAGGGCTCTGGAGGTAGAGGATGTGAAAGCATGGGAGACGGCAGTAACGACTCGGGACAAATTGTTCTCCACTGTGACATCAGACACAGCATTGGACAAGTTGAAGCCTCTGTATGTCCTGGCAGACAAAAGATCAAAATTAGTTCAAAGATTGTGTTCTTTGTCATGAACTGTAATTGAACTTTAAGAAAAGCAAATTCTAAATTTCATTCAAAGCACTTGTGATCACATGAAAAAGACACTTGGAATGCCAAACCACAGCTTACCAAAAGAAGGAACACATGAACAATGATCTTGAGAATGATTTCTTATCAATAGGAGGGCACAGAGAGCATATGAGACGTGACACTATAGGCATGTGTTTTTGTGTGCATGTACCTTGTGATTGTGCTAACAGTGAACTGGGAGGGGGGTTGTGTCTCATGCATCAGCAGCTGCAGGTAAACTGAACTCTGGTCCCGGGCAATAGCTACTACTGGGTCCACTTGACCTTGGTCACAGTCATAGAACAACCTGGAGACCATCCTAGTAGAGAGAGAGAAGACATGAGGGAAGGCTTAGGAGAATGAGAAGGGAGACGCTTACACGACAAGGTTATTCGTTAAATTAAGCTAAACTGAAAACTAAAATGAGGCATAAAAAAAAAAAAACATTGCAGTTAACTGACTTTAAAAATTTGCAAATGTTTATTGAGCCTCGTATGTCTACATGCCTTCACAGGCATTAAAATACCAATTCTGGACTGCTTAAATCTTACAAATGTAATTCAGGAAATAAACACTTAAAAGTAAAATAATTAAAATCAAATGCAAGTCTGCTCGTCTACGAGAAAGTCTAGTACAAGATGTGTGAAATCAATGTACAGTATGAAAAGATGGTGTACCTGCTGACAGCAGAGGCTGCCACGTGCCGAACTCTGGGGTCATCATCTCCCAGCAGATGGATAACCACATTGTTCAGGACTCGTTCCTGCAACCGCAGCCGCTGCACAGAGAAGAATGTGGACAAATTAGGGACGAGTCTCAGCAATTCAAGTGTAAAACTTGGATACACTATTTTATTGCTTGTCGTTTTCAGACAAAACGCATGCAAAGACTTGTATTTCCACAGCAAGACTACAAAAAGAAAGTCAAATGTAGGACCTTACCCCAGTATAGTGATGATCCCCTTTGTGCAAAGTCTCCGTCTTCCTCTCAAGGAAATTAACTAACCTAAAAAAGGAAAGACATTTTTAATGTGTATGATATTGTGATTTAGAAAGTGCACAGGCCATCCGTCACAGCAAGATGCCTATGCAAGTAATTGCAATTTAAAAAAACAAAAAACAAACAAATTGATCATACCGGAAGTCCATCTCAGCCAGGGTCTCCAAGAGCTCAGTGCGAACTAGCCAATAGGAAGAGTCCCTCAGAGCAAGAAGGTCTATCACCAACTGTAGGCCGAGCTCACTCAGGGTGCTGCTGCACACCGTCATGATGCAGTGCTGAAGCACATAAAAAACAAAAAAGGTCAGACACGCACACACAGAGAACTGATTACCAATACATGTGAACAGATCCGTCTTACCCTCACTGCAGAACAGGCCAACTTGCAGGTGACAGAGGATTCATCTTTCAGAGTTTTCTGGAGCAAAGGCACCAAGTCCACCAGGGACAGAGGGTTACCTGGAGAGCATCAGGACAGATGGGTGAGGAGAGGAGGACAGAGCTATCAAATACCAGCCAAGCTTTTAAAGCAAGTACCCCTCCACACACTAACCTGTTGCACTCTGCACACTGGCCAGCCAGGTGTGTATGTTGTAGCGTGTTTTGGTGAGTGCGGCCTGTATGATGGCTCCACAGAGGATGGCTGTGGCCCCTCTGATCTGAGGGTCCCCATGGTCAATGAGGCCCAGCATGTCACTAATATACTGCTGCTCTGCAGGGGGACAGAGAAAGAGGGCAGAGTCAATAGTCAGTTAAAGCATTACTTACGCAGTACATGTCAAAATATACTGTGTGCACAGCAGGAAAAGCAAATATCCAAATAATACAATAAATTCCAATTAGCTGCTTCAGTTTAAGGCCTTGTCCACACAGAGATATTTTCCCCTCAATTTTAATGGAAAACACAGCACTGGTTACTGTGACACCTGAATAGAACTGAGCCATTGTTAATGTTATTAGCAACACCTGTGCTTTTCCAACCATGACAAATGTCTGCTGTGAAAATAGGCCCATTGTGTTAAGCAGTGGAAACCAGTCCCAATCAAACAACCTGCTATTTCAATACAGGTATCCACATTTAAGACAGGCATTAGTGAGCTGAACACTGTTGTCATTAGAAAATTACCTGCAACAGATCAGAGATGCATGAAAACACTAAAATATTTCTGAAAACTGAATTTGAAGTGCAGCATGGTGCTCATGCTGAGGATTACAAGAGATCCACAGCCAGCTCCCAGGGTTCAGTATTTCTGTTTATCCATATCAATTGTATCATATCATCCTTAATACTTCCTCTCTTCACCTCTCTCATGTGCAGATGGACATCACAGTGTGAGCTCACAGATCCCTGGCAGACCCACACAGGTGTTTACAATTATGGCCTGATTAGAACCTCTTCTCCAGAAATCTCTCTCACTCTCCTTTTAGTTTACGGGTTTGTGAGGTCAATTAACCACATTTAAGTCTAAGAATCAAACTGAGCAGAGGTCTAACCCTGAACAAGTAGAAACACCTGTGTGGGTGTGCGAGACTTCTAATATTCTATTTTGTTGCTCTAGTAAATGACTAATAAAAACACTTTGTCTACAGCTCCAAAGTAATTTTAATACTGTCAAGTGTCACACATCCAGTAAACGGGCTTGTCTTTAATTTTCTTTTTCCCTACCTTCTATTGGAATACCGTCCAGCGGCTCCAGGTAGAGGGAATTAAAGAAGGCTTCAGGATGCAGCGCTGCTGCTGCACCAACACAGCTCACAGCCAGAGCCTTCACGCTCACTCGCACCTCCTTGTCAGGTGTCAGACCTACAAGAACATAGCACAATAAAGGAAGATAGAAACAATTAACAATACTGTATCTCTTAATCTTGTTCGTTGTTTGAAATACTGTTCTGTGATTTAAAGTGTCACTAGTCCTCTTTTAGACTGATCATTCCATTTGTAGGCAAATATGATGACATTTTAAAAACATCTTTTGTACATTTTGAGGAGGTTTTCTAAACATTCACCATTCTTTTGTCCCGTCAGCAGGAAGGAGGCAGCAAGAAGCCGTACACAGTGCACGAGTGGCTCCACCTCCTGGTCTGTATAATGTCCAATTGGACCCTTTATCCGCGAAGGCTAAGAACAACACAAGACAGTCAAGTTAGAGACGAGCACAATAAAGTGTGCTTTCTCTGCCACCCATTGCAAAATACTGAGTGTTTTTGCGTCGGCGTGTCTTTACCTTGTTGTCAGGTTCGGGTTCAGCAGGTTCGTCCTTTGGTATGAAGCGGTCCACGCTGCTGTCTGAACCTTGCCGGTTGTGACCTCGGCCTTCGAAGAGATGAGGCTTGCTCAAAGCTGCACAGAAAGAAGTAAACATTATTTAAGCTTTATATCAATAAGCAGAACCTGCCTTCAGTGCAAACCGGTTTCTGTGTTTCTATGTGTGTGCACATTTGTGTATATCAACATACCGAGTGCTGACTGCAGGAATGGTTCTGGAGGTTCTTCTTGGGTGGAAGGTGCTGCTCCTTCATCTTCTTCATCCTGTAGTGTTCCAATCTGCATCCCAGAGTACTGGCTCTCACTGCCATCCAGCACCTAATGCAGACACACAGAGCAAACATCTTCAGAGGGGAACTAAACACACTGTCCAGAAAGACCAAATGCAACACACTGGAAATGCGACTGCATGCAAAGGATACCTATATAGTAATATAATAGTTCTGACTCATTCATTATCCAGTTAGATTTGCTGGATTGAGGACAAAGACACAGCATAACAAACTGAGTCATGCTTGGGTTAACACCATGTACAGCAAATCAACTACATACAGGAAAAAGCACAGGCTTGAGACCTCAACAATTGTGGTTGCCACAATCCAGAGGAAGAGCAAGCTTTTGATCCAAACTATTCAACTTGGAAAAGGAACTCCTCTTATATCAAGTATTATCTATACCAGATAAACTACATGGAGGTACACACACAGCATTTTACAGAAGTAGTTTTTCCTAGCAAAATGTATAAAGTACTCTTTATCCAAGAAATTGAATTGTTTCTCCAGGTTTGGCCTCCGCTGGAACAAAAGCCTGTCGCAGCCTCTCGAAAAAGGTAGAGGGAACCAAATCTGAGGGAAAACAATTAAAAGGAACAGATGGCCTTCATGCTTCTACTTTGAGCTCTTCACTGCAAGCCAACAACATGGGATGTTGGGGTTGCTACAAAGGGCTTTCAAAAGCATCTCATTTTTGGGAGGAAATCGCTGGAAACAAGGAAACGAAGGAGGGGCATAACGAATCTTCGATGACAACAAGACGGGGGGAAGTAGCAATAAGGGAAAATTCTGTGCATGGGTTGTGACGAACAAGCTAAAGAAAGGAGAAGGAATGAAAGAAAGCCAAAGATCTGCAGACAGGCAAGCCCCTCAAACTGTCCAATTGGCTGACCTTGTCACTAGTGCTAGAGGACGAGGTGGCATAGAAGGAGGAAGAGGAGGAGAAAGAGAAAGAAGAGGACGAAGAGGAAGCAGTGTACACAGAAGAGTCGCTGTCTGTGGCATCGGGACCCTCGGTGGAAGTTGGCGAGGGAGGGGGCGGCTCGATCACCCGCGGCAATGGAGTGCGCGACTGCGACGACGTGGGGAGAAGGATAGAGGAGAAGGGGCAAGACCATAGAGGTAGAATTGTTAGAATGGACAGTCTCACACTAAAATGTCTCTGGAGGGGAGCTAGATAACATGAACTGCCTCCCAAAAACCCAAACAGTTGAATCAAGTGTGATATCACATATTTTGCTGTGAGATTTTGTGCTATGCAAAAGTATAAGGTAGATAATGATAAAAAAAAAACCCTGATACAGCCATTTAATGGTAAAAAAAACAAACAAAAAAAAAACTGGCAAATGAAAGCAAAAATGAAAATTTTGTCCATTCTACAAATCCTAATTCTATGAAGTGTAGCATCATTCATAAACTGGGAACTATGCCATTAGGGACATTAGGGTTCATACTTGATTATAGCATTACATGGCAATTAAGTGTTTCAGCATCTAGGGAAGCTCACCTCCTCTGTATTTCACACATACGCAGAAGTAAAGCATTGCATGTTCAAGTTGGATTCAAATTAAATCTCTCTCGCAGGCCCACAGTGTCACACTGACCAGTTCTGCTACGTCCGAAGGGGTGACAGCTGAGTCTGGTCCCTCTGTGGTGGTTTGGGAGGAGTCGCTGGGTGGAAGTGAGCGATCATTAGTTCCTAGCAGAGTCACGCCTTCTCCTAAGGGCCCTCCCTCCGGCGTGGCATTCTCTGGGGTGGTGTAGTCGGCCGTCTCTGGAGTAATGTTGGCCCCGCCGCTGGAGCTCCGACTCAGCATTTCCTCCTCGTTGTCATTGGGCGACTCAGGAGTGTCTGATGCAGATGTCCCGCCTCCTCCGCCGCCCTGCTCTGAGGAGGCACTGAGGTCCACAGAGTCGCCAGGCTGCAGGGTATGCTGGGAGGAGCGTGGCTGCTCGGTGATGATGTCCACCTGAGCAGCGGACGAGCCGTCTGCACCAACGACTGACGCTGAAGGAAAGACATACGCAGAGCATATTTTTTACTGCTGGATGAAGCTTTACCTTCTAGTTTTTAAAAGTGAAATACAGTGCGACTGCTGCAACTGCCAATTCACATTCTGCCTCTCACCTGTGAAGGCACCGGTGGTGACCTCTGTTCTCTCAGCATCGTCTTCCAACCCATCCTCCTCCCCAGAGAGCATTTTACCTGGACACAACAGGCTTAATGTCAACATAGCACCAGCATCAAGAGGGAGAGAGAGACTAAAACCTGGGTGGTACGAATTTACCTTTAACTGACTGCATTAAAAACCACAACAACAGATTCTGCCTCAGCTTTTCGTGTATATATATATTTATACACACACAAAAGTAAATATTGTACATTCTAAGCATTATATCAAGAACCTGATAAATAATCAACCACCGTACGTCACTCAGATGGATGTTAATTTGCTTAAACCCTGACTGAAACATCAGTCAAGAGGGTAGAGGTGGGCAGGGGAGATAAATAGATTAGTCACCTCTCTGTTTCCTGAGAAGGAGTGGACTGCAGGAAGACCCTCCCCCCGCTGAAAATGGCGGGAAAAAGGAAGTAGAAACAGGGGTTGAGGAAAAGAAAAGCAGCAAAAGATCAGAAGCTCAGTTAACAAGCAAAGAAAAGAAGGCCATGAGCACAAAGCACAGGAGAAGCTAGAGAAGAGAAACAATACAGTTTGGTCGACTTGTTATTTGCCAAAGTCAGTCAGTAAGGGTTAATGAATTAAAAGCTACCTGAAGTGGATACATTGGTGTCCCGAGTGCAAGGAGACTATGCAAAATACTGTAGAGCCCACATTCTATTGTACAAAAGGGAAAACCAGCTTCCCGAACGCAGTTCCAAAGGATTGATTGATTGTTTACCAATGAGCTCGAGGATGCTGCCAGAGCGTGCGCGGCTCTCAGCTTCCTGGCGAAACACAGTGGCGTGTGGGATGCTGCCAGCTGTGATGAGCATGTGCAGAAGCTCTGGCGGGGGAGTCCTGAACATCTGCTGCAGGAGCTCCAGAGCCGCCGTGACCACATTGTGATCCCAGTGCTGTGTGTAGTGTAGGGTCAACTCGTACACCTGTCACACACACACACACACACACACACACACACACAGCTATAACTCTATAATTAATAGAAAAACACAGACATCCACACAAATACCTTCTTCCTTTTACCTGCAACAGTTGTTCAGGTGTTGGCTGTACATCAGCCTCCTTCCTCATGACTCCGAAGCTTCCTTTGAGGCTGGTGGTGTTGACTTGCTGCTGCAGCAGAGGCATCAGGTAGCGAAGGGTTAACAGCACCCCCAGAATTAGGTGGCTGGGGTGCTCCTCATCCACTGGAACCAGCAGACCTGGAAACAGACGTTCATCATCCTGGGTACTGTGGCTGAAAGCAGTCTGATACCAAACAAGTTCACCAATGTTTGCTGAAATAAGCGTCGCTGTTGAGGAAAAACTGGGAGAAAGTGAATGTGTGTTAGAGTGTGGGCCTTCATGTGTCCTACCCAGCAGCACATTAAGGAGCCATGTGTAGAAGTAGCTGGTGCGTCTGGAGTGTTGGCACACACTGACGGCTGAGCTGGCTGCTGTCCTTCTGATGGTGGGGGAGCTGGACTTCAGGTTGGCCACAAAGGACTTCAGCAGCACCTGGGACAAAAATGGTTGGTATATCATGAAAACAAGCATTGAGGATTGGGAGATTAGTACAGGTCCACGTGGTAGCACGGAAACCAAGGAATATTAGTGAGCCAGAAGCTTTCCAAAAGAGACGTGTCAGAAGTGTGTGAGAAACTGTAAGAAGCTTTTACTGGGAGGCCATAAAGGTTTAAAGGATGCACAACAACAACAACAACATATTGACTTTGGAGTTGGATAACTTTGCTAAAGGGCCTTTTTGGAGAAAGTGTTTTCTATCTTTAGTACTATTAGAAAGCTCAACATTATGTTGCATTATTGGTAACCAATACCAAGTTAAGATGCTTTTTGACATCATTTACAGTTGCAATGTTAACAATGACTTTGAAGTAAACTAATTCAAGCCTATTCTTGATGGCTGGAGAAGAGAAGAAACAGAAGAGGAAATACCAAATATCCCCAGACAAAAAATGAAGCAAAATTATTTGTGTTTCTGCTTTGAGAAGATACCTTGATCTCGCCATCATTGGCGAAGTGTCCCAAGGCGGACATGATCTTGGGCATTGCAGCAGCCAGCGTCTCCTGCACCGTTTCCTCCTGCCGCTTAGTGATTCTAGCAAGGCATGGCAGCAGGTTGACCAGGTAGGGTCTGGACCACAAGAGATGGAGGGAGGGATCAGAATGCAGTCAGACAGTGAGTTAGGAAGTCACTAACTATGGCTGACTATGAGTCATGCATTGTTAAATACTTCAAAAAAACACCCCAACAGAACACATTTAACTTAGCTAAGGAAGGAACCATATATACTACCAAGTAGTTCAACTGATCTTAAGAAAGTCCATTTACACTGTACACCAGTGTGTATACCTGCATTTCTGTGGTCTGATGAGGTGGGCAAGCTCAGCAAACCTCCATAAAGCTGCCCTCAGACTCCGAGAGGCACCGTTCTACAGAGATACACAAACTCATTAATATCGCCACAAACACCTGTATCATTTATTAATCCACCAAGTTCTACAATCATACTAGCACAGTATCTTATAAGAAAGAGTTTTCATTTTCACACATTACATGAAATAAATGTCAAACTTTGGTCATTAGTCTGTGAGAATGATGCTGATGCATTGAAGAAAATACCTTTTTAATTTCTTTGTACAGCTCAAGCTGCAATCTAGGCAGGTTGGAGTCCATCAGCGCCTGAAGATAAATATCAAGATGATCAGTCTGGGCAGTATGGCTGATTTAACAATAAAAACAGATATAAAATCTAACAAATGTCTTAATAATGTATACTTGATGAGTATGTGATAACACATCTGGTTACATTATGCAAATCCAATTTCAGGCTCATTTTCGGTGCATGTACCACGTCCTGAGTGAGTACTGTGAGTACTGTCCTGTATTACTGAAGAAAAATCTGAACACTGAAAAGAGCCTTCCTGGAGGAAAGAGGAGGTCCTGCTCACTTTGATGATTTTGTTCAGGCACTCATCGGCAACCATCCGGACATCTGACTCGCTGTCATCACTGCAGAGCAGGAACATCTCCATGGCGATGCCCAGCAGTTTCTGAAACTCTGGAGATGTTCTGTTCCCAGGACCATAGAGGAGAAAAGTGAGGCAAATGTCAAAACACATAGAAATATTCAACTCAACAGGCATTCTTTGTATATATAAAATTATTCTGAAGTGTTCACGCAGGAAACACTCAAACACACCCTCACGAGTGACATTCTACCACACACGCACGCACGCACGCACGCACGCACGCACGCACGCACGCACGCACGCACGCACTAGTAGCTAGGTAGTTTATCAGATTTAATGAGATGGGAAGAGACTTTATGCAGAATTATTGAGGATTATTGTCATTATTAGTTCTGAACTGCCTGGAGCTGATCATCCCTGCTGTGATTGAAGCAGTATTGGTGCCTAAAAAACACTGGCACTCTAGGGTACCAACTTTATTCTTGCCAATAAAAAGCTAAAAGCCACCTGTAATAAGAGCAAACTCAGCTTTACGTGAATTAACGCAGACGGAAGCCATCTTTGAACGCTCACAGCTAAAGACACCTTTCATACAACTTGTAAGACATCACGAGTTTCAAATCTTCCACAACTCTGTGACACAGCTCAGCAGTAGAGGTTGATATACGGTATATAATACACTCCAAAAAGTGCTCTTCATGCAGTGTGAAAGTGTTATAGGAGTAGATTAAAAGCACATGAAGACAGAAGGAGTAAGACTGAATATACAGTAGATCCGTGTTCTGCACGCGCAGCATTAATGTGGTATTGCTCATTTAACACTCTGTTAAAGGTAAAGTTGCTTAAAAACATATTAACCAGGCCTACCTCAGAGACTGAGCCACAATGTTTTCACATATTGTCAGGCAGTGGGTGACCCTGTCCTTCTTTGTGGTAGCCTGCTCCTTTTTCCTGTGTAAGAGGAAAGATGGAGAGGATGAGAAGAAGGGAAGGAAAGCAAGAGGCAGCAAAAGACAAGGAAAGATAAGGGCAGAGAGAGAGAGAACAATTGGGTTCAGAGACTGAGGAAGTACTTCTGTGAAACTGCCGGACGTCATTTGATCTCTAAACAGGACCTTAATTAAATCTCTTGCTTGCGGACAAACAGTTCAACAAATGGAATACTGAATATCAGAAGTCAGTGCCACCGCGTAAAACACTGAAACACTGGACACTTCTGTTGCCATCACTGACAACACATCAACTAAGGAGATCCCCATGATGAAATTTAAAATCAAGTCAAACCCAAGTCTTAGTCGAGAAAAGTGAGATATGTCCATTTCACAGGACCACATTTTCAGACCCATCAGCTCCGCATCTAACTATCAAAAAGTGTTTCCAAGCAGTGACAGAACAGCGTGCACCACTACATTAGGTGGAATGATTCAATTATTTATGGCCAGAATGTGGAAGCGAAGGATCATTACTTGTTGTGCAGCTGACTCAAGGTAGAAAGGTCATCTGCAAATAACAGTAGTTCGTAGGCTACATAATTCAATAATTAAAAATGATAAATGAGGTGTATAAATCTTTGAGACACTGCAAACATCAGTGTAACAGTGCATGTTGTTAACACAGTGGACTTAGAAATGAGCAGGGCCTGCACTATATTGACAACCTGTGATTATAACACAGTGCACAACAGTGAGATCTTCTTGTGCTTGCTCATGACTTTCCAAGGCATGATGTTCATCATATGAAAGCAAAGCAGCTGCTGTTTTTCCAAGTCAGACCCAACAGCAGCTTTCCACTGACTGCAGAAACTCATTGCCTGATGGCAGAGAACTGGCTTCCTTCTAAACTAAGTCCTTATTGGCACACCAAATTCATTCATGCTGAGTTTCAACATTTAATCCTGTCTAGATTAATAGCCTTCAGCTGTTGGACTACAAGCTGATACTAATTTGATACAACAAAAGCATGATTAACAACATAGTTACAGGTATGACATTAGTGTAAACTAAGCAGTGTAACTACAGTACATGAACTTGAATAACTGGTTATACTGAAACATAAACGAGACACAATCCATTATGAAGAACGCATTGCTTTGTGCACCTAAGGACTATATGGAGAGCCTGGTGAGTTTTATCACCAAACACAGAATTTGACAGAGCTTTTTGAAATGACTGACTTGGCTGAACAGTTACATCTGAAAAGGTGATGTCATTCCTAATGGTGCATGGCACGTGTTCCTTGACTGAAAAAAGCTTGGTTCAGTGGAGCAGCAGCAGCAGCAGCACCCAAAAAGGGCACACAGCCCTGGACGCTTCACAGTTTCTGGCTCCACAGATCAGACCGGGGTGCGATGGACGGGTGTAAATGACGTCAGCCCAGAAGGCTACCATATTAATGTAGCTGCGGTCGTAGTTATGATATCCAACACTACTCTCCTGTGCAATTGCCTGCACGGTGTTGTGCTCAAATTGTGAGCGTGGCTCTCCAGACAGACCTGCTCATACGAGATACGCTTACTGACACTGAACATTTTATTTGGTCCCTGTCTAACCCCCTTTTGCAGGTGCGTGGGCACCAATTAGCTGAGTTAGCCATCATTCGGCTAGTTTGACCCATTAGATTAGCCGAGCTGAAACTCAAACGATGTTAACGTCAAGTGGAAAAGCCTCGCAGGGAATTGGTCCGATGTCTGGCAGTAGGTACGCTTAAAATAATTCAGAAGTTTAAATAACAGCTTAGACTGTGGTTGCTAGCATGCATGTAAGCGTCACTAGCTTCGAGCTAGCTATAAAACCTTGGATACCTTAGAGACACTACCGTTAGCTAGCGAGCTATGCTACCTGTGTAGCTCAGCTGCTGTTAGCTTGCTATGCGATCCCCATTGAGCAAAAAAACAACTTACTGCCTCTGGACAAGCTCCTCTGCGGTTGGTGGTCCCTGTTGCTGCTGGAAAGACTTAAGAGACTCAAAGGCCTTCATCAGTTTCTCCATGGTGGCCATTTTAGCAATCAACAGTAAGCAAGCTAGTGTAGCTAGCTAATATTTACTATGTAAGCTAACTAGCTAGCACAGAGGGGACAAGTCAGCGCACAGAGAGCAGCGGTGCGTAGTGCGACGAGCGTGCTAACACTGCTCGCGACAACTACCACCAGCTCTCCGCCTTCTCTTCGTGCGAGGTATCTCTTATTCTTTCACAATGTTATTCCTAAATGAGCGAATTCTTGGTTGATAATAAGCCATCTTTGATGCTGCGTTGCGCTCCCCCGACAAATCAAACCAGGAAGTGGCATATGTGAGAGCCGTGACAGAGAGGGCAGGCGTGCAAAGTAAACGACCAATCAGAATGCGGGATTTTGTTGAGTGACGTTAGAAGAAACCAATGAGTGGCTGCGGATTTTTTTTCTTTTGTTGTTATTGTTGCTGTCACGGGATCGCTGTAATCCAGACTGTAAAAATATGTTTGTGCAACACCGATACGGTATCTGGCTTTTATCCATGCACCAAGAAAGATGAGTAGGATGTGTGACAGTGGGGAGAGCCTCCTGTGATTGAGATCAAGGAGAAAAACACGTGTTTGGAAATCTAATTTATCACAGTATTGTGGGAATGAATGGAGAGAAGCCAACTGTGCAAGAGAGAGAAATCTATGACTCTAGTGTGATGTGGTGAATCCCCATATAATGGCGAGGGAGGCTGTAGTTAGAGCTTTAATGAAGTCTAATCTGTGTGCTCTAGTGTCACCAGTGCAGATGCATATTACAGTGATGTAGACATAACACAGGTCTTGGCAGCATGACACTACCTTCTACCTTTTCTCACATCTACGCCAATTTATTCACAACAAACAAATTAGTATAGAACACAGATAAGTCGAGACACAAGTATTTTTATAGAAATGGCAGTGTATTATTTCATAATTACAAATGTCAGATATGGTACAACAACCAGTGATACAACTTGTACAAGAATTAACAATGACTGCAGTGGTTGAACGACATGACTGTACAGATACAAAAAAAGAAGAAAAATCAAGAAGTCCCAGGCCCCGTTTGAATACCAATAATGCATTTGTCGTTCCTCCTTTCCTTGAAAATATCACTTATCTTACAGATCTGGACAGAGGAGCGTGAAACCCCGGAGAACCTCCAGGCATTTATCGGTGGCTATCCCAAAACTAGACTCAAGTGATGTCAAGGAACTGAGGATCACTCACTTCTGAACGCTGCTGGTGAGCACCATCCCAGTTTTTAGGGGGAGACTCACCATCACCGCCTTGGAGGAAGGCACGAGAGAAGGAATGCTTGTCATGTACTCAAACAGGGCCAACTCAGCTGGTCACCTTGCCATTTATAAAGTTGTCCTCAGATACCAGTGAGATATGTTGGCACTAGAAGGTCATCATTTACATATACAAGGAACCTGAAGTATTACAAACCAATACATGCTTGAGTAATAAAACATATGTATTTTTTTTAAAACAGGCATTACAATGCACTTAGTGCGGACATTCAAAACTGTTGAGCTGTTTAAAGTTCCTTTATGTGAAGGAATTCTCTCAGAATGGACGGAATGATAAAGAGGTTGAAAAAAGGCGGGATGTAAGAACTTAACTCGGTAATTGGCACATACAATAAAGGCTGTCAGTCTTTCTTCAGTAAATTTTTCAGATAACAAAACAAGTTGGATTTACTTAATGTTGCTTTTGGTATCATTGGCAAAAAAGTTAAAGACACTTCCTATAGTCATTGTCAAAACACACCATAGTGCAATGAAACTAAACAGAATTTCTTTACTGCTGTATGGATGGTATAAGAGTAAAGTTCAAACAATGACAGAGGCATGGGTGGCAAACACAGTTTAGTTTCCCTGTGAGAGTGAGTGAATGTGTGTTAGAGCTTAGTTACATGTTAGAAATACATCATTTACAAGATTTTTGAGGCTAAAGAGCTAAAAGGCTAAAATCTACATAGGCAAGAGAAATCAGCTTCAAAATGTGCCTGAGAGCAACAAAAGAAAAAAAAAAAAATAACAGAGACACTCAGAAACTCAAGTGATGACAAGCCAGCAACAGCTAGATGCGCGCATTCGATTCCTGATTTTTGATGATGGAATGTGCAACAGGGGACAACATTTTTAGAACTCACTCCAAATTAGTTAATGAATGGGGCAATACATGCGTACCATTGTAAATGTAGGCGATCTTGAATAGCTTGAAATTCAATTGAGCAACATTCAAGTCCCGACATGACTTTGAGCTATTGTATTGTATTGTTGTATTTCTATGCATTACATTGAACAAAAGCTGCATTTGCATACAGTGGAACACACACACACACACACACACACACACAAAGCTAACATGTCCAGACTGAGTATTCACAGCATTAAAACAGGTGGCGGGGAGTAAACAGAGACTGCCTCATGAGCTAAATTCAAAAGCAAAATGGCTTCAAATGCCTCTGAAATGCCAATGAGAGCAAACACAAAACACGGAGCATAATAAATCCTGATTTGAGCATGTTGGGAAATGTACAGGAAATGTTTTTGTTTATGACTGGTGAAATTGGAAGGAAACACTTCTTCTACCATGAAACAAAAGTGCGCAACAACTGTGGTTCTGCAAGTGGTCGAGTGCTCCTGTACACAGATGATGGAAACGCTGCAGCAGGAGTTTACACATGATTCCCCCGTTTCTCCCCGTCTGCACACATACAGGAAACCTTCTTAAGTCATTCCAATGAGACAACAACATACAAGATTTCAATGGATTAGTTAAAAGGTGGGCGCCATTACGGTTAAGAAGTTCTATTTTCATCTAGTACAAACACAGCTAAAGCCACGGGATCTAACTGGAGGTCTACTAGCAGGACATGTGGCCGACAGGCATCGTGCTATCTATGACCAACAGGCACAGAGGCCAAAGCAGGCTGTATCTTGACTCAGCGCAGAGGCTAATAGCAGCTGACAGCTGAATCAATGGAAGTTAGTTTGATGCAATAGCAATTTGTTATCTAGATGAAGCCCTTGTCAGCTGCCGGTCAGATCTCTGATACAGTCCCATCATCCTCGTCACCATCCGTCTCTATGTTCCAACTCATTCTCTAGTCAACCTGTCCTCAGCTTTCTGTTATACTAAAAATATGGGTGGCAAATTACTAAGATATTTCAAGGGAAAGGATATCTGCTCTGCTCACAAAACAGGTTTATAATAACTGGACATATCAGGGAAAAAAACAAAAAAGAAAAGCCAGGAATTAATAAAAGAAGCAGGAAAAAAGGATGAGGAATAAAATAATAAAAACCACCAAAAATTGTTTTGCCTGAGTGAATAATGTAACAGACTTTGAGTTAACAGCTGTGCTCCCAAAGGAAACGCTGTCTGCCATCGGAAATTGATGCTCTGAGACTTTTGCAGCTCATGAGAGACTTTTGGAGAGGCCCAGGAAGGATAATTATCAGGCCTTGTATTATGGGAAAGAAAAGCCTGTGTAATATTATTTCCTTTGTATTTTTTAAAAGATTCATCTTGTTGCACATGCTGACTATCAGATTGTCAGAAATAAATCTATGCCATCTTTGCTAGGACTGTGTGGGTGCAGGCACCTAGAAAACCGTTTACTAGACGTGCCATCAAGTCCAGAGCGACCTGCCGAACTGGGCTGGGAGAAGGACGTGGATTATCACTTCTAAACCAACTCAAGTCAAAGCGGCAGGTGGCGATCTGGGAAACATGTGGGCAGGCTTAAGCAGCATGGCATCGGCACAGCAATGTTAGACTGGATTTATTCTCCCCCACATCTTTTTGATCTATGCCCTTCATTCAGATCTACCTGAGCCTTGAGGGGTGCAGAGGCTAAAGGTCAGTTTGGGGCCGGGTGGATCCGATGTGCTAACAACACGTCACGTTGGCCAAATGATTGAGAAACATACAGCACATATAAAAACAAAAAAGGCCTTATGCTACATTGAGAAAAACAAAAGACTACTGGTACTGTGCTTCTTAAAAAAACTCCCCAATACACATTATCCATACTCATTCCAAAAGAAAATAAACAGGAAATAAAAATGTAATGTATGCATTCAAGTGGTACTTTTATGGCTTTTTGTACAATACAACCTTTAGTGAAAATATACATCTAGACATAAATTCAAGTACAAATGTACAAAATCTTTAAACTCATACTTTTTTCTTTAATTATAATACACTTTTAATACAGCTCATAAATACAGGTCAACATTCACTGAGTTCCTAAGATTTGCGCTCGGTTGGAGTTTGTGGTGAAGTTCAGCGGCGAGACGGGGGGTGGGGTGGGGTTGGGATGGGGGGGCGGGGGAGGCAGGTGGAGGGAGTGGTTTAAAGTCGTGAGGGCTCTTCGATCTCGTCGTCACTGTAACCGCTCTTAAAACAGACCTGGGAAGAGCCAAAAGTGAGGATATATCACCAACATTAGAAACTTTCATTGCGACACCATCTCATGTGTGCGAGGTGATGTCTCGTTCTGCTTTCCCCTGAAGACGGAATAACAAAAAAACCAACCTAAAAATCTAAATCTTTTTTGATGATACTACACCTACTTAATATTATTTGTGATCATCTTGACCAAGATCTGCAGCTGCCTACAGCCGCCTTATCTTTGATTGATGCTCAGTTTTTTTATTTAACCTGAAAAACATACAGAGACAGCAGTTAGCAGTCTGCCTGCAGTCTTTCTCTCAGGCTGGATACACACCCAACAACCTCCACCAATGGCATAGTGCGGACTGTATGTAGCCTGAGAGACAGAACGCAGGGCAAAAAACATCAGCTGAGCCCCCACTGCTGCCTGTAAAGCTTACTGCTGGGAGCACATGTAGTAACTGAAGGTGAGAGATCACTGCTCATACGGATAAAGAAGAAAAATAAAGAAGAAAATAAAACTATTAAAACAAAAAGTAGGATTTTAAAAAGTGAGCCGCCAGTGGCTGTTACAATCTTGAATTCAAGGAAAGTTGAAACAAGTCCAGAATAAAAGGAAAGGTCTCTGTAATCAAGAACAGGTAAAAGATAGTGGGAATAACCTGCCTGTTCTGTAGCTCATACGGCCAATAAAAGCTGTTAGAACCACTGACAGACATTTTGTGATCTGTATCTTAAAAGCAAAACTTGACACCAAGTCTTCCCACAACTACAAAAGAGCTTCTCCCTAGAAAAGGTTCCTCATGCCAGACCTTCTGAGACAAAGTGGCACAGGAACAAATAAAGAGACAAATGAAGGTACAGAATTTTTCAGCCACAGAAAAAAAGGAAAAAGCGAGGCCTTATTCTAACCCACTTCAACCAGTTCACTCCAAACAACAAAATTTCACATGCTGAGTTCGGACAAGGCCTGAGGAAATAAAGGAAAGAAAGAAAGAAGGAAGAGAGGAAGTACCTTAGCCCCCACCCCCTCGGACAGTTGGCGGAGCACTAGCACTTGCCTCTCTTCTGAACAGGCGGTAGAAGAAGCCTCTCTTTGGTGGAGGATTGGGCCGGTTCACGTCCAGGTCCGAGCACAGCGTCCCGTCAGTCTCATAGACATTTATTTCTTTGAAGCACTCCATCTCGATCATCTGCAAAGGACGAGAGGTCGGGTTATCCATACTGACCACTTTCACTACGTCAGGAGTTTAAAGGCCTGTGATTCGGCGAGAGGGTGGGTGCCATCTATCTAAAACACAACCCAATCTAAATCATCTATCTGGACGGGACATTCAGGATGTAAATGAACACCTCCACGCACCCTGTCTCAAACTCTGTCTCCTAGTCACATTCACAAGCGTTTACATCAATGCCTGCTTCTACATTACTCGTAAAAGGTGTTCTTCACTAATACAGGTAGTCCCACGACACCAGTGCTGTACTGCGTTGTATCTGTCAGAACGATGACATCATCTCAGCGGTCTCGGCTTGCAGTACCTCGTTCTGCCACGGGATGGAGACACTGCCTGTGACAAACTTGTGGTAGAAGTCGTCATCTGTGGGGTCAAGGTTCACGCCTTTGACGGTGGAGAACTGCTCAATGTCCAGGACGTCTTTACAGTACACGGCCCGAGGCTGGGAGAGAGAAAAAAAGAGTGGGGGGGAACCTGAATCATCTGAAGTCAGATGGCTATCTAAACATCGTGGAGATCTTTACACTCCTGAGCTGCTTTTATTTTCCTCAGCAAGGCCCTACTGGCCTTAAAAGTCCAAAATAGAGACGCAGATAACAATATCTCACTCAGGCCATTTATGACACTGAAAATGTAATAAATCTCTCTATGAGCAGCTTTGTTGTTGTAGGGACAAAACACAGAATAAAAGCTAAATAATATATATATTAAAAAAAACAACATTTTTGGTTCAACTACATTCATCCAGATAAGGTGGTGCTCTTCATAGCCATCTACTGGTCACCGTTAAAAAGCTCCACTGGAGGTAAAAGTGATGATCACCATGAAACAAGACAACTCTGCTTTAGTTGCTACAGAAAGCATGTTTTTCCATTTTGTGTACTCGTTTGGGGATTTCAAACGACGACACTGAAATCACACGCCTGCTTCTCACCGCCCCCGCTAGCTGCCATGATAACTAGCTTATACTGGAAGTGTTTGTTTACTTGTGACAATGGTATTTCCTGCATGCTGATTTGCAGTCTGCAGAGGTTTCAGGCAACAATCTGTGAATCGAGCCTGCATGTACTGAGAGATTGTGTGTGTGTGTGTGTGTGTGTGTGTGTGTGTGCGTGCGCTGTTCTTACATCAGGGCTGAATGGAGGGTCCAGCATGTTGGCCTCCAGCCGTTTGAAGTTGATGTTTCTAAAGATGGGGTGCTGCTTGACCTCTATGGCCCCTCGACCCTGACAACCCAGCCGCTCCTTGGGGTCCTTGGCCAGGAGCTGACACGCAGCAGGAGGAAGAGGAAGAGGCAGAAGAGATTTCAACATTAAAACTCTCTAAAGATGACTGTGTTAGCCCAAACGACATTGGAAGATAGATTATAGCTTAATAAATTTCATATTTCTCATAAAATAAGCCTTTATCAAGGCAGTTCTGTGTCATAAATCAAACATGCAAAGAAATGGAGGGGGCTCCTGTGACGTTTTATGACTAATCCCTGTAGTACAATGTATACATAGCACACACATGGACGTAGTTTGCATATAATCCTCTTGACTGTATCTATCTGACCCGACGTAATCTAATAAAGACCAATACAAATCCAAACAATCAGGGGTTAATGCAGCACCATCATGGATAGAATTAGAGAGCGCCATTGCTGTCTCTGAGCTCGTGGATAATATTACCACCACACCACCTACAGTCCAGCAGGCTTTTTTTTGAAGTGGATGAGTGCTGTTTAGTGGTGGGGCTACTAGTGGAAACTCTCACTGGTCACAGTGTCACCTAAAACCTGGTGGCTTTCACAATCAGTTAAGCAAAGGCTTCTCACTTTTTCACCACGTCTCCCACTCTCACTCTCACTCGCTCCATTTCCCCTTTGTTTCTCTTGTCCAACTCTTGCTCAATTTACACCAGGGTGCAAAACAGACTCTCACTTTCTGCTCTTGCTTTCTCACTTGCCTATTTCAGGCCGTCTCTCTGGCATGGCAGAGAGGACCCCCCCCCCCCGCATTCTCTCCCCTTTTCTTATTATCTTTCTCCCATTTCTTTTGCTAAAACCCCTCTCCCTCCCCCTCTCTCCCCCTCTCCCCGGGGAGTCTTTGAATCTGCCGAACCTCCGGTCAGAATGTTCCACCGCGTCACACAAATAAACGTCCCGTCCCCTCCTGCTCAGAGGAAAGCAGCTCAGTGGCTCCCTCCAGGAGGAGGTGGAAGACTGATGGAAATATTCCAGTCTAAGTTATAATAAACAACTGATCTCCTTAAACTTGCACTAATCAATATATTTACATCAACACTGGAACAGTGGGTGAAATGACTACGTATACTGCATAAAGTGTTGGTCATAATGAATTCACAGAATTATCAGCCAACGCTTTGGTTCCCCTCCGCAAAGATTCATTACAAAAAAAAACTTTCATAATGGCGAGATAATTTCATTAAGATATTTTTTATGACCCAAAAAGAGAACCAAGCATGTGCTGATACAATATATATATATAGCATGATTATCTTGGACTGTATCTCACCCAGTGCATGCTGGGATTTTCTCCCCACAACCCTGATGGGGACAAGTGGATATTAAAAAAAATCGATGGTTGGCCAAAATGATCATAAATTAAATTATAACAGAATTCTTCAGTGATTGCAAAACATCTCCAGTAAAACACACCTTAACGCTTTATTGTAAAACTCAAAATGGGACAATATATCTGATATCTCTTCTTTGCATATACATACTGTCATAATCCTGTCAAACAGCGCAGTTCCTAATATCTCACTGCGCAACTTCTGCTTTTCTTGTGTCACTATGTCTACTTATATTAATAAACTTGCTGTTACTGTAGTAATATAAACCTGTTCATGTAATTTATCAAGACTTGAAGACTCACACATATACTAAACTGAAGTTATCACAAAGCGGTTTGACAATATTTTTTCTGCCTGCTCCCGTCCATCTAGCCTCAGAGAATTTTGATAATGTACTGCCCTCCGTTTGCCGATTTTCCTCCTCTTCCACCCTTTTCCTAAGCCCACAGCCGTCCATCGCCCCCATCTCAGCCGTCTCACCTGTCTGCAGATGTCCTTCGCCTCCTCTGAGAACTTCTCAGAGTATTCCTCCTGGTCCTCGCGCACTCGCCTGTCCACCTCCTCCCGCTTGACGCGCTCCTTGCGCTTGCGGAAGGGCGACTGGCCCTGTATCATCTCAAAGATGAGGCAGCCCAGACCCCACCAGTCTGGGCTGACGGTGTAGCTCTCGTTCTGGATCACCTCAGGAGCTGAGGGGGGGGATGAGGGGAAAGAAAAGAGAGGTTCACAATCTGAATCTAGTAGACCTGAGACAGTTCATAAGGAGGGGGAGAGAGCTGAGATTTGTACAGAGAAGGTAAATATTTTTCAAATGGCAGTCATTTTAGAAAAGACGGATGAACGATCAACTCATTCTTACCCATATATCCAACAGTGCCCACTCTCCCTCGTATCGTCTCTCCTTCAGGGATTTGAACAGCCAGGCCCAGGTCTGAAATGCGGATGTGTCCTAAAAGAAGATCCACAGATTAATCACCTAAGTGAGATCAAGCCAATTGTGCATACTTTCATAAAAATGTTTTTTAAAACGGACAAATACACTTCATTTAATTTATATCTAAAGTTATGAAAAAACAATAATAACGAATGCAACTGTGAAACCCATAGCGTTTCACGAAATGATCTTTTATGATAGTGTGAAAGAAAGAGAGGAGAAAGAGCTTAAGAGAGACGTGGAGCAGATTCCTCAGATAAGCCCATGTTACAGAGCATAGATGATATGGGAGTATGACTCAGTGGAGAGAGCGTGATGTGAAGAAGTTGAAGAGACGACTTTTCAGTCTGTTGAAGACAGAAGGACATTGTGCTACTGGTTCTTGCACATTACAAAGTGGACTAGTTACAGCCTGCTTGTTTGTCTCTGCAGGTTACATCAAAAGACCTGTGGAAAACAAATAATATTCTCCAGCCAAGAAGTGTGCTCACATATTGGCCCACTCTGGCTTCAACTGAACAAAATAAAAAAGGAACATACCACGATCATCCAGAAGGATGTTTTCAGGTTTCAAATCCCTGTGAGGAAAAAAGAAGACATCAGGGAGTGATTCTGTTGATATATTGCTTGTATAAAAATGTAACTTACATTTGAGTACAGTGATGAAACAATAAAATCCCGGATAAACATTTGAATCCTTGTCATTTTGTTGACATTTCATTGTCTTTTATTGCCGATGTGCTTTGTGTTCTTGAGCATCTACAATCTTTTATGTGGATTAATAGATGTCTTATCTGCCCACATATCCTCATTTGTTTTATTCATCACATGTTACATTACAGTGAGCGATATCCCTGTTTTCAACAGTGTTGCAACAGAACTGCCTGACTAAGAATTTTAGGCTCATAAAGCGTCTTATTTTAAAATCTCATTTATATGTTATGGCCTTGTCTGAGCCTTTTTAGCCAACGTTGTCACTTCACTGGCCATCGCCAAGCTCGGCCACAATGCCAGCTGTGAAGGTTACTGCAGCACACGCAAAGATTAAGGAACACTGTGTGTTTATATGACTTTGTGGGCCATGTGGGTGCATGTGTCCTCTAAGAACATCAGTGTTTATGTTAGCATTACTCTGAGGCTGCGACAGGTAAATGACACCTCAGTGAAACCTGTACACCATTTATCCGGTGGCACTTCATCATCCACGACTTTCTATTTGCACTTGTCCTAATCTTTCACGACTACTTAACACTTTAATAGAAGATATCTCTTCATAACACCAGAGACAAATATTCCACCGATTTACTCGTGCACTTCCATAAAGTTTGGGGACTTGTGGGAGAGTGAATAAAAAGCGATATCCGACGCCTGACTCTTACTGTAGTATGGGTCAAGCTTCAAAATCACAGATCCTACATTTCCCATGATGCATCTTTCATTTGCCCCTCGCTGCCTTTTAAAAACTTCCACTTCTTCCGAATTCCACAACCCAAGTTTGGAAAACAGCCTTTTTTTTTTTTTTTTTTTTTTTTAAAATCAAAAAAGTCTCAATAACCCATCAAATCAGTGATTTTATTAAAATGTAAACAGCTCCCTCCAGAGCCACAAAATACATCATACAGCTTTAAACTGAACTTTATGTGCAAAATTGGTGGAGTATCCCTTTAAAGTGCATTTAAAGACATTTAGCCAGTTGTAGGCAAATTTTCTTTAACAACAACAAGCTTACATAATGTGGTTCTGGGGCAGTAAATGTCACA
The DNA here is from genome assembly GCF_042242105.1 of Pempheris klunzingeri. Classification (NCBI taxonomy): domain Eukaryota; kingdom Metazoa; phylum Chordata; class Actinopteri; order Acropomatiformes; family Pempheridae; genus Pempheris; species Pempheris klunzingeri. The sequence continues at coordinate 23,094,897 of NC_092014.1, read as the reverse complement.
ACAGTAGTCCTCAGAGACAGAAACCCTTAAAATACCCCTGAAGATTTTCCTAAAGCCTCTGTGCTTTATGCTCTCTTAATATGCAAGAACTGAGAGCATGAGATCGTAAAGACAGCATCTTCTAATCTTGTAAACAGAAATACTATCAGGAATATATGCATGTATGTATCTTGATTCCTCATCCACACCTGCCCCAAAAACTGTGTCTGCCCCCCCGTGTGGCCTAACCTGTAGACTATCCTCTCACGGTGCAGGTCCTCAAGGCCACAGCAGATCTCAGCAGCGTAGAAGATGGCCCTCTGTTCGTCGAAGCCCGAGTTGCCCATGTTGTAGATGTGAAACTTTAAGTCACCGCCATTCATTATGGTCAACACCAGGCACAGCGCATCCTTGGTCTCATAGGCATATGCTAGACTAACCTGAAAAGGGAGGCAAATTTGGGGAAGTGGTAACGAGGGAGGTGAGAGACCAGTCAAGGAGACGGTGTAGATGAGGACATGAGGACAGGAAGGGGGGAGGAGGAGGGGGGAGGAGGAGGAGGAAGAGGAAGGGGGAAGAGCAGTGGTAAGAGACTGGGTGGCTAGAGGAACTTGACTGTTTCATTTGGTTTGTGTAATGCACCAAATAATCATCCATTATCCCAGATAGAACGTCAGGAATGTATACAAAGAGAAACAAAGAGAGATGCATAACAGATATGGAAAACCACAAGCTTCTTCTCCACTTCTTACTCTGTTGCCACATGTCCTTTCCTTGTAATCCCACCATCTATCTCTGTTTTCTCCCTTCATTCCCACCACCAGCTTCCCCTCGCTCCCCTCCTCATTTCTCTTCCCCCTGTGGGTCAGTGACACACAGGGTATAGTGCGTGTGCATGTGCTGTTGTGTACAAGCAGGATGTTGCTGCCATCAGGAGGAATCCCATCTGCTCCTGACTATGTAGTCGGAGACGGACCACAAGAGGTGATGGGAAAAATTCTTACGGGCCAACTGAACAACACACACGTACATACTGTACCTAAACAAATATAAATATGACCTACAAGCCAAAGCAAACAGTCTTATGCATGCTTCCAAAAATCATATTTATTCATTAGCAATGGACACATCTATTAAACTTGGCACCATAAAACAATGCCTCTTACACTGGGGTTGGTGTCTTTTTTTTTTCAGACCTACAAAATGCCATAAAAAAAGACGAGCCTCCCAATATTAAAAGTAGCAACCAAATTTCCACTAATGTCCAACATCTATGCAAATCCAATTAAGTGACAGAAATGAAAAAAAACCTAAGGCAATCAGTTGGCTGAGTCTAATGGAAATGACTTTGCTCTAAAAGGAAGTGAATCATAACATTACAGCATCTGCTTCGCCTCCCTCCGGAGTTTAATCTTCTCAGGTAATGAACAGGACAGTGAAGGTTGGTGCTCACTTGTTCTTTGATCGAATATTTAAATCAGAATTTGTGTAATTCTATGATCCCATGGTTTATAAATGCTATATTTTAGGAAAACTGTAATAAGACAACACTGAAGAAGACATTTTAATTCTTCAACTAACTAATTCTTTAACAGTTTCATCAAATTTGCATTAAGAAAATCTAACGATAGCCTGCATTAAAAGCTGCATTAGAGCGAGATAGCTCTATCTCAGTCTCACCTGCTGGAGACTTTAGAGCACGGTCACCCTGCCCTGCCCTGCGCTGTACATAAACATATACACTCCCACACCCTCAATATGTGGATGGGTTACTGGTTAAAACATACAGTAAGCCAGCAGTATGTATTGACTAATAGTATGATGCACTGATCAAAAAAAGGTAAAGAAGAATAGCGAGCGAGAGAGAAATGAGGGGTTTGAGAGAGCACTTGACTCTTCTCCTTGCTACTGCTGTTTGGTCAGTGTTGCTAGGCAACAGAGCTGCTCTCATAGGTAGAGAGGCACACGAAGAGTCATCAGTTCTGCCTGCAGCACAGAGAGCGAACACACACACACACACACACACACACACACACACACAGAATCATGTGCCAATCCCAGGTGACAAGAGCTGCAAGTCTGAGGTTCTATAACAAGCCCACTTCAGCCTCTGTGCGTGTGTGTGTGTTCACGCACACACGCATGCCCATAGACATGCCTCCGCCATGACTCACTCAAGACAAGGACGCACAACATGGCTCACGCTGCATCAGAAGCCGACTAATCCAACATGTAGTACAACTCAAACACAAGCATTAGCTTCAAATGTATAATATCAATATCACAGCCCTGCACAGTTAAACAGTAGAGCCCCGTGTCCTACTGTACGTACACATATGCAAAGGACACAGTGCACACAGACCCACAGACCAGAAATTAGCATGCTTATCCCTCTAGCCGCTCGTCGCCATGTTCCAAGAACGTTAAACGAGCGCTTGCTGTCATTTTCTTGTCTTTGGAACAATAATTTTTTTTTTTTTAGAGAAACACAACTCTGAGCCAAAGCTAAGTTTTCTTTTCCTGCCTGAACACCTGAGATGTTGTTGTGCGTACAGTTTGACGAAATGGAAAAACAAGCACACATCACAAGTTTTCCAGCTGCGTTTCACTCCTGATGTCAACATGGACAGGATTCCAATTCAAGCTTTTTTTATACGTGTGTTATACGAGTGTTGATAGCAGAATAAAAAAAAACAACAAAAGAGACGGACCTTATAGGAACATGTATACTGTATCACATGCACACAGTGACAGGTGAAAGGAGTGAGGACGGTCAAAATGTGTGATCGAACAAAATCCCTACTCTAGCTTCTTTTATTTATTTATTTTTAAATGCAGGCTAATAAAGTCAATCTTCCTTATTTCAGGTATATTTCAAGCATCATCATCTTAGTAATTAAATTAAATTAAATGGCCGATATCCCCCTTTCAAATCTTGAACTGCTCCTATGATGTCTCATCTTACATGTTAATGGCCTGTCAACTGTAAATTTCTGCCCTTCAGTACTTTGGTGCAACATGGAAGAAATGAAAAGTTAGGTGACTCCCTAAAAGCGTTCAAGCTTGGCATTACAGCACCCGCCAAAAACCACCGCTTACTCATGACTACGGCTCAGTTTATGAAAATCCTCCAAAGGAAAATCAGCCAAGAGCAACGCCACCATTAAGAGCTTGAGGCATGGTGGTACGGTGGCAGGGTAATGATTTTCTTTTTTTTTTCCGGACTGGCACACATGCTGTGAACAGGACCAGTGTACCACTTTCCTCTATGTGCTGCTGCTCAAACAACAAGCTCAAGGAATGAGTGTCTTAAGAGGTCCCTTGACTGTTTTCTGCATTTTTGGTGTTCAAGCCAAAGCACCATAGAGTGTTTTAGCTAGTGCTACTAAGGGCCTTTGCACCGGTTGGTGGACCAGGAAAATCAGTTTTGACATTGTTTCCTATAGACATTATTCGTCATTAAAGAAAAAATGTCAAAACTGATTTTCCCACTCTTTGGAAATGATTTCATATTGTTGCACTGATTTACAATTGTTTCAGAAATCACTTACTTAAATATTATGTTCAGATCACTGCTCTGACATGCAGTTGCCAGCTCATTACAGTTGATGTTTAAACACTCACTTTGGCCTCAAATGAACTCCAGTCAAGTTTTAAGGACTTTTGGACCCTTAAAGGAATCTAGATGAACTCTGACTCACTTTTGAGAGTCCCTGCAAACAGGATTAACACTTTCTTCTATAGTTATTATCCTCATCATGTTCTTGGATAAGTTTTCAGCTGATTGTGTGTAGAGTGAGAATTAGAGGTGGCCCATCGATCAAAGTTAAAATCACGTGCACACAAATATACAAAACAGCAACAGCATATGAAAACATCACTAAAACATCATAGCAGCAAAACACATTTCAATCACATTTTAGACAGCACAAACATTCACAAATGATTAAAGGCTGGCAGTATGGTCCAAATCAAATCAAATCCGGCATGTTTGCACAGGTAGGAAATAAATTCAGATTCAGCTCTGATGTGCATGTAAGCTGGCCTGTAAACACGACCAATTGTTTGCACATCTTTGAAACCTGCCCTGCAGTACACCGTCACCTGTAACTGGTCAATAATATCATGTGACTTTATGCCCCCCCCCCCCCCCCCCCCCCCTCTTTCTGCAGGTTTTATCCTGTCATGTTTATTTCCACCTCCCATGATCATCCACCTACCGCAGAAGCCATTAAACAAGCAGAACTCGAGTCACCACAACTGTCTATAAGAGCTGATTGACGACCTTTGCAAACACGTGATTCAATTTCATTTGCAGGATCCTGGAGCCACAACAAACAATGTTTTCACATAAAGTAATCTCTCTCACACACACCCACACCCACATACATACACACACACACACACACACACCCACACCTACATCCACGCACACACACACACACAGACAAAACAGGTACATTTCTGTTGAAAGGTTGAATAAGAAAAAGGTAGTACTTACTACAAAACTACTGTTAACTTTTTCTAAAATGCGTTTTTCGTTTAGTGCCATTGCTTCACCTTTTCTTTTCTTCACTCGTTTCTTTTCCAGCTTTTTACAGGCGTACATCTTACCGGTGGCACGTACTTGGCAGGCACAAACCTGGAAAACAAGCAGCAAGGAAACGTGATCACACACACACGCGCGCATAAAAAACACACACTTTAAGTAAAACTAATGGAAGTTAATGTGTCACACCATAGATTTCTCCACGCAACATTGCTGTAGAGGAGACATAAACAGTGCTGCGGTAACTAAGTGTTAAAGGCTACTTGTGGCAACTTAAATCATTAACATTAACATCTCATTTCCAAACTTGCTGTGTAAGGGAACATAACACTGGCTCAGAATCCATCATAAAAACTTTAATAACCACAGTAAAGTGATTGCAGTGACACTCACCTCGCCAAATCCACCTTTTCCTAGTACTCTATAATGTCTGAAGGTATTTTTGGTTACTGGTTGCCTGCGGGGATGGAAAGAAGAAAGAAAAAGAGAGAAATGATAAAGAGAGAGACAAAATAACTGATAGGTTATGCCATTCTCCCAGACCATGTGATGCTGCAGACAGAGTAATGCTCTAATATATTATTAATCCACACTGATGACTGCTGTTTCCACCCTGCTTCGGTTACCCAGCCATTATGCAAAGCATCATCAATTATTTACCACTCACATAGAAACACTGATTGGCAGAACCACCTTTGTGTTCCAGTGCACCTTTTCTGGTACTAGTCTGTATATACTGAAATGTTTGTTTTCCATTCCTTCCAAGCATATTTTTGCCACTTACAAAAAAATCAATAAGGTTATAACTATTTTTTATTATTATTTACATTATTATCTAAAAAGTTTGGACATCTGCTGTCCTCAGCAAACAAAGAAATATAGTATGAATGATGCAGAATAGATATCGAAAACATACAAGATCACAGGTGTCATTTTTATGTAGGAAAAAGGAGTGGTCTGCATGTCTGCTTTACTAAGTTTGTAATCAGCAGTGACTACCCACCTCTCCAACCATTTCCACTGCAGGAAGCGAGAGAAGTACATGGACTCCTGGTAAGAGGAAAACGGAGCTCCACTCAGATAATCACGAACTATTCTGTAGGGAGAGAGGGGGAAAGAGGGTTGATCATCATTTAATAAAAAGGTAATAAAGATGTAACAATGCACATGTCACCAGAGAATCCAAAAAAAAAAAAAGCGCCTTTTAACCTTTACAGTGACAACAAACACACACATCCTCTTTATCTGACTACTCGCTGAATCACGTGTGTGCGCACATTTGTGTAAATCTGTGTGGAAGGACTGGAAAAAAAAACCTCAGTGCTGTTACACCACCGTGAAAAATGAAAAATGCCTTTGAACAGATGCATTCCACTCGACTTAACCAGGAAACGGGATTTTGGAGAAACCGGTTTTAACTGAGCAGGAGGTCAAGCGGAACATCTAATCTCACCTCACCAGACATATGAATGTGGGTGGGAGCCTGCCCGAGTCTATGGCATTATTAAAACAACATTTTGTAAAAAAAAAAAAAAAAAAAAAGACCTGCCATAAGTCGAAGGAGTGAAGTAACTGACGCCCACGATGACACAAAAATAAAAGTTCAAAGTTAAAGGAGCGGTCAGGAAAGGTCACAGCCTCATCATCTCCCGACCGTACGTCAAACATCACTCCACTGAGAGTTGTAAGAACATGACCCTTTGACATGACCCTGCCAGCCTCTCACATTAGTGTCCTCTTTCACTGCTTTGACTGCAGATGTTGTTTGACTTAAACAAAATGTCCTCTTTGACACTGTTGCACCAAACACACATGAAGTGAACTGAGACAGGTTTACAGTTAGTTCAAGGGATGTGGTGAAAAATAAAATGGGTCAGGAAAAATGTTTTGGTTATCATAGCGTCTCAAAAAATCTACTGTCCTTGCTGTCGACTGATAACATATTCAAACAGAGCTTCTCTCTTCAGTCAACACATCTGAGCTGAGCTGGAGAGTCAAACACTCACCCCTGAACACTGGGACAGATGAAAGTGAAGATAAATTTAAGTCACTACAATACAAGAATGCATAACCTCATTTTTATTTATTAAAAAGAACATTTGCCAGTTTGTAAGAACAAACAGGCCAAACAAACAAAGTTACTCAAAGTTATATTTTTCTTTCATTTTAGATCTTAAGTTCTGGTCAATTTCATTAGAACAAGAAAAACAGGTTGCCAATACAGGCCTCAGATGCGGAGTTTTGTATATCCAGCATAAGACAAAAGCCTGTCATCCATCATTAGCAGTAGCATCATGACAAACAATAGAAACAGCAGAGAGGCTTGTACTTGTACTTGTACACTTAATTACCTAAAGACAGGCATGTCACAAAAGCTTTGCCTGTTTTACACGTCTGCATTTGTACTCTTAGGAAAACACGTCTCAGTGAATTGTGGGTGACATGGGTGATTTCATACAATTTTACTGGCTTGAAAAAAAAAATCTATCTATTTCAAAGAGGTGTTAGAATTGTCGTTTAACTATTATGTGCAATACTGGTCACACTTGCAACTTCAAACAAATAACAGGAGATAAAATTGTATTTTCACAATAGAAGCAAGTGTTTCGCTGATTCGATTTTTATCAGATATGTCTAGTGCTTTTTTTCTTTTGTTTTTTTACAGCCTTCAAAAAGGTAAAACAATTCTACAAAACCTCCATATGTGGCCAAACAATCACTGAATCATTGATACTAAATCGACAATCACTTCAGGTTCCCAAAGATTAATTGTGGTACATCTATGTCCTGATTATCTGATGATCATGGCAGTGGAAAACGATTTGACACCTAAAATCAATAATATCTTTAGTATGGGGTTCGTTCAAATGTAAAAAAGGACTATTACAACAGTGTGCATCATCATCCACTACAGAGCTATGAAAAACTTCGGTGCAGCACTGCAGAGGTGAGCCGTACTACCTCTGAACCACAGCAGACAACACACAGCCGGACCACTTCCTCTCCTGCTCACTAGTGTGATCAAAACCTCTTCTGTCAGCCTAAAACGCTCCAGCAGATATCTCTCCTCTACCACCCAAATGTGAAGGGATGCTCATATTAGGCAAGCAGATTTTCCTTGACCATATTTTGAAATTACTTCATCACTAAAGGAGGATGAGGAAAGCTGCCTGTGGTTACCAACAGCCTTGGGGTGGCTGTTCTTGGCAAAAGGCTCCAGAGTAGAGAGTTTCCACAGGGGGAGCACGCTCCGCTGTGTAGAAGAAAACTGAATTATGTCATCATAGGACCCAATTGCTTTAAACAAGATGAACGTCCATCTATCCTTCGCAGCATAAATACAGAGTCTACAGCATTTTATCAGACTGTCCTCTGCTGTTCCTGAGCTCACAAGACTTTGTACTAAAAGCGTGGACATCAAAGCTCAATGAAGCTCATTGAAATCCCATGCTAAGTGCTAGTCTACACTGTAAGCACAACAGATACAATACCATGTTTTCAATGCACTCTTAACGACAGCATACATTTTCCCCCATATTAAGTCCCGTCTCAAATCGGTCATCAAACTATGGCCTCTCAGCTCAGACTATCATCCATGTTCACTTATCAGGTCACCTGAGCTGACTCAGTCTAACATGACAAAACTGGTGCCGGACACTTTAAGAAAGGGGTTCCAGAAAGGCAGGAGCCTAGCCGTGCCTGGCTTGGAGTCCAGCCTCAGACAGACACCACTGGGAGTAGAAATAAACACAGCTACAATATGGCTTTTGTTACACGAAAGGAGCTGAGAGGGAGAGGAAAAGAAAAGGGGAGAAAAATCAGCACACAGACCTTTGTCAAGAACAGCGATACACAAAACCCCATGATACACATGTACTGAAGGCCAGGATTTACTCTTGGTATGACATAACCGTATGTTCCACTGCAACAAGAGAAAATCCATGAGTGAGCTAATACATTTCTGCTAGTGGGTGTGTGTCTGTGCCAAAAGTCACGTTTCCACGTGCAGCACCATGCTTTCCTACAGGCTTTCCCTCTGAGAAAAAAAAAAAGTAAAAAGAATAAGCCCTGGGTCAGAATTACATATCGGAATAAGGAAATTAAAGAAAATAAAAATTCCACAGCGGAATATAAATAATAATGATAGTGGAAGAAGTGATGACCGAACATGAACAGGAATCCCATTGAAAAACAATTGAGCTGCTGCTGCTGCTGCTGCAAGGCTTTCAGTGACAACAACACGTGCCTATGTTGTTCTATGTTTGTCTACTCTGTTGCAACGCTCTCCTCAACACTTTTTTTTTCCATTTCTCCTCACTTTTCCCTAGTTCTCCCTTCTTGCTCTCTGTGTTTTCTAACTTACGCCCTCATGCTGTGCCGTCTGCCGGCCTATCGCTGCCACAATTGCTCGCTCTGTTTTCAATCTGGAAGTCAGAGAGTTTGCATGGACTGGACGCCGTGCTTCCCACAGCACCGAGTGTGGAACTTCAGTGTTATAATTCTGCGGCGTCTCTCTTTCTCGCACCATTTCTCTGCCCTCCCCAGTGCCCTTTTGACTACTCAGAGGTGTTAAAATAGAGATGCATGCAGAGGGAAAGGAAACAGGGCCAACATACCATGACGTACGATGCCAAACGGAGACCAACAGGTGTGTGTTGTGTTCATCTGTGTTCAACCTCAACTACTGATGTTTTCCAGCATCAGTCTCAAACAAGCCACTACCTCCTTTTACCAGAGCATTTGCTTTCTTTCTCACACTCACACACATCTCGTCATGTTTCTGCACTGCTCATTTTGTCCTCGCCATCACACGCAATAATGAAGATAAATGAACAAGCCTATGATTAACACACGGATGTTTTATCTTTCCACAATCCACATAATGTTTGTGGCGGCAGCTTCCAAGGTAGCTCGCGTGCTATGCATCAAATTTTGCTTCCAAATGTATGTGCTATATAAATAATGGTAGTATAATAGTAGATAATGTAAAAAATAAAAGGTTTTGCTGGCTTGCTTGATGTCATTCCCACATTACTGCATTTCCTCTAACTGTTAGAAACAAATTCATTAAAATTAAATAAATAAATAAAACCCTAACAGTGTATCTGACCATCACGGTCATCACAACAAGCTTCTGAACCATATGGGTCCTTCACTTTCTGAGTCCAACAGCTCTTGAACACACAACTCTGCATGTACTTTGCCAAAAACAGGAGCGCAGCCTGAGAACATAACTGAGTGTTTTCCTAACCACGATTCCCACTTCTCCTGAGTTCCTTCTAGCAGATTCCGGTATTCCCCTGGGAAGCTCAAGTGAATCAGAGGCTGGTTGCAGTATTTCCAACCCAAATCTGTCTGCTTGTGTGGCTAAAAATTGGGATTTTACAGAAATGTAAAACCAGCCGTGAGGAAATGTGGGTTTGTTTTCTTGAAGCCTGCTGATCTGATGAGGGGTGGGTTGTATCTGTAGTATTGATGCGATATACTTCAGTCATATATCCTTCCTCTTTTGTTTGACATTAATGTTTTTGGTTCCTACAATTTTAACAAAATGAAATGTGTTGTATGTATGGCAGAAGACCTGGATCGCATTTCATCTGCAAATAATTTTCTACCAAATCATTTCCACATTGTTTAGATGATCCAGCAAACTTTTTTAAAAGCACTTTAGTGTATACTTGACCACAAAAAGTGCTTTTTACCCAGGTTTTAGCTTCCTGATGTGAAGTTCTCTGGTTAGGGCTGGACAACAAATAAAATTCCAAACATTATGACTCTCTTAACAACCTCAATTTACTCCTATCACAATTCTCAATAGGCAGCACGGTGGTGCGGTGGTTCGCACTGTTGCCTCACAGCAAGAAGATTCCTATCATATGGCTTCATTTGTGATTTGAGATTTTGAACCTTTCTCCAGGTGCTCCAGCTTCCTCCCACTGTCCAAAGACATGCAGGTGAGGTTAATTGGTAACTAGGTAGCCCTAGGTGTGGCCCCTAGGTGTGAGTGTAAGCATGAATGGTTGTCTGTCTCTATGTGTCGGCCCTGCGATTGACTGGCTACCAGTCCAGGGTGTACCCCGCCTCTCACCCAATGACAGCTGGGATTGGCTCCAGCCCCCCGCAACCCTTAAGGATAAACTGTGTAGACAATAGATGGATGGACAGTTCTCAATAAATAGTCTAAATTCCCTTTAATTAAGCTGAGAGAAACTACAAAAACAATGATATCCAGCCAGAAGTTCAGCCAGCCAATCAGCACACAGTACAGTTCAGATATCAATAGTTTCTTTAATCAATACAAACATGTCAGAGGTTTGGTCGACACAAAGACAGGAATTGTGTAAAATCAAATATAATGTATTGACGTTGTAATTAATTAATTAATTAATTGTAATTAATTGTAAATGTATTAATTGTAATTATTAGATTTATCATGATGAATATTTTACAATATATCATTCAGCTGACGTCCTGGGCAGCAGAAACTAACTGTGACAGAGTTGAGTTAATACAAAGTTACGCTGAGGTGTGTGAATGCGTGTGTCTGTGCAATGAGAAGAACATTCGGGGTAATAATCCCCAGTCTGTTTGCTTCTCCTGGCTCTCAGAGCAGGAAGCAGAAACACCTGCAGGAGTGTGTGCGTGTGAGAGTGTGCATGTGTTTGTATATCTGTGTTTGTGTGTGAGAGAGTGTGTGTTTGAATGTGTGCATATGCGTCTGTAAATCTGTGTTTGCGTGTGCGTATGAGGAACACTGAGGTGGCTGTTGTTTTCATGCCAACCATCCGGATGCTCTCTCTGCCCACTGCTCTTTTTCATTCGCCTCCACTGTGTGTGTGTGTGTGTGTGTGTGTGTGTAATACTGCGCACTCCAGGTGCCAGCTGCCTCATCATCACTAGTGACAGGGTGCACTAGTCCACACAGTCTACAAGAACACATACACGCTTTCTGAAGGAACCGATTCTATTGGCTCCACTGCACTTTGATGGCGAGATACAATCATAACGAAAAAATCAGTCAAACAACAGTCCATAAGCTTCCAAAAAACAACTGAAAGGTGCAGGTAACGAAGATTATAAGGACCTGATATCTTAAATGTGTGGAGGAGATAGAGACTTACTTGGTGCAGTCATTGAAGAGCTCCTTACACGGACTCTGCTCCAGCCTCTCCCGACACCCAGCCACCACATCCTGGGGTATGTCTGGCAGATGGGCTGCCGACTTGAGTGTTACAGAGATACAGAGAGAGTGTGAGGCAGGTAGACAGACATGCAGACAGATAGAGAAGGGCAGGCATGAAGTGGGATGATGGTGTAATATGGCCGCAGACTGCCAAGGCTACGAAAACAGATGAAAATCAGTTAACGTGTCCCTCTCTGTTTGTGAACCAGGACGGTCTGGCATGGCACGAAGGCTGCGGGCTCACCTCATCTCTTTGGTCAGTTTGCTCCAACTCATTTAAGCCTGTGAGGGCGCCGTTAACTCTTTTGTGCACCAAAATGCACCAAGCATAAAAATAAGTAAGTAAAGGTAGTAAAGGTCTTGGTGTGGTGGTGATGAGATCACAACATGGGAAAACCACAAGAGTGTGTGATATATACTTATATGTCTCCAAATTCCACTCTAGGGCAGCTTGTTTACTCCATTTGTTCATGTGAGTCCTTATTAGGTTATTAGAGTCTCGACTAATAATGCTAATTAACTGACGTTAAAAAAGTTCAGAATTCCACCGCATATGATACAATACAGAGTTACAGTTTCAATGTCCATAAAGAAATAATGCAGGTCAATGAGATGAGCAACTGGAAGATTTAAGAGGTAATTTTGCAAAATTGAGCGCATATTAGCTTAAACTAATATCAGAATCATTTCTTAAGTTTCCTTATCCGCCAGCTCTGGTATTACGGAAGTGTGCGCGTGCGTCTTACCCCATTATTAAAGTATGTGTCTAAAACATTCAGTCCACAGTCCCGCCTCTTCTCGTCAGGAGCTAGCTGGTACATGGCCTGTCAGGGAAGAACAGAAGTGTGAACAACATCACCAGCTCAGGAGGCCATATTCATTCAGCCACCTATAATATCTGTCCAAATATGGTCAGAGAGGGAGAGAGAGACGATGGCTGAGGGGTGGGGGGGATTGAGAGAGGTGGTGGGGTTAATGAGGGACACGAGAGGAAGAAATCTAACTAACACAAATAGAGAGATGTTGGTTCTGATAAAACGCCTCATGTTGGTAAGGCAGCAAACTGGCAACCAAGTTCATCTTCACGTTTCACTCATCTGTCACCTTCCTAGGTGTGACCTCGGTTTTCACCCCACCGCACCATCACAGATTGTGTTTTTGGTCAAATATGGCTGTACGAGGGCAGGGAGATGGTGTGAAGTTTGACTGCTTTGAGCCGTGTGTTTTGTTTGAAAACAGGCTCTGTGGAATGGAATGGGGCCGAGCTGTGCAACTACACATCGCAGCCAAGGCATGACATCCTCAGTGGGACCAACGTTAAGCTCTAAAATGCTGCTCGTTTCACTTCTTGCATTTTTGTCAGTCACTGCGATTATGTGTCACACCCAGAGCGCGCACCTACGTGCCTGTCTGCCTACCTTGGAAAAGACTAATGTATGTTCTTATTAAATAAGCATGATTCCCCTGTTTTCCTTCGCCGCATACCTCCAGGGGCCTAGACACAAGCTCGGGCCTGTGTTTGCCTGCTCACCCGGGGGACCTGTCTCTGACGTGGGCTTGACCTCATGGAAGGAGTGCATGGAGGAATGGGAGGGGTCTGCTCTGACAGCCTGTCTAAGTCACTAATCGCCCCTTACGCCCACCCCACCCACCACCCCATGCTCCTGCCAAGAGCAGGAAAAGCGACCAAGCACTGACGTTCCTCTCCTATTTGTTGCTCTGCAGGGTCGGACTCAGGCCAGTCTCATGGGAGAAATCACAGGGAGACGAATCAGATGAGAGAGATTGAGACAAAGAGACGTGGATTGGCAAGTAACAGAGGATGTGTCAAAGAGAGAATAAACAAAATAATGGTAAAAGGTTCTCTCATAGTCTCACCACAGCATCCATAAACTCGATGCAGCGCTTCAGCTCTGGCCTGGTGTCACAGTACTGACGGAATAACAGCCGACCGATGGGCTGCTTCTCACACAGACTGGTGTAGTCCCTCTCTGTAAGGAAGACAGGAGAGGGAGACAAGGGGGAGACAGATGGAGGAATGTCAGCACGCTATAATAGTGTACCATAACAGCGGCACCGTACCAGGAGGGCTGGACCCCTGCAAGCAGCCATTGGATGACTCTTGAAAGTATGAGTAGGAAACAATGGGGAAAAAAATCTTCTACAGAAAATTATCTTCATCTTCTGCTTTTTTTTTTGTAAACTAGTGTGTAGGTTATACCACTGAAATATTTAAGAAAAAAAATCTGAAAGGGTGAAAATCAGTCTTTACAGATGAGCAACCAAACAATCATGAGAAGATGTTGCCTCACATTAGGAGAGATAACAGAGTTATAACTGGGATGGTTTGTACATTTTGGACCATTTTTCCTTCTCACCCAGAGTGACAAACAACCTTTGGAAGACTTTTTCATGCCTCTGTTTGCAGTTGTGCAGATAGCCTAGCTTAGCATGCTCACTTAACCTAACATTACCTGTATTTGGAACCGGAAGCTGCTTTAATCTGAGGCGTGCTACAAAAGTAAACATTCATCACATAGAAATGAGTATGACTGCAACTGTTACACTAGCATATTTCTGCCTCATTTTAAAAGCATGTGAGAGTATATTTTTTCAAAGCTGAAACATGAACCTGAGTTTTTCTTTTCTTATTCCAAACAAGAATGAAACTTACTACTGCACTGGATAGTAAATTTGGATGACGTGTCATTTTAAGCAAGAAAACAGGAATTTTTCTACTTACCATAATACAACATCATAATTAGCCTGTAAAAGCGAACTCGTAGGACAGCTCAGTAGGAGCAGAAGGTGTTGAATGCCATCAAAATAAAAGTTTTACCTTTGCAAAACAGACAAGCACTTCAACTTTACTATTCAGGACCATGGAAGAAAATATATGTATATATAAATATCCTATAAATCTCATATGCTTATTAATGTCATAATTAGCAACTTCATATTCATGATGTTACAATGTGTGTTTTAGTTTAGAGAAAGAGAAAATAAGAAAGGGAAAATTTCCTCAAAACACAAGCTGTCCCTTTATTAGTACATTTGCTTATGCTATAACATGCCAAAATCAAAATACACTACAGGTCTGTTTTTCCTGTATGTGTGTTTGCGTGCTGTCTGTGTGTGTCTGTGTCTCCCGTGCAGCTGGCCCAAGCCTATTAGGACTAATGGCGTCCATTTGAGTCATATTTCCTCTGGTACCAAATGAGGAAGAAGACCCAGGACGTTTTCCATCACTGGTTGACAGCACGGACACGCGTACACACACACACACAACATAAACATACAAATAAAAATAGGCCACACACATTCATGTACACATGCGCACTTGCCAACAGAGGAGGAGGAGGAGGAGGAGGAGGAGGAGGGATGCATGGGATGAACATTTCTGAGTGGTGACAGCTACAGGACAAGCTCCAACAGTAAATCAAATCTCCACAACAGCCCTCCCAGCTGCACTGTTTATTACACAGCATTCCCCTCCACTCTGCAGCTCAGCGCTTCTCATTCAAACTCGCCGCTCGCACGACCACAAAAACAAAGTTATCACTCTGGTGAGCAAACAGCAGAGTGCACAGATACAATATTTTTTATTGCTTCCCTTTCCACTGTGTGACCGCTGTGTTTTAAATCTGAAGAACAAAAGCTCTTTCATACAATCTCACACAGAGATCTTAAACTGCACGGCGTTGCACTTCACCTGCTTTGGTGTTTCCCTATCAGCCGTGTTTAGCTGTGAGCAGGAGCTGGGAAAGCCCCTCGCACAACAAGCTGATGAGGGCAAATTTAGGGCGTCTTTAGAGCAAAAATGTTTGGAGTTTATTTGAACTTTTGAGTGTTTGCTCCTTTAGTCCGACTCATCTGGACAGGCGACAATAATGTCCCTTTGAGTTGTGCATAGCCACAGAGCTGTGTCACAATGCCTGACAATGTGGTTCTCTCTCTCTCTCTCTATTTCCATGCAAACTAATGTGTTGACTTCCCTCGAAATGCTGCATTTCTGCCGCTGAACAGGTTATCAACACTCGAATCAAGAAGCTTCTTGTGAGCACACATGACTTCTGTTTATGAGCTGGTTTATTTGCAAATGAACAGTGTGAACCTAAACCAACCAAATTCAATAAAGTCAACTTTTCCACTCTGGCTCAGAAGAAAATGAACTTAGTTTAGCTCTTGATTTGGATTATTAGCTTTTGGTGTTCAGCAACTCAAAAACTAGAGATGACAGATTACTTATTTTAGTTCATATTATCTCATGGGAATTGGGTTTATCCCCATCTGCATATCATTATCCAATCACATTTAAAAGACACTGGGCTGACGCTCTAGTTTACAAAGAGCCTCCTGCTTAGGTTTCAGTGCTCGAGAACAGGTTTTGCTGCGAGGATTTCAGGTTGGTTTCATTCTAATTGCTAGTGTTTTCCTGCCACTCCAGAGCCCATCTGATCCCAGCCTCTGCTGATTCACAGCACAACTGAACACTCTTTGAGGTGACACACTCCGATTTGCGTAATGCAAATCACAGAAACTGTTGTGCAATGCACTTGAAAGGATTTCCATGTTTTTAAGTAAGTGGCCCACTGAGCAGCGAATCTGACATCAAAATGATCCACGTGTCTCTGGTTGGCAACAGGCATGATCCAAATTAAGAACAGTGATGGTTTGATGATAAAATGATGGTCTATTGTTCAAGTTAATATAATGTGACCTTTTTAATCCTGGGCTGTTCTTTCTCAGTTTTCATGACATGTATTCATAGGCTTATAACACTTGGTAAATGATTTACAGATGTTTTTTATGAAAAGAAAATGTACATACTTTCATATTATTTAGTTAATTTAGATAAATATGTGGATATGACTGGATGGAGAAGTGTCTCTTTAACTCAGATATAGATATTAATTAAGATATATATGAATAAATGATGGGACATTCACTATTTAAATAGAGGGGAGCTGTCGAAGCCATGCTGTCTATACTGTGTTATTTTCTGTCATAATTTGTTTACATTTCAACGGTACACAGAGAACTGGAACTTGGCAACAATCTACGCCCAGGAACACGCGAATGACTTTAGCATCTATGTTTTCAGAGCTTAAATGGTAAACAAGTCAGTTTCTGAAAACATAGCATATTCCTGTAAGAGCAACGGCTACTACAGAGGCAAGTCATGAACCTGATGAGCACTGAATGAATACTTTAGTCCTGAGATGTCTTTAGTTTTTGCAGCCTTGGCAGGTTAGACATAGAACATTAATGGTTTAAATTTCTGTTCATGTCCAAGTGTCAAGATAGAGATAATGCTAAATCACATGCGTCTTTGCCCATTCCTTCTCTTCATCTTGCCTGTTTCTTAGATGTAGTTCACAGATTGGTCTTTTTATGTTCACAGTCTGCATTTTGTAACAGGATCCTTAGTTTTGCAGGTGAGCCAAGACCTGAGAAGAAACCACAGTTTCTTGGCTCAGGGGTTTAGTGTGTGAGAGCATTTATGTGCGTCTGATTCCAGTCTCTAAATCATTTGAATATGAGAACATGGGCCAGCATTCCACCGACGAAAAATTTCCTCTTTGCGTAAGATAACCCTCTCCTGTGTCCTGGAGAAAAACAACTGTGAAAGTAAGACGAGAGAGAGAGACTGAGAAGGTACAAGACAGCAAGGTGTCAGGGAAAAATGGGACAGGAAAATAAAAGGACTGAAATGAATGAAGTGAGTTTTAGAGGGTGAACTAGCATGGACTAGTGACTGCCTGTGCCAGTGAAGTAAGCTGCAATTACAACTTAATTAAAACGCCAATTTAGGCCGAGACTGAGTGAGTTAGTGAGACGGTGAATGGCCAGCCAAATGTGCACACACTTTAGAGGCAGAGACAGCGGTGATCAAAAGTAATTGGTGCACATGCACTGTATGTGGTGGATGGACACCAGAGGAGAGAATCAAGGGAAGAGGAGACAGAGGAGGAGGAGAGAGCTGGCTTAAGGCTGGTAGACAAAGAGGCTGCAGCCCACATAATGTAATCTAGGCTTCCTAGAAGTACTGCACACTTGTCAAGGCTAAGGTCAAATGCCTGACATTATCAAGACACAACAAAGACACTGCTATCAGTCGCTATACTGTATCCCTCTATCTGCACTTATGACACTGCGTAAGGGCACGCGTGTGCGTCTCTGCGCACAGGTGTTTGTGTGAGCGTGCGTGCGTACGTACGTGTGCATGTACATGCCTGCACGTCTGTGTGTTTAAGTAAGCAAAGGGGATTATTTTGATCCTGCACTCGGTGTGATAGGGAAATTATGCAATAGTGTCTATGTAATAGTGACGTAGGTAACCCTCAACAGCTGCTGCGTGTGCATGCACACTCACACACACACACACACACACACGCGCGTGCGCATGTGTGTGTAGGCACTAATAGTCCATTTTTAGAATCCTACGTAAAGTTATTATCCAAATGGCCATAAATATGTAAGACATGACAAGTACGTTTGTTCACACTTAAGGTGGCATTTATGTGCCGTTTTTTAAGCAGGTGATCTATCACCACAGATGACGGATAGATTCAAGTTTTTAATAATTACATTACTGTGAGTGATGATTTGTAACATGAAGACAAAACGACAGGGAACACAATCAACGCTGAGTAAGAGATATCACCTTAGGGAGTATGTGCATCTGCATCTCTTTCGCTCCCTCCTTTCCTCCCGCTGTTTCTCACTCTCTCCTGTCCTTAAGAGATCTTTCCCCCCGTTGTAAAAGCCTCTCTCTCTTTGTTTCTGTTTCTCAATCGCTCTCTCCATAACTCTCCTGTTCTGCCACTCTTATGTTGCTCTGAAGTGGTGGAGAGAGGGAGGGGGAGATACAGATAGTGGGAGGGGGAGGCATGGAGACAGAAAAGAGGGAGGGAGAGTATGTGGGGGAGGGTAGCACTGCAATCTCTGGCAGAGATAGCTGTGACGCACTACTACACACACACACACATACAGACACAGAGTGCTGTGGCATTCAGAGGACCAGGGTGGGCGAGGGGGGTGAGGAGATAATGTAGCCTCGAGTAGGGCACTTGTCTGGGCCACAAAGAGAGAATCCTGTCCCTGTTTTCATGTCAAATCTGGATGTGAAGAACAGGAAGGAGGGAGGAGTGAAGGCGTCTTGATTTGGTGTGTGAGCAGACAGACAGTCAGTGAGACACACACCTAATGTTAAAAGAGACTTGGAGATTAAACGGCTCTGCAAACGGATTCCCTGAGTCACACACACATTTATACACACCGTTTCCTGTCCCCTGCCTGTAACTGCGGGTGGAGACGGGTAGAAATAGGAAGGAAGTCCAATCTGAACTTCCTCCCGCAGCCAGGCCCACCCCAACGACACAGCATGGCACGTTATCTTTCTGCCTCACACACATGCACATGCACACACACACACTCCCAGTTTCATACCGATAGTGCGGCGTAGCTCCTCACACTGGCTGATGTGGGGGAGTTTTAGCATCTCCTTCCATTTCTTACTGCGACCATTCCTCTTTCCTCCTCCACCTGAGACACACACACAGATTTCAATTAGTCCATCAGTCATGTCACTGTTTCAACATTGCACTTGGCATCTTTAACCACATCCAACGGTTGACATTTTCAACACAAGAAGAAGAAGGCATCCAGCGTCGGTGTCAGTGTGTGTGTGTGTGTGTGTGTGTGTGTGTCAGCATGTTGACCTTGCAGTGACCAGAGGCAGGGACAGCTGGTTCATCTCACCAGTCGCCTCTATGCATCATGACAGAGCATGTGGTGAAGAATGTCATCAGCTTCAAAGATCATGGGGCACACACACATCTTGTCTCACACACACACACACATCTTGTCTCACACACACGCGCACGCGCGCAGGGCTCTTTCCCTAGAGCTCAGTCAAACATTATTTTAACATAACATTCATTAGTTATGTCATACACACTCACACACACACACAGTGGTGCTGCATAGTCCTCTCACCAGATGAGATGACCCTGGTGTGGGGGGGGTGAACGACCTCTAGGCACAACAACACTCTTCAGAGGACCGGGGTCGCTCCCATATATTTTACTGAGATGCTCATTCCTACACCAGCAGGGGGGTTGTGTGTTGGTGTGTGAGTCTAAAGAAGCAGTTCCATCAGGGGTGAACTGAGGTATTTACTTTGCTTATTGCTGCACCGCTGTGCAGTAAATTTAATTCCTCTCTGGTAATGTGAGATGATAATTAGTTGGTATGTTAAATTTAGTAGTTTTACATCTTTTTAAAAAACTCATTCCACACCAGACTTCTCCCATCAGACTACAGTCGATAAGCAAATTGCCACAAAAAAAAAAACAATAAAATAAAACACGTCATGTTTGAGAGGTTTGGCCACAGATGAATGGGTGAACCAACATCGCACTCTGCTTCTTCGAAGCAACTTTTTGTAACCAAGACACAAGGCATCTCTTCTTTCTGGTTTTTATCATGAAAAGAAACAGGCAGTCAACCTCCTCTGTGGGTTTAATTTTTATTTAGATTGTAGAAAATTAGTGATGGAGTCAGATTAAGGGCAGAAAGCCACACATCTGGTTCCAGAGTCGGCAGATTTAAACCCTCAACTATCATTATGGCACACGTTGTTGTGGCGGCTGGTTCACAACAACACACCCACAAGCATACTGCATGTACAGCGTGCACGCTCTCACCTCGATAAAAACATCCTAGTAGCACACCCATTCATAGAGGTGACACATTTCATTACCGTTACACCTTGAATGGTTAAACAGCAACATTACGCAAATACTTGTTGATGTCAGGTTATCAAAGCTTATAACATCCCAATGGTCTTGTGTTGTGGATCTCTCTGTGCTGTGCATCTCTAAGGGAAAAGAGAAAAAAGGAGAAGTAGCAAAGATTAATGTTAGAGTTAAATGTTGGATTGGCTATCATACACACTGTCTGAAGATAACCAGCTGTACCCGGTGGGTTTTTTTTGCAGGAGAAATCCTTTCACACACTTGAGCCAAAAAACTGAATGAGTGATGAATGCAGCCAAACCACCTCCACAAAAAGTAAGAAACTGTCAGAGATTAACTTAAATCTTAAGTGCTGAGATATGTAGCGCCAATAAAAGTTGAAAGTGACAGTGTTCTGTGCTGCACAAAAGACACAAGGGTGAGAAATGTCACCTGCACCTAGGGTGAGAAAAAGAGGAAAGACAGAGAGCGGAACTGACGAAAATGACAAAAAAAAGACAAAGAGACTGACGAGAAAAGTAAGTCAAGTAAGACAGGGATTTTAATAGCAAGTGTGCATGTGTATGCAAGTGTGTGTGCGTGTGCACATGCTTGTTGAAGCTGGCTGGGCCACCCCACCCTGTTTAATGTCACTCTGACGTCAAAGCCATGTGTGCAGGCCCTTAATGCAGACAGGATGGAGCAAGTATTTATTTAACTTTGGTTCTCCCCTCCGAGAGAACGGGGCCCTCCATAAACACCGACTTCAGAGCAGCTTCGCTCATTCATAGCCGAGCAGCAGCCAGCGCTGAGGTCATCGCGCAGGATCTCGGGACAGGTCTGCGCATGTGCGGCAGTGACGAGATTTGAAAGTTGGAACATGTTGAGAAAAGACACGGTGCTGCACAACGAGGGTGCACATTCCTTTCCTTATAAGATTTATAGACAGTGGGGTCATCCTGGTCGGACAGCAGTCTAAGATCCATCGCATGTTACCAACAACCGGCCAACTTTACCTCACATCACAACATTTCCCCATGTTCCCCGTCACTCTCACACACAAATCCAAAATGCCATAAACACTGACAGATAAACTACAGGACAGCTTTTGCCACAAATGAATGGATGACCCAAAATCCATCACTATCCATCGCTGGATGGATGCATACACCAATAGCAGTGACATTTACTTTACATCTGAGGTGTATTATGGTGCGTTTCCCCCATTTTCAAGTCTGACCGGTTTAAGAAACAGGAGGGTGGTAAACAAAGAAAATACACAACGAGGGAGAATGAAAGAGAGAGAGACAGAGAGAGAGAGAGAGTAAACTGAGAGCATTTTCATGCAGCTTTTGTTTGGAAGTCTGTCTGGAGTGCATCAATGAATGTACATCCATGGGTCTCTTTTGTCTCTGCTCTCTCTCCTCCCCTGTGATAAGCTGCTTTTCACATGCTCTTAATGTACGTGCAGGCCAAACACAGACCGACACCATCCCAAATATGCTCCGCTCCCCGTCCTCCCTTTCCTCTCCCTTTCATCTCAAGTGGGAGAAGGAGCCAGGCTGGAGGTCACACAGTAGACTGTGGAAGTATCATCTCAGGGCGCCTCCCCCCCACCCCACCATTTTCGGCGAGTTCCTGCAGCTTTCTCAAATTGAAAGTTGAGATTTATTTTTTTAAGCCAGTTCAAATCGAGTTCACAGCTTATTTCACATGCAAAAGTTAAAGTGGAATAAAATAAAATAGAACTTACATAAGAAATTCTTGTACAGGATAGGTAAAGGATTCAGTCGTTCATGTGCCGAAACATCATTTAAACGATTTCTATCTGTTCAGTTTATATGAAGAAAGAGGTGAAACATGTCGTAGATCGTTAAATCAGGCCAAAATTAGCTCATTAAAGATAAATCTTATCGGCCGATAAGTTACAAGAGATAAAGAAAGAGTTACAAGACAGAAATGCCAAATATATATTTGAGACAATACAGGAACAGTGTTGACATTACGTAGTTTAAAAAGCATATCTTGGTCATAATTCTAATCAATAAATCAAGGGATTCTTATCAAATGTCAGACTCCTTTTTGTTTTTAAGTGAATAAAATATATCAGCCAGCTAGATATTTTGTCATTTATCTTATTTTTTCTAGCAGTGTGATATTTGTTTCTTAATACATTTCATATAAAATACAAATACAAACAAACAGTCTAAAAGCTATGACGATTTTCTTTAAGCTCTATAAAAGTTTTTTTAAAAAAAAAGGTAGTGTAACGTATATATATTTAGCAGTTCAGGCAGTAAAATGTGTTTTCAAATAGTTTGTTTTCATGAATTGTTGTGGATTACTATATGGCTGTAACGATCAATTGATTAATCGGTTGGTTGATTAACAGAAATTAAATGGAAAAGATTTTGACAACATTTTATAGGGGTGAAACTACCTAATTATTTTCATTATCGATTAATCTGATGATCATTTTTGCCAAAGCCCAAGATGACATCTAAAACAGTCAAAATCCCAAAACCTTCTGTTTCCAATAACATAAAACCAAGGAAAGAAAGAAATTTGACTTTAATCAATTATCAATAGCAGCTGAGTCATTTTCTGTCATTTCAGCACTAATCAGGGAAGCATTTCTTAAAGCAGCAAGAAAGGCAAAAAAAATTATCACTGGTTCCAGGTTCTGGAGTATGTTCTGGTTTTCATACTGTTGTATGAAAATAAACTCAATATTTTTGGGTTTGGGGCAAAACAAGAATCTTTAAAAAAGCCATCATGAGCATTATTACTGAGTCTGTCATCAAAATGAAACAATAAAATCAACACTAAATTTAACTGAGAAAACAAAGTGTTAACATGTGGCACATATATCGATACATGACTATTATTTTCACCCATAATCAAAGAACAAATAGACATTCTGAAATCAATGTAAGACCTGGTATATATACATCACTGGCAACTTCTTCTGCTGTGATTCCCAGCTTTTTCAGATGTTACCGAGAACACAGAGCCGTGCGGCGCTGCTGTCTTCACAACTCGTCTTTATTTTGCATCGCCATATGGGAGAAGCCGCTCACCCATCTGACGAACACATGTCACATGCTGACACTCAGAATAACAGCCACAAGGCCAGAAAATCCAGCTCGTCTGTGACAGCGACAGGCCCACAACGGCAGCAAGCACCCCGTGTTTACATCTTCACACACCGCGCGGCGCGACTACACACTTACACAGGCTGACTCCCAATGAGGGCTTCTTTGAAAGGTTGCTTGAAACATTGACTGAGAACAGCGTGGAGGTCAAAGAGCAGGGTCAGCGGGTGCACTTAAGTGAATGAAATAAAAAAGTAAGAAGAAAAGAGGAGAAGAAAAGGTAACCTAAAAGCCTAAAAGCACGCTGTTAAGTAAGTCCACTACACCTTGGCACAACCAGCATTTTTCCTAACTTTCAAAACACTGATAACACTGTTTACCAAGATATTTTTGGCCAATGTAATCAGACTGAATATTTGGTACCAGCCCATGCCTCGTCAGATCTGACCCCCACCCTGGGGCAGTCTCACAGGTGAAGGTTCAGATCTGACGGCTGTGGTTTTCTCCAAAAAACATGATTTAAATGGTAGGAAGTGAGAGAGGGTCACGCATAGTTTAGGCCCATTGTAATATGAGCATGCACACGCACATGGGCACAATGGAGCCCGGCCATGATAAATGAATGGCCTGTTGCTTTCCCAGTCACTCTCCCATACAGTGTGCGATTGGCTGGAGTAGCCCCTGATAAGGAAAACATTAGCTGCGAGTATCTGTGTTGCCTATTCAAAGCAAAGGCCCGGTGTTTGCATAAGGTAATCCGTCTGTATACTCGCGCTGAAAGACACACATCAGCTGAGAGAGAGGGGAAAAGAGAAACATGTGAATATCAGGCTGCTCTGCTGCTACCCCCCCCCCCCCCCCCCCCCCCCCAGTCCTCAACT
Source organism: Pempheris klunzingeri (assembly GCF_042242105.1). Classification (NCBI taxonomy): domain Eukaryota; kingdom Metazoa; phylum Chordata; class Actinopteri; order Acropomatiformes; family Pempheridae; genus Pempheris; species Pempheris klunzingeri. The sequence goes on along the minus strand of NC_092014.1, from coordinate 23,070,469 downwards.
CTCTCACATGCACCCTTGCCTTTTTCTTCCTCTCTCTGACTTCAGCTTCATCCTCCCCTCCCCCATATAAACACTTTTCCTCTCTTGTTATGCCTTCGTTAATTCTTTATGGCCAGACTTTCCTCTCTTCCTCTCTCTCTCTATATAGCCCTGGGAGAAGGCATGGGTCACGTGGAAAAATGTGAACAACATTACAACATCAGAGTAAATTCCAGGACACGACAACAACAAGCAAGGCGATGGGAGGGGTGGTGGTAGGTCTCACACGAGGTAGACAATGCGGTTTTTCACATGAGCAGAAACGATACACAACCACACACACACACACACACACACGCTGCACATCAGCATGGGATCACGCTCAGTCCGACAGCGCGCTGTGGTGTTTTGAAAGACCTTTCCTTCCTCTGTCCCATCTCTTCATGTCCAAGATATTCCATTAAGTCTAGCCGAGACGTGCTTGAAAATTGACCCTTGTTTTCACAGCGTCTTGGGGGAGAAGGGGGAGGGAAAGCCGGCGAGGGAACACGGTGAGACTAAACTTGAGCTAGACGCACAGAGTTCAAGTGTGTTAGACGACAAGCCGAAATGTTAATCATCTGTGTGTTATCTACAGCTGTCTCTCAGATGAAGGGCTCGGTGGTCGATTTCATGGACATGCTGCGCGCACAAAAGCACTGAGCCCTTGGGTGTGGAACACGTAGCACATGTTACACCTTGAGGGTTATCTTTGACGAGACGACACTTTCAAGTCATATTTGGAGGCGGGATTGACAGAAAATTTGACCACAGATCTTGGACATTTAGTACACTTGCTTCTAGACTCAGACTCTGCCAGACCTCTAAAAACTCTTTTTAGAGAAATAAAATCTTCATCTGAACCATAAGAACTAAACACACTCAACCGTACACATTGTTAAGATCAGGCTGACAGCTGGGTTCTCGCAGGAAGAACGCCCATTTAACATTTAATAAGGCAGCTGGAACAACGTCCCTATGATGTTCACAAAGTGCCTCAAAAAGTGCCTCTTCATGCTTAGTCAGCCGGCCAAGAAATTGTGCTAATGAACATCCCAGTAGCCACCCAGCTACGCGACGCCGCCAGTGCCATTCAACAGAGCTGCATACGCAACACACTGCGCCTCGTTGTCCGCACAGCCCATTTGTGGGTGTAATAACTGTGAAATGAGTCCCACATCAAGGGACAGTCACAAAGCACTGTGTTTTATGAGCCTCAGCTGGAGGAAACACCCCAGAGTGATGACAACAAGTGTTAGCCCGGCTGTGACCACAAAACTAATAAAGCTGCGCTGGGTGACGTCACAGGAAAACCCTCACAAGTGGTCTGAGAGGACCTGCTAGCCTACAGTTTAGTTTGGAGGGTGGGGGAGAGTTTAGAGGGTGGTGGAGAGGGGCCAGAGAGCAGAGAGAGGTTAGTGACACCAACAGCAGAGGCCGACCGTATCCACTTACATCAATGCTCTGTGGCAAAAACAAATCAAAGCTTCCGACTTGCAAGGTGGAAATCGGTTACATAAGCAAGATTCAACTTCTGTTTGTCAGAGGCATGTCAGCACCGGACTGTCCACATTCCTTCCTTTTTGTGGAGACAGTAGGAATAACGAGAGAAACACAGCAGAAAAAGATCTTGTGAAATCTGATCCCAGGAAGAGAGGTAAGATGGGTGAAAGGCCCTTTATTCCCAGTCACTCTTTAGATTTGAATATGAAAATATGTGTGGAAATATCTTTATCTCCCTGTTGCATACAAGTTGGTATTAAAGACTAATAACAGCCAGCTGCACGACTTAATCCTGTTCCTCTCATATCTTCATTGCCTCTTAGCACAAACATATTTCTGTGCCAAAGTTCGACTCTTAGGAACAGAGACCAAAAATGGCGTTTCACCAGTGTAAGTTTAGCACAGCTGTGTAAGTTTAATTGCAGATGTTTTTTAAGCAAAAGGACTTTTAAGCAGTCATTGGGTTTTAGTGATAGCACCTCAGATTTGGCATCTTTAAAAAAAAAAACAAAAAAAACAAGAAACTAGGTTCTTGACAATACGCCTCAAAAGACCACAATGCATTGCAGACATCCAACATTCTAACTAAGCGGTGAAACTAACCTTTCTCAACTGGAAGAGCGATTTCTGTCGCGCTCTCCGACCATGCACCCACCACTGCGCTCTGCACCTACTGTATCTATTAATCACAGCTGGACGCAACAAGTGAATATCAGCTCTCAAAGGACATTCTGGGAAATGTAGTCAATCACTAACTGAAGTAAAATAAGTGGCAACAAACCTCAAATATACAGATATTGTTACCAGGAGTAACGGACTAACATGATGTTGTCTGCACGTCCAATCCACACTGTGCTCTAGAACCATCCCCCTAAATACTTCAACACCCAGATCCCCCTCTTGCCTACGTGGTACATCTTCACTCAAAACAAAGCAGCGAATAACACAGTGAGTTCTGATGTTTTAATAGTTTAAAATATTACCTTTCAGTAGATCATATAATACAGACATGTTGCACAAAGTCATGTCATGCTTTTTTAAATATCAGTTTAATTTAATATCAATTTCTGTAGCATGGCTGTCATCTGTCAAGCTCGAAAAGAAAAACAAATTGCAAAAATAATCCCTATAATGTGCTGAGTGCTAATATCTAACAATGTCAGGGTATACAGGGGAGGATATTTTCTTGAAAAAAAAATGTACAACTACAGCAATGTTTTAATCTTTTATAGCATCATGGTTGAGATCAGGTTCAGCATCCGCTGACTTTTCAGGTCTGACAGAGGAAAATATGCCTCGTATAAATTCTCCAGTGGCCACTCAGAGCTGCTTGCGTCCTAAAGGAGTTGCAACTGTATGTGCAGCTAAAAGAAACGTAGCGTTTTGTATCAACAATAGTTTCCCCGTTTTATACAAACCATCGCTTTATGTGAAACTGTGATCGAAATGGCCCTCCACTTTGGTTATTAAAGGGCTCTGACAAATAAACGTAATGGAGGCAGGATATTTTACAGCTGAAGAGTAAACACAGTTTTTCTCAACAGACTTCACAACGCCATCTGCTCCGCTATGATCGGGTGCTCTGCCAACTCAGGTGCTGCAAAGTATTGTAAACAGTGGAGTCTGCGGGACAAACTATGATAACACTGTTTCTAAATGCTCTCGATAGCTTTTAACTGCATTGTGTACTACAAGTTTTCTGAGAATACCAGCCAATGTATACACCAATAGAGTGAGTGGCTAAAACAATATTAGCCGCCAACACAGGCCCTCCAATATATCCCTCCGATTCTACCATGTAGAGGCAGATATTGAATATTTCACTTAATGTGAAAAGGGTTTAGACGGTCAGTGCAGTCAGTGATGAGATACTTCTGATGTTATACACTAGGAGACCATGTGGAATGATACTGCTGTGTTGAAAATAACTCCCTAATGCTTGACTGAGCTTTTACATCAACATAAACTGTGGGCTGCATCTACACCAAAAGCTCTCCTTCTTGGTATTCTCACAAACACCATTTCTAACATTTTCTGATACATTCTCCGGGGAGAAGACAGTCACCTCTTGCAGTCTGAGCGGGCCCTGAGGTAAAGGAAACATCTAAATACTGTGAATGTGGTGGATTTCCTTTCCACATTCTCTACCAAATGTATGTAGAAATGTCACAGAGGCGGGTGGAGCAGAGGGCGCAGTGTCGTCCCTGCAGCACCAAACCACTTCCCTTGACGTGTCATTTCAACTGTGGCGTCTGGACACACCCTGTCAGAACACTTCTCACTCTGGCCACCCAGTTTTACATCCATAGGTGTGTAAAAGTTGACTGAAAAGTCAAAACGTTATGAGCTTCTTGTGACCAGACTCAAAGGTTTGCGGGCATGTAGAGTGACCTTTTCAATCTGGAGTTCATTCTGGGATGGAGAATGCTCCATACCGGCAAACAATTAAAACCTGAAAAGATTGTTTATGCACCGTGCCTACTTAAGAGCAAGCTGGGAGAATGTCATTTCCCGTCTCCACAGCGAGGTCAGGGAGTTACACAACAATTATTCTAATGTCTTGCTCAAGGACACATCAGCAGGGCAACGTGGCCGACTCAGCGTCTGCAGCTCATGCAGCTGGTGGACCATCTCCCTGCACCACTCTGCTCCCAGCAGACACTATGAAGCCATGCAGCGTGACGGTGACCGAGGTGACTCCTGAACAAAAAAAAAAGGCAGCTGATCTCTGATCCACTCCAGCTGTTTTCCGTCCGGATTGGTGTGTTTAAAAAGGTGACGTTCGCTCCAGTTTGTTGACAACCGTCACGGTGACATACTCAAACACTTTTGACAGCTGCAAACACCCACCTCTGGAAAGGCTAATTAAAATCTAATTAGTCTCCTGTGCACCTTAAAGAGATAAATTGGGAGCCATTAGCTGTTTTAATCTGAGTGCTAATTAACACAGTGAATGGTATAGCAGGGAGAAATAGAAAAAGAAAAACACACTGAGTGTGTACTCAACATGTTGGACATGTGTCCAGGCCGTTTTCTGTTTAAACTGTTGATTATACGTTCAATTAATTGTATAAAACCTGAAAAGAATAAGAACAATAATGTCAAGTTATGAGAACAAATAACTGGTTGGTATTTCAACTTGATGAATGACTCAAATGATACTGAATTATCAAAATCTGACTCAGTTTTCTGCCAACTGCTTGATCAGCAAATGTTCATGTAAGTATATGATGGTGAACTTGGGTCACATATGGAGACAAACCTGGCTCCTTCCACTCTCTGCATGGTTCCTACACTGACACTCATCACTGAGGGCTTCTTAGGGCCTCTGGTGATAAATAAAAATAAAAGGACAGTGCCGAGTTTTGAGCTCGCAGATCCGATCAGTGCACAATAATCGGACCAGCACTCATGACAATGCCAAGCACCATTTAACGGCAGGTAGAGGGGAGCGTGGTGCCTCGTAAGGAGCAGCTGCAGCCCTGAAATGGATTCACTGCTGCTGTGAATAATCCATTTCACAGCAGTGTTGGCGTTTGGTCTTGAACTGAAACGCAGTCCGAATGTAATGTAACCCATAAGCTGGGAAGACCTCTGCGTACGCACACTGAACCTCGACCCCCGAGCCATGTAGGCTGCGCACAGCCGGCGACTTGGCTGTCGAGTGAAATGAACTCGCAACACAACATCCTCCGAGGCCCCAGAGCCTTCTGCTGGTGTCCGATCCGATTGGAAGAGAGAGGGGGAAAAAAAAGCACAAGTGGAAATCGCTGAGCAGTAATAACACCTTTTTACCCTCCTCTGGCAGCTGATACACTGTTGTACACCCACCCTGCGCCCACTCGCTGGCTGCAAAGTAGCCTCTCTGCTCTTCAGTCTGCTGGAAAACAGATGGATATTCGCTTCTTTTCCACCTCCAGGTGAGCTGCTGCTGCTGCTGCTGCTGCTGCTGCGGGATCACTGAACCCACCGAGCAGCGCACACACCCGGGGCTACAGCGCCTGGGCCGCCGGGGTGCACGGTGGGCCTTCTCCCAGTCTAAAACCTCCACTGTAACACATCCCTTCCTCCCAGTAGCTCCCCATCAACAACAGCTCGGCAGTGCAGTGGCACATTTCTGCGTTAAATAACACCACACATCGCTGTACAGTCCTAATTGGGCTTTAAACCCACAATGACAGGTAGGAGAGGCTGCGCCGGGGCACCGAGCCCCACTGCGCAGCTATATTTGGAGGCGTGGAGCTCAATCCCACGTAACGTGAATAGCATTAAATATCCGTTATGTCTCCGTAAATTGTGAATATCTCCCCAAACCCGCTGGTGCTGGTATGTTTTTTTTTTTTTTTTTTGGCTCGACAGCCTCTAATGCAACGCTGCCATCTACGCGCGATGCTGCAAACACTCCCTGCGTTGTTCATCTCCAGCCCGCTGGGGCCTTGCGTCAACCTGCCCGGTGAATACGTGTGTTGTTGGTGCACAAACAGCTGGTTTCAGCGGCATTTGTTTGGCGTTTGCCCGCAGACAAAGCGCTGCGGAGGGGATGGGAGACGGAGAGGAAGAGCAGAAACCCCACGGAGGGCAAGCCGAGAGCTCAGGCTCGTCCGTGGCCATGTCGTTGAGGAGGGAGAGAGGGAGAGAGAGAGAGAGAGAGAGGGAGAGAGAAAGAGAGAGGGAGAGAAAAATACATTTGATTTTCGTCTTTCAGCCGTGCTTACCTTCTCTTGCCTTCAGGAGAACCGTGTTGGCCACGATATTTTCAATCTCCATTGTCAGAATGTGAATCCCGAGCAGTCGCGATACATTTCACTCAGCGGAAAAAGACGGTTTTTCTGATCAAACGTGCCAACGACGGAGAGGCTGCTGTACGCGCACAGGGCGAACGCGGCACTGGCGCATAGTAGGTGTTTAATAGTGGTCGTCGTTCCTCTCCATTGCAAGGCGTTCTTCTTTTCTTTTTTTTTCTTTTTTTTATCAAACCCTACCTACGGAGCTGTGTGATTACGACGCGGCTTGTTAGCATTCACAGCCTGCCTCCCTTCCCTCTCTGCCTGCCTTCCTTCCTGCTTCGGCTCCCTCCTCCTCCTCCTCCTCCTCCTCTGCACAACGAACCAGAGGGAGTAGGAGGGATCAATTTACAACCAGCGCAACCACACACACACACATATTCACACACAAGTGCGTTCATACATACATGCATGCAATTTCCCCAGTCTCCTGAAATTACGGATGGTTGTGCCATTTTATTGTGTGGCAGTGTTGGATTAAAACGTGCCCGTGTGTGTGTGTGTGTGTGTGTGTGGTTTCCCTCAGGCATGACATTCTCCTCAACCACAGGACCAACTAGAAACATGTAGAAAAGACAGATGTTTCCTTTAAATAATCGTTCTATTTTATCCAGCCACGGATGAAAACACTAATAAGTAAACTTTTCCTCTCCATGATTTCCTGCTGCACCGCTCTTTCATGTGCTGCTGGTTGATGCATTGTCAGGAAACGTGGAGCCATTGGGCATGAAGGCCTGATAAAGACCTCTTACTGTGTGAACAATGGTGTGAGGGTGTAAGTTGCTACATCATACAGCCTGGAGAGAGGAGATAACGCACTGGGTTTCTCATCCTCACGGCCACACTGTGACCCATCGTCTCTCCGAGCTCTCTAAAGTCACTCCTGGATCAAGGGAACCCACACTGCTTCGAGAAGTGTCATAAAGAAAGAGGGGACAAGTTCGTGCGCCTCTTAACATGTAGAGGTTCCACTTCATGCTTAAAGAATATTCTTGAAAATGGTGTGTGAGATTCATAAATGCGATGGTTGAGAGTCAGCAGCCGTAAATTGCTGTTTCCCTTTTCGTTTCTTTGCAGTCAGGTTCTTAAAAGCAGTACAGAGAGGCACTGAAAGGTCAAAGGTCCCCAGCTTTCATCTTCACTTCCTCCTGTGTGTGTGTGTTTGTGTGTGTGTGTGTGTGTTTAGAGATGAAATCAATAGTTGGTGGTACTTTGTTCTCACAACACCGTTTAGACATTAGGAAGAGCACTAGTTTGGATCTGAGGACACACCAGGCCTGTCTCATACTGACACACCTCCGTTTACACTTACTGTCTGTTTAAAGTATTTTGATGACACTGTAAGACAACACGTAGGTGCTAATCACTCTTATCATAACTCCCCAGTCAGGATTAAATTAGTGGGGGTTCCCAAAGAAAGAGAGACAGTCTGTGGATCAACTTGATTGTGATTGTTTCTAAACTAAAGTAAGACACTAATGTCCATCAGTAGATGGGGCCTTTGTTGTCAGGCTGGGCTTATTTGTCTCAAAGAAGAAATAGTTGACTGGGAATGTCATATAGACCATGTAGGCTCAATGCTGCCACCTACAGGTGATTATGTATAAATACAAAAGGACGCAGCATGCCGCAGTCATACAGGATATTTACATTGTTTTAAAATACATTTGAGTAGATAATGATCACATAAACATGGGAACTGGAGCACACTGGTGGAATGTAACTAGGTGCATTTACTCAAGTACTTTGGTACAAGTCTGAAGTCGTTGTAATTTCTTTTCATAAGATTTCTAGTTCCTACTCCACTACACTTACTCATAAATGTGACCCTTGTTTTCCATAAATGGTCCAAGACTGTTAAATGTGAGGATTTGCCGCTTTTCCCCCTCAATCCTTTTTAAATTTGATTAACTTTATGTAATTTTGAGGCTTGGGATTATAGGCAAGGCAACTTTGTAGAGCACATTTCATTACAGAGAAACTCAATGTGCTTTACATTCAAAAAGGGAAAGACAATAACAATAAAGAAAACAACATATATTTATACATACGCACAATACCAACACCCCTCCCACACCAACACGCGCACACACACACACACACACACACACACACACTGTTCATACAATTTTCATTAATTGCAGCTCATCAGACGTCAGCAGATTGGAACGACTTTTCATCTTTCATATTTTTACCTCATGATGGATATTAACTCCTATTCTGTGCACTTGACAGAAACTGGGGAGGTGAAGTTAGGGACCATCTCAAAAGTGCATGCTAATGGGCTATGGTTTGGATTTTATGTTTTCATGAGATTCTTTTTTCATGTTTCTTTTTTTTGTCAATATCTCACTTCTTTGTCATTATAGACGTTTTAAACCAACTTTACACTCACCTGAGCCGCCCCCAATTATATACAAAGCCTGCGGTAAACAATACGAAACAATGCAATATGGCCTAATTCATTTCTGACTTGTATTGTCCAACAACCTCCTGCTCTATTTTCACCTCTAACTAACTTCAACCAGAATGTTTAACAGCTACACAGCTGTTATTTAGACTCAGTTTTTTGAAGAGGGACAAATGATGGGTTATTTATAGGTTATATTTAGACATAAGAATGAAGAGTATAAATGTTCACAATCTTTATAGGACACTGTATCCTGAGAGAAAAGAATATACGGTAGATAAGAAACAAACAAGCGCTCAGTCAGGAGTCCTAAATCCTGAGTAATTAGACTTTAACATATGATGGCTGTTTTCAATGAGCAACTAACTGAAAATCCATCTCCATTATGTTAAGACTTCTAGTTCCTCTCAGTTGATATGCAGGCTACAGTAGGACACTAGGTGGCGCTGCAGACATAAAAGTGTCTAAACCAGACCTTCACGCCTACAAATCATCTCTGGTCTCCCATGTTGGTGGTGGAAGTTCAACAAATGAACTACACTGAACACTCATCTGCACATCATTCATATCGGCCTCCACTTGTGCAGGTGCAGGGGGCCGTTATTAAGACTACATGATGATGAAGTGTGAATGTTTTCGGTTATCGTCCTTACATTGAATATAACATTGCTGCAACAGTGATTTAGTAATTCTGAAAAACATGTGTTTTGTAATTGAACGGCATGGAAAAAAGGGAAGGTAGGATGGTTCTGCTGCATCCAACTTTGTTTCAGCAGGAAATTGCACCAGAGTGGATGGAGCAGCAGATTCCTGCACAAACATCCATCTTGTGTTTGTATATCAGTAAACTCAGATGTAGTGCAGCAAGGCCAAGTGTTTAGAAATCAGGGAAAAGAGGGGAAGGCATGAAATTCACTTTTTTCAGAAGTTGAATCTCAAGGTTGATTCACACAGAGTTCATCCTGAAGCTGGAAATTAGTGCCCACAAATGCTAAAATGGGTTATTAACTTTCTTGATCTTACATGAAAACCCAAAGTGATGATGATTCTGAGGTTTGAAGAGTGTATTCTCACGTATGAATATGTATGTGATGTAACACATTGTGAACTTTCAAGACTTTTTCATGCCCTACAGCAGGCCCAGCATGTTCTGATACTCAGGGAGGGTCTTTGATCACAGAGGTAAATGACAGACTGAGTCACATATCTTTCATTCTTATCACTATCTTTGCCAAACGTTTCTTAGCCTGCCACACGAAACCAGAGGTTCCTAAAGCTGTTCATCGACTGAGAGAGACCACAATGCAACATGTCATGGGAGGAATCTCCATTTTATCGTGCATTTTACTTCTACTTTAGAAATATCATCCTCCACTGGATTCATCTGACAGTGATCGAGATCTTGTTGTATCTGTAAAGTATGTAAAACTGTAATCTCCCCAACACCGCGCACAGTTTTCGCACATTTTGAATGCAGGACGTTTTATTCTTAATGAAGTATGTTTTTCATTTTGGTATTGCTACTTTTATATAAGTTAAAGATCTAAATAGTTCCTCCACCACCGTCCATTGAATAGAGTAGATCATAATATACACTGACACTCTGAAAGGCATTAGTCTGCAAAACTAATGAACTGATACTGAAACTGATACTATGTGTATTTTGCTGATCATTTACCTCCATAGGTAAATAACTTTTAAAAACTGAAGTCCTCATATTTCTCATACTCACACTTCTTTATTTTAACCTGCAACTGAAAGTAAAGTGTTTTTTCCTAACTTAGAGTGTGTTTGTGTGTGTGGGGGGGGGTTATTTATAGGTTATATTTAGATATAAGAATGAAGAGTATAAATGTTCACAATCTTTATAGGACACTGTATCCTGAGAGAAATGCATATACGGTAGATAAGAAACAAACAAGTGCTCAGTCAGGAGTCCTAAATCCTGAGTAATTAGACTTTAACATATGATGGCTGTTTTCAATGAGCAACTAACTGAAAATCCATCTCCATTATGTTAAGACTTCTAGATCTAAATAGTTCCTCCACCACCGTCCATTGAATAGAGTAGATCATAATATACACTGACACTCTGAAAGGCATTAGTCTGCAAAACTAATGAACTGATACTGAAACTGATACTATGTGTATTTTGCTGATCATTTACCTCCATAGGTAAATAACTTTTAAAAACTGAAGTCCTCATATTTCTCATACTCACACTTCTTTATTTTAACCTGCAACTGAAAGTGAAGTGTTTTTTCCTAACGTGTGTGTGTGTGTGTGTGTGTGTGTGTGTGTGTGTGTGTTTCACGTGACCCTTCATTGAGCCCGTGCGCCTCTGAGGCAGCGGCAGAGTCAGACAGCAAGAGGAAACACCGCTGGTTGGAGCCCAACAGTTGTGTGCAGATCACCTGAACACACCGCGGACAGCAGAGATGTTTTCTCTCGGGGAAACTATGGAGTTTCTCATAGGAAACCCCTTTTCGACACCGGTCGGACAGAGAATCGGTGAGTCGCAACAGCTTTTAAAACCTTTTCATGCGAGGCTTCGCTCGCTGTTAGATTTAATTTGACATCATTTAATTCAGAAAGTTGGTGCCATGTCGTAGTGTGTATTAACCCCGCTGCTGGTGATGTCAAACAACTCTATAACACTTTTACTTCTGACTTTCTTATTCTCAAACGCTTAATAATAAACTCCGAATTTGACAGAAACACAAAAAGCAGGCTTCAGAGCCAATGACGCCACAGAGGCGGGACTTATCACCCTCTGTCTTCCCTGCGATTGGTTGCTACAAGCTGAGCGACAACTGCTTCGGCGAATTAAGGACGCGCTGGATGTTTCATCTCACTTCCTCAATCGCTGATGTGTTATGTCGAGTTAAAGTTTCACGCTTTACGTACAAGTGTGAACTGGTCCTCTGCAACAAGCATTTGTCGTGTTACACAACATCTAAAGCAGCATAATGTTCTCATAATGGCGGCGGGTTGCTGGTTTGTTTCAGCCCTCTTGTAAAAGCCAACTCACAAACTGAGGGCTGGAGGCTGATGCCTGGACAGATGAGTAACCAGGGCGGCCTTGAGTAGTGAGAAAATGTTACACACCCATCACAAACCTCCCTTCCTCTTATCTCATCCGCTCACTTTCTCACACATTGATGTCAGAGAGGCTGCAGCTCCCTCTGAGGCCAGGGAGAACAGAAGCAGCTGACAGTCACATGAAGCAGTGGGAGCCGGGGAGGGAGGTGATGTGAGGAGGGGAAGCGGGTGAGATGGGATTGAGAGAGGCGGTGAGGGGTTGGATCAGAGTGTGTGTGTGTGTGTGTTGGGGGGGGTGGAAAGGAATGAAGGAGATTTAGAGACTTATGAGGAGCCCGTGAGGGGTGGGGTGCAAAGAAAGCTGGCTTTGATTGCTAAATAGTTTGGAGGGAAATACGTGTTTGAGCTGAAAACCCCATTTCCTCAATCAGTTTATTAGTGAAGACAATGAGTTGTTCTAGAAACAGTGTTATCTAGAGGATACCACTTACCTCACATTAGAGATCTCACTATTTGAGTTTTGTTTCTGCACCATGGGTGTCGAAGAAAACAGCCAAGCTTTCAAAGGCAGGGGGTGATCTGCTGTCCTGTATGGATGGATCCAAGTGTGGGCAACACATCTTATCTATTGTTGGACACTTTTGTATTTTAATGTGGTATTTTATGTGAGTAATGCTGCATAGATATCGTGATTTTGGCTATAAGCAGTATAGATAATATATGTTTTCTCCGGCTTCCTCCCACAATCCAAAGACATGCAGGTTAGGTTAATTGGTGACTCTAAATTCAATCAATCAATCAATCTGTATTCATATAGAGCCACTTCATAACAGCGTTACCTCAAGGCGCTTTCCATAAAGAGCAATTGCCCAAAGGTGTGAGTGTGAGCGTGACTGTTTGTCTGTCTCCATGTGTCGGCCCCGTGATTGACTGGTGACCAGTCCAGGATGTACCCCGCCATTGTCAGCTGGGATTGGCTCTAGACCGTGAATGGATGGATGATTTTGGCAGAAAGTCTTCTGGTTACTGTGACATTAATCTCTCCTCATATCAGTGTTGCTGTTTCACTGTAACTTCAGCTGATGGTCTCTCTGTTGACAGAGCGAGCGACCAGCGGCTCTCTGCAGTCGGAGGACTGGGGGCTCAACATGGAGATCTGTGACATCATCAACGAGACAGACGAGGGGTAGGAAACCCACACAAGTAGCGTGGCCTCATTAAGAAACCCCAAACTGTCCCAATCTGGTGCATATTACCTTTCTAACTAATTAGTACACTGTACTGCGCAGTATGCAGGCCTCCATGTTTTATGTTTGTGTTAGCTTTTACTGTGTCACTTCCTTCTGGTTTCGTTTGTACTGAGATGGAACTGGTTGTGACTAAATGACCTACTTATTTTTAAATGTTTGGTTGGAAATGCTATGAGGAGAGTCATTGGACCTCTGAAATCCAGCATACTTGTAGTACTTAGATGTATACAGTAAAAAGCCAAAAGGTCTTTAGTCAGTTATTTTTATGTCTCACATGAGCCATGACACTATGAGCTACTTTAATGCTTTGGCAACAGGAAACCTCTTTATCTTCTTTGTTCATGAATGATTATTGTTTCTGTTCATCTTCAAATATCAAGAGGGACAAACAAGCCAACTGAACATCTGATGTGTTGTTATTTTTCCCAGGCCAAGAGATGCAGTCAAAGCTATTAAGAAGAGAATCGTGGGGAACAAGAACTTCAGAGAGATCATGTTGGCTCTTACTGTGAGTAATCACCTGTAGGTCATTTATGTAAAAGTTTTTTCATGAGCTCAGGATTGCGGGATGTGTGGGTGTAATTTGAATGCCAGAATGACCCTTATCCTGATTGGCTGGTTGCCTAGAGGAGATCGTTTCAGTGTGTATTCTTACACAAGTGACTAAATCAGCATTCTTACTGAGACAATCATATATGCAGCTTTTTTTTATATTGTGGACTGTATCACTGGTCATGCAGGTTCTGGAGGCCTGTGTGAAGAACTGTGGCCATCGCTTCCACGTCCTGGTGGCGTCACAGGAGTTTGTTGAGGGAGTTTTGGTCCGTTCCATTCTGCCCAAATACAACCCCCCCACTGCCCTCCATGACAGGGTGCTCAGCCTCATACAGGTATGTGGAGGCTCCCACAGAGGGCAATATGATAGAAACTGTCTGCTAAAGGGCTGCAGCTAATTAGTATGTCCATCATTGATTAGTTATGTGGTTATTTTCTTAAATAACTGATTAACAATGTCCAAAAGTTAAAATTGTACTAAAAGAAAAGGTAATTTGCTTGTTTTATCTTACCAACAGCCACAAACCCAAAGATATACAATTTACTATCACAGAAAACCAGGTATCAATGTTTTCTTTTAGCATTTTTAGAAAAAAAACTGCAGTTGTTAGTTTAGATGCCTTAGTTTGGTGTTTTAACACATTAGTTTGAATCTGAACTAACTCTATAAAACGCAGAAGTCACACAATAACAAATAAACTAATTGAGACAGTGGTAGTAGACCAGCAACTCCTTTTCATGATGTAAAATTTTTTGTCAATGGAGGCTGCTTGCTTTGTACTGAGGGATCTAATGGCTGTTTGTAGTTAAAAACAAATGTCTTACAGGTCAGCCAATCTGAGCCTGTCGGTGTCAAAAACAATCACTGTGCCAATTCACAGCGTGGATGAGGTGGCGTTCAGGACCAATTCCAAAACTTTGTTTTCATTCTTCTTCTTTCATTTTCATTTTAATCCAAATTTTGTTAAAAAAAAAAATCCCTTTGAGTTTGACTCCACTACAGTTACTGACATGCACAATAGTGTTATCTTTAGTGATTTCTTCAAACATTGCAACATAGTCAAATCCGGTTGTGTGAAATCACCAGGTAGCAGAATTGATAACACAGAAGTGTTAAGTTGGACTTGGACTAAATGTTGAAGGCCCATTCCTTTTCTGCTACTTTTCTGCTGCTTCATGCTCTTTTCATGTAATCTGTTTTGGCCAGTATTCTGTCCCATTGAACTTATTTAAGACGACTTAGTTGTCAGTCACTCTTATTATGTGATCTCTCTCCTACCCACAGTCGTGGGCTGACGCATTTCGTAGCTCCCCCTCCCTGGCGGGGGTGGTGTACGTATATGACGACCTGAGGAGACGAGGTCTGGAGTTCCCCATGACAGACTTGGATGCTCTGTCCCCCATCCACACTCCAAACAGGGTGAGACTGTCTACAAAGTGAAAATAACACAGCAAACCAAATGCATGCATACATACCTCTACATGCTACCTCTCTGACATATTTTACAGTCTCTGCCTTCATTTTGCAGAGTATCCCAGAGAATGGTACTCCTGAGACGACCCCTGTCGCTGCTCCGACACATCCGTCACCACAAGCACCTTCCCGCGTTCCCGCTCAGAATACTTCACCTCCGGTCCAGTCCAGTGAGGGACCAGCCTCCCTCTCTGCACAACAGGTATCACTGCCAAAAAAAATCAGTCAATGACTGCAAGCTACAGCAGCTATAGTGGAGCTGGTGAACAAAACTAGACCTGACTGATATGGACTTCTCAAAGCTGGGGATATTTATAGAATCAAGATTTATCTAGATCTTTTTATTAATCCTGATTATATCCAATGTGATTTAGTGTTACAAAACAATAACACATGAAAACATCCAAGGGGACTGTAATAGCTTTCATAGGCACTGATATGTTGTGGCATTATTCAGCATCTGTAGATTTGCAAACACTTGATGCACATTTTCCTTTGGATGGAAAAGTCTCTGGCAGAGCATTTGAACCTTTAACATGGACCAGAGATTTACTGCATCTTAAATCAGGTCTGTGGTTCTCACACTGGGCAGCCAGCCATCGCAGGGCACACAGAGCACCGACCTAACTAATAACATTGTCAGTTGCTTCATTGCATGGCAATAATAAAACAGAAATTACACAAAAAACAACTTCTCATCCAGCAACAGAAGCTGCGAAGTGAGCTGGAGCTGGTGAAGGGAAATCTCACTGTGATGTCAGAAATGCTGAACGAGCTAACACCTGGACAGAGCCAGCAAGACGACACAGAGCTGCTACAGGTGTGTGTCAATCATCTGCATCATTCCTGGTGTGGACCCATTTTGTTGAGTTATTCTGACGCTGAGCACAGACAGAATTTGTCATCAAAGATTATTGACGATTGTCGCCCGCGTTGAGAAATGATTTAACTCTCTCCCCCTTTGTCCGAGCAGCAGCTGTACTCGATGTGTAAAAGCATGCAGACCCGCGTGGTGGAGCTCATCCCCCAGCTGGTGGATGAAGGATTCATTGAAGAGCTGCTTGTGGTCAACGATGACCTCAACAATGCCTTCATCCGCTATGAGAGGTGTGCTGCAGCCGAGCTTTGTGTTTTGGATTACGATGATTTTAGTCCTCTGAGTGCAGAGTGTATCTTACTAATACTTACTGTATTCTAATTTTGTTTTAGGTTTGACAGACTGAACAAGGCACAAATTACAAATACTCCTCAGGTATGGACAGTCTTGACTCTCTGTCTTGTTTGAAATAAATGATGCAGAACTATATGCTGTGAGGTGTAAAGGTTTTTCCTCCTCATTTATTATATATTCTCATTCTAGCAGAGCTCTACCCCACACCCGAGCCTCATCGACCTCAGCCCTCAGCCTTCGTCTCTCAGCCAGCCTGCTGTCATCACAGCAACAACCAGCCAACCAGCAGTCCACACCTTCACCAATCAACGGCAATCAGCCAACCACAGTGAGTGAGCTTGTATAGCTTCGGCTTCATATGGGCACTCGCTAAATCTATACATGTAACGTTCTATGTATAACTTTGCTTTATTTTGTAATTTGGTGGAAATCAGGATGTTGTGGCTGGACATCACATGGGCATGGGGGGAATGTGAAATCACTATGGCTAACATGACGACTCGAGAAAAGGAAGGAAATCCTAAAAAATGTACTGTTAGTGCATATGATGTGTTGTGTTTGAAAGTTTCAGGTTGTCTGTGAAAGGTGGTACATTTTTTGGAATTTATAAATAGTTTGAATAATTTTGATTATCTTGATGTCTGCTTTATTGCTTTTATGGTTAAATGTGTGTTGCTGTGGGAATTTGGACATCAGTGGAGGAACGTTTTCCTCCAGCGGGGACTGAATGAGTTTTAACCCTGTGTCTTGCAGAAGAGGAGGAGGAGTTTGACATGTTTGCCCAGACAAGAGGCAGCTCCCTGGCCGAGCAGAGGAAAGGGTGAGCAGTGCTAACTGGTAACAAACAGACACACATTACGTCATGACATGTTCTCACTGCATGTGTTGTTGTATTTGCGTGCGCTGACTATATTTACATAACCACTAAAAGTGCTTCTTTGGTTCGTAAATCTTGGGAACCCACATTTGGTGCTATATAGCACCTTTTGTAGACTGTAGACTGTAGAACAGAGCCCCCAGAGGCCATGTCCAGCTGAGCTGTAGTATCTTAAAGGTGTTGTTCTTGTGTTTAGTTACCACACAGTCTTCTCATTTTCTCCATTCTGTACTCACCACTGATGCTACACCCAAAGGTTCCTCTCACTGGGCATCAGCTGAGTATTAACAT
This sequence comes from Pempheris klunzingeri, assembly GCF_042242105.1. Classification (NCBI taxonomy): domain Eukaryota; kingdom Metazoa; phylum Chordata; class Actinopteri; order Acropomatiformes; family Pempheridae; genus Pempheris; species Pempheris klunzingeri. The sequence continues at coordinate 23,053,094 of NC_092014.1, read as the reverse complement.
GGTGATGCTACTCTGATAACTCAGCTGTACGCTCATAAAGCCCCCACAACAACATGCATCTCCACTTATGTTGCTTTGTTGGTTGTTAAGCATAATTTGAAACATAAACCCACAATAACTGATTTTGGGGCCACTTGGGGCAACCTCCCATCCGTGTATGAATGGGTGAATCGAGAAGACTAGAAAGGTGCTGTACAAATACAGTCCATCACCTAATTACAATACATCCTACTCCCAGTGTCAGGTATGAGGACCCAGGAGCCGTGGAAGGCCTTGCTGGAGCTCTGGACACGAGGTTGCAGGTCACAGGAGGGGTGTGTATACCATCATAACACAGCAATGGCTTTGAACTAAACATTTCCTGTCCAATAACAGTACAGAGCATACAGCAGTGCTGATTGTGTAAATGTCACCAAAACACAGCGTCAACGTATCCCTCTCTTCATTACTTTTCTCTTAGATGCCGCCAGCGAAAAACTCTGTGCAGAACGATATTGACAAATGGTTAACTTGTGATATGGTGAGAGAAAGAATGTCTCCCTTTTACATCTACATCTACTTCTTTTGAAACTAAAAAAACACGGTGTGAGATAAAGTATGATAAGACATCTTTGCTTTTTGTAGGAAGAACAGTCTTCAGTTAGTGAGGGAGTGTCCAGTGAAGGTATGTTTGTCTCTCTGTGGTTCATTGCTGGTATTTTTGTGTATAAATGATATTTCATAATTCCCATGTACTTCCTGTGTGTTTGTGCACACACACTCACCTCTGACTGTTACTGTCCCTTTAAGACTTTGACAAGTTTCTGGAAGATCGGGCGAAGGCGGCAGATCAGAGCAGCCCGGCAACTCGCAGCATTCCTTCCACATCCAGACCGCTGCCGCAATCTACCCGGCAACAGGACAGATCACAGGACCAGCTTTTTTCGCTTTGAGTTTCAGGGCAGACATTAGAAATGGGCGGATGCAAAAGTCAATACACAAGCCATCACATTGAAGTATACCTACAGTTAAACATATGCCGTGCTGAGTCAGGTTTTTCTGTGAGAACACTCACACGCGCAATAAAACCTGACACAACAGGGCTGCTGTCAAATCAATGCATTGCATACAGTCAATGCAGTATCTCCTAGTTAATTCTGCTGTTTGGTATCTTTATGTAAGTATAAGCAACTTTACATGACTGTATTTATGAAATGTATTATCATAATTTAAATGTAAGCAAGAACATATATTAGCACAAGTGCTTACAGTTAAGTATAATAATAAAATATATTTGATATTATGTGTGCTTTGACCCAGACACATGATTTTGTGTAGATGAAATAAATGGGGCATTGTCCTGCAAACATGTTGCATCTGTACTCTTTTTTTCCTGCTATTTCATTATCTGAGCTACCATGAGGGGAATTTACCCCGAAGCCTGATCTAAGAAGAGCTGATCTAAGAGCAGTCTTTGTAAGAGGATCTTATATCTGAGGCTCTGACACCGCTCCACCAAATGGAGGTCAAATGATTGTTACTTTTCTTGTTTCATGCCTGCTGTGAAGTAAATAGAACTACTTTATAAAATCTCATTCACATGCCTCCTTGATGGCAGATCAGTAACACAGGAATCCATTAAAACTGTAGTAACACATGAAACCAAACTAAAGCTTCTCAGATTCGTCCTGTGTGTTTGCATTGAAGTTAGCCAAAACATCAGAGCCTTGAATAAGAAGTGGGAGCTTAGGTGTGTTCTGTCCATACTCCATAATATGTCTGCTGCTTGTGTGATAAGGCACCAATTTCAGTATGTTACTGATTAAGAGCTCAAGGATGTCTGGTGTTGGGTCTACAGAGTCCCTGGAGCACCCAGAGGAGAACCCATAACTGAGTCGGGTAAAAGGGAACACATGAGGAGCAATTTGTCATTCTTCTGTTCTACCATACACACCTAAGACCATGCCTAGACTGTTAAACTGTGGAGTCTGTCTCTGCTGGATTTATGTGTTTGTCCTTTTGTATGGATCTGCAGCATTTACTTCTAACATTCCAACCCAGAATCAGCTTCAAAATATGACTGCTGTTCAAGACGAGGAGGATGCAGGATGGGAGTCTCCATTTCTCCAGCTGAGAGCCAGTCTGCCGTCCTACTCGCAACCCATCCGTCCGTACACCCTGCTGACAAACACTGAAGACTACCTCTACATGCCCAAACCCAGGCATCGCCACCCTTCTCACCTCCTGCGAATTCTGGGATCCTCCTTTGACCTGTTTTGGATGTCCATAGAGCAGCCAGCTGAAGCTTCTAGGGGTCACAGTGGCGGTCAGCCTCTATCGCTTGGTGACTCATTACCTGCCAAATTGCTCAACTACACTACTTCCAGACAGCAGTTAAACCTGAATGCTGCTCCAGAGCTGAGAAAGGCTGCTGTACACCATCGCCAGAGGCTGGAGAAGGAGGCAGCAGATCTGGACCTCGGCTCCCTGCCCCCACACTTTACCAGTTCGGTCAGAGACTGGTTAGTGCGATCGGCCACTTGTGGATTAAGTTACCAATGGGTTGATCTGGGTCCTGCTTTCTGGCCACGCTGGCTGCGGCAGACGGACTGTGAGAGATCAGATGGAGTGCGCAGTTGCTCCTTTCCAGGCGGGATGAAGTGTGTGCGAGCTCAGAGAACTCACATAAAGATTCTGGCGTGGCACTGCTTGGACATCAGACAGGGAGGCGATGGGTCCAGAGGGGCTAAAGCTGACAGGTCTGGTGGCAGCACTAAGGTTGGGACAGGTGAAGTCATGAAAAGGTGTTTATGGAGGCCAGTACCTTATCCTGTGGTCACAGCATGTACATGTTCATGCAAATGAATGTTTTTCTCATCAGGTTCCTCATCTTCAGCTGGGTGGCTGCTTATGTATTTCATGCATTGAGTTGACGTGTTATGACTACGTTGACTAATTTTCTAAACCTAATCTTAGCTACCTTTTTTTATCATTCTATATGACAATGTATGCACTGTAATGTTTCTGTCTTCAAACAGAATTTAATTAAAACATTTTCTCCTGATAAACTGTCACATATCAGTGCTTCACCTTTCTTTTTCCATGTTTGCAAGATTGAACTTACAAAGGCACGTCATTTTCATATAATTTTACTTACAAAGAAACATAACAATGTCATCAGCCAAAGTCCAAGAGAAATCGGTATCATGTTGGGTCATTCACATTCACATGGGAGTGTGACAACAAAGCTGTTTCTGCAACCGCAATAGTTGCAGAAATTGCAGATTGAATACAAGCAATTAAGGTAGTTTAACTGCAGAAAATGGGATGCTGAGAAAACTGGTGGGGAGGATAACACAGAGGATGCTGCATAAGCCCATATCCGCTGTCTCTCACATGAATAAAGCCACGGGTTGAAGTTCACATGCCCATTTAATTGTTATTATTTCACAAAATGATTGACATCCTATTGAGTTTAACACAATTGTCTGGCGTTTATCTTTCACTTGTGAGTTTTGTTTGCAGTAAACGAACACATTTAAAGAACCATTAAACTCTTCCACTGTGAATATGTTTCTGTACAACAACCCTCACTACTGCCGTCCAGCTTTTAACATCGTCACTATGCTGCCCATGATTAACGTCTGAGCCTCTCAACATAGGTGGTCTCACACCACTTTGATATCAAACACATCCCCCCCCCCCCCCCCCCCCCCCCCCCCCCCCACACACACACACACACACACTATAAGACAACTCCTGTTCCCCCTCCCTGTTTCAGTATGTCACACCGCTTGCAAAGTCCGAGAGTTTGACTTTTCCGAGGCGCATTAAAGGCAACAGTGTCGGCTCATCCCACCTGAGCGGAGCGTTCCGCTGTACACAGACAAGATGGCAGCTTCATTAGAAGACGAATTTGAAGATGCGCCTGATGTGGAGCCTTTAGAACCAACACTGAAGAATATCATCGAGCAGAAATCTTTGAAGTGGATATTTGTGGGCGGAAAGGGTGGTGTTGGTAAGACGACATGTAGGTAAGTTGAAGATTAGCCTCCTGTTGTTGACACAGACCACGTCGCTAGCTAAAATGAGCTAACATTAGCCACCACCACAAGTTGACGTGGATCATAACTATGAGGACTGAGATCTTTTCCCTTAACAGTAATCTGATGCGCGCTCGCCGGCGTAAGACGCGCATGTATCTTAACTGCAGTAATTTTAGCAAGTTAGGGTAAGCTAGCTAGCTAGCTTTCCTGGGTAGTTGGACGCTGTCAAGCAGTGTCACTAGCTAACGTTAGCCAGCTGAGCTGAAAACCTGTATTTGTGACTTTCTCGAGTGGTTTTGCGCCGACAGTCGGCTTTTTCTCGCATGTTTTGTCTCCATTCAACAGGAAAACTTTCTACATTGTGTTAACTTAACGGGTAGCTTCGTGTTAGCTGGTAACTAAGCTAGTGGACAAGTGTCGTTAGAATACACTGGCTAGCTAGCGTTAGCTGTCAGGTCTGCATAGTAGCTCGTGTTAGCTCACACAATATGCGTGCTATTGACAGATGTTTACTGTAACCAACGATGATATACAGAGTCGAAGGCAGAAAAATAAATATAATGCGGTTATAAGCATTCATTACATGTATCTAGAGCTATATTACAAAGCAGAGCTAAGCTTGCTCGCTTCAGCTTACATCACTTGCTTTTTAAAATCAGGAAGATCCATTACATTTTGAGTGAGTTTCAGTCAGAAGTGTTTTCCTGTTATCCACACTACATATTTAACCACAATGCTCAGATCTTGAAGAAGTGTTTCTGATGTGAGGTGCTCTTGTGCAGCACTCAAACACTGGTTGTGGTTGCCTGCTGCAGCTATACAAACCTCTCATTTCTATTTCCTTCTAGCTGTAGTTTGGCTGTCCAGCTCGCTGCAGTCAGAGAGAGTGTCCTCATCATCTCCACCGATCCCGCTCACAACATCTCTGATGCTTTTGACCAGAAGTTCTCAAAGGTGCCTACTAAGGTCAAAGGCTATGACAACCTGTTTGCAATGGTAAGTCGCACTGCATTAAAAAAAAACCTGACCATCCATGCACAGGAAGACACTACAGGTGGAGACTGGAGTATGAATGTGACAACCTTTTTCTTGGAAGCAGGACATTTTTCTATACAGCCAGTAGGAAAGGCACCGGTGTAACTAATAGTATTAATTTGCTGCTCTGTTCCATGTAATTGTCTTGGACATTTAAGTTTACTGAATTTAAACAAAAGGCAACAATTAACATATTACATTAGCCATTCAATCAAATAGGATGCATTTAATCAGTAAAGACATTAGAGTGGAAACATTAATTCAGAATCTGTTTTCTGATATGTTGGGGTATAATAAATGGAATAGGTGTTTTCACAGCAGACATTTTTCATAGTAGGAAAAGCACAGGTGTTGGTAATAACATGAATGATGTCCCTGTAATGGTGCAGTAAGCACTCACAACACCAGAACACTGAGACCAGAGCAGCTAAAAGTAATTTTGTTATTTACATCTGTACTTTTCCTACTGTGACATGTCAAAATGTCACATCTAATACACATGTGACTACTTGCAGTGCTTCATAAGTCATAATAAATTTGTTCAAGTGGCTTGTAACAAGGGTACATTTGTTCACAAGGAAGCTTATCTATGCTGCAAAATGAATTTTAGTCACTATCCTCTTCAGTGTCTTGAGGATAATCAGTTACACATTTTTGTCTCCAGTAAAATCCGTGACTGTGTAACAAACTGATTGAATGGAGGCCCTAAAATCAGTTGCAGTTACCCAGGGCCCTCATTGTGTAATGTGTTGATTGTTTGTGTGTGCGTGGCTGCAGGAGATTGACCCAAGCCTGGGTGTGGCAGAGCTGCCTGATGAGTTCTTCGAGGAGGACAACATGCTTAGCATGGGCAAGAAGATGATGCAGGAGGCCATGAGCGCCTTCCCTGGCATCGACGAGGCCATGAGCTACGCAGAGGTCATGAGGTTAGACAACATAGTCGCTGGAGAGCTAAATCTTTTCTTTTTTTCACCTACTGCTGATCCAGAGCCACATTTACCTTTCACAGTAGTATAACTGAGCTAAAAAATACATGTCAGCCAGTGTTATCCTAACCCACACTATGCTCTACCTGTACCTCAGGTTAGTCAAAGGGATGAACTTCTCAGTGGTAGTCTTCGACACTGCCCCTACTGGCCACACACTGCGACTGCTCAACTTTCCCACCATTGTGGAGCGTGGTCTGGGCCGCCTCATGCAGATAAAGAACCAGATCAGCCCCTTCATCTCCCAGGTGAGGAGGGACGAGCAGATCCTGTCACTCATTGATCATAGAAATGTTCCACTATTTGGTGAGTTTGCATGTATATAAAAGCTCAACAAAGCCACCGTTGAGATTGAAGTAAGGGTGATGCACAGTGGACAGTTAAGAAAAACAAACTCATCATGTGAGCTATGATTCTCTCTTTCTTGTAGATGTGTAACATGCTCGGCCTGGGTGACATGAACGCAGACCAGCTGGCCTCTAAGCTCGAGGAGACCCTGCCAGTCATCCGCTCAGTCAGCGAGCAGTTCAAAGATCCTGTAAGTCACTCAGACAGGGCACATTTCAGTGTTGCCAGACAAATTCATACACTGAAGTCCATACACTGCATGCATCTATACAGTGTAGTTGTGTTGCACGTGTGTGTGTGTGTGCTGTGGTGGTGCAGCTTCCCAGTCCCTCTCAGTACTCCCCTCTACAGTGGGTGAAAGAGATTGACAGCACAGTTTGAAATTTCAGTACCCTGTTCATGAAATGTAATATGAATGTTTTCTTCAGTAATAGTTAGTCTGTTTTAGTAGATTACTTTAGGTGTTATGCGGACATTTTATTTCTATTACACCTTGTCCTCTGATTACAACTCCATTGTACTGTATATTCCATTGTTGATATTGCATAGATATTCTAGAGGGAATAAAACTAAAGATAGTTTTAGCGTTTAGAACAACGCTTCACTCGAACTAGTTGTATTAAAGCAGCCTGTATATGTGTTGTAACTGTTCTCCCTTCCCCACTTTCCTCACATCCATCAGGAGCAGACCACCTTCATCTGTGTGTGTATCGCTGAGTTCCTCTCCCTGTACGAGACGGAGAGGCTGATCCAGGAGCTGGCCAAGTGCCGCATCGACACGCACAACATCATCGTCAACCAGCTTGTTTTCCCTGACTCAGAGAGGCCGTGTAAAATGTGTGAAGCCCGCCATAAAATTCAGTCCAAGTATTTAGACCAGGTATGGTATGGTGGTATGTTTTTGGGTCGTGACAACACAGCTGCACCGTTTACACCTAGTGTCACACGCCGTCACCCTCATCAAAGCTCTGTGTTCTCCCTACAGATGGAGGACCTGTATGAAGATTTCCACATAGTCAAGCTCCCGCTGCTGCCCCACGAAGTGCGGGGTGCCGACAAGGTCAACACGTTCTCTAAGCAACTTCTGGAACCCTACAAACCCCCAAATAAGTGATGTCTCTCCCTGCAGGACTTCCCCTCTCCCGCCTACAGACCACATCTATACAGTCTGAACTCGCCTCCTCTGAGCCCCCCCCCCCAACCAGCCTCAAACCCTGCAGTAACAGCCTCAAGTTGATCCACTCAGTCCTCAGCCTGTCATCCAAAGCAGAGCACTGGTACAGCAAGACACGTCCTTATTGAAGGGGAGCTGATGAAATCACACACACACACACACACACACACACACACACAACCTGCTTGTTAATAGAGATAAGACAGTACAGGTACAGATTTGTGCTGTCTCACTCTCCGTTCACCTTCGCTCTCCTCTTATATCCTCTGTGTGGCAGTTGTACTATTCCCACTTGAAGCATTTTAACTTTTTCTCTACAAAATAAACTTTCCCCTCTCCTCCTCCTCTTCCTCTTCCTCTTCCTACCCCTCCATCCTGCGCAGTGTCCAGCCTCCATCCAGTGATGGTGCGGTGTATTCCAGGATAAAACAGCTTTCAGATGGTTGATGTTTATGCCTTGTTTATTCAGTGTGGTTTGGTGGCTGTGTCTGTTTTCCAGTTTGATTTTTGACTAAAATTTCATGCAAATTCATCTCTCACACATCCGGAATTTACATAAAACAGAGATTCAGGGTGTGACAGCAGGGCAACGAAATAAGACAGTTCCCTTAAAAAACAAAAAAAGAACAAAAAAACCACTGATATGGTCTGTGGTCTTCAGTCATTTTTGTTCTGGGCCAAGGCCACCCTTGTTATTGTAACAAAGCAAACCAGAGCAGTCTGAAGTGTGTCTTTTATCATTTGTCAAGTCATTAGACCTTCACCATGTGATCCTGGTAGAAAGGCAGTAACCTAATGCCACTGAGATTCTGAAGTCAGACTCTGATTCTGAATTCTGCGTTATTTTCATGTATGGCTGTTACTGTTTGAACTGGACAGTCTTAAATATTTTAGGCCGCTGCGGTTGCTTTAGGTGGCATGTGGTGGGAGACGGCACCAGATGTATGAGATTCAAAGACAAAACGTGTGATGAGACTGATGTTTGAGTGGCGGGAAGTTTAAAGAGTTTGTCATTGACGCCAGGTTCCCATACAGCGCTCTCAAACATCATGTGCTCATCCTGTTTACTGAGAACTCTATGGGAACACTATTGAAGTACATTAGTAGCCTTATTTAGTGCATTGTCAATTAAAAAATATTGAATGTTGCTTGATCAAATGAATGGTGAGTTTAAGTAGAATCAAAGCCCCGGTGATTGAATACTGGACTCGGATTGGCTCGTCTGATAATTTATTGTTTTCCAACAGGAAGCTATAGCTGACAGGTTAAAAGATAACTGTCCCCTCTGTCACTGAATGCTTTTGAGTCAATACGAATCTGTTTTCTATAGATTTTCTTTAAATTATATTGCGAGTGTTAATTAAAACAAACTTGCCTCTGATGAGCCTTTTGTGGTCTCTTTTTCTTTTGACCTGCGTCCTGCTGATTTAACGCGCCTGTTCAACTGAGGTTGACGGAAGCACACAGAAGTAAACCGGCCAGACTGCAGATTCCCTCTGACAGAGCATGAAGCCTCAGTTAACCTTCAACACCACAGTTCAGACAGGAGAAACCATGAACGATGAAGAGAGAAAAGATGTGCTACAGCAAAACTAAATGACACAAAATATTCCTTAAGAATAGTCTTGGCCTCTTGAGCACAGTGCCGGTGGAAGAAGTATTAAATCAGTCCCTCAATTAAAAGTATCACTGCAACAGTGTAAAAGTACTCAACTACGAGGAAAAGCCTGGATTCAAAATTCTACTATGGTAGCAGCATGCAAGTATTATTAAAACAAGAGAAACACTCTGCAGAAAGTTGTCTGTGGCTGAAATCTTATTCTAATAATCATGGTGCATCAGTGCTTAAGCAGCTGTTGGTGCTGTGGCTACTTTATATATTAGTGGTTCTTCCAGTGGGTCCCAACCCCACCCCCAGAAAGATCAACCTGAGGTGTTATGAGGTTATTAATGGGATAGAAAAGAAAAAAAGTTCAGATTGTTATTGTTAAAGGCATTTCCTGTTAACAAGTCATTGTAACGAGCCCAAATATCTCAACAAGCTACTGTGGCTTAAAAGCTCGTCATATATTTTTTTAATACAAATGGGTAAAGTTTAAGAGTAGACTAATGCTACAAATGGAGCAGAAGTACAAAGTAAAACAAAGCTAAAACTCTCGTACAAATCCCCCTAAAATTGTGCTGCGAACAAGTGGGATAATTGCAGCCCAGCGGGAGGAGGAAGAAGCTGAAGCTTGAAAGGACGACTGAGACAAAGTGACACCAAACGTCGCCTGGTTTCTGTACTGTACTGTACTGTACTGTACTGTAGGAGGCACGGGTATACTTTTTGCGTTATTTAACAAGAATAATTATAAAGCTGCAACCGGGAAAATTGGTTGTTGTTTTCATATCAGTTAACACGAAAGTTTGCCATGCTCCACTTGCTGCTGTTTCATAATTCCCCAGTGCTCTGTGCGCTCCTGTGCGCTCCTTGTGCCCCGCCGCTGCGGCCTGTCGCTTGTGGTCCATCACCGAGCCGCGCTGTCCCGGTCGGGGGCCGCGCTAACGAGCTCCTCCTCCTCGTTTTGGGGATTTACCCCGGGGCGCACTGACCACTGGACGCACCGAGGAGGCTCTGAGGATTACTGCCATGCAGCCGACCGAGCTTCTACTCAACCGAGCTGACGCCAGGGGATATCAGGGTTATGAGCTCTTTGAAAAAAACACCACTGGCGAGCACAGAGAGGACTATACTGTTAAGTGAAAATATGAATTCACTTCTCCAGTGGTGCCAATTACGCACAGGGATGCGCTGAGCAATTGGCACATTCGTCAAGAAAAAACACTGCAAAAGGTAAGAAGATATTAATTTAATACATCAGTATTAATACTTCAGTTAGTTAAATGTGATAAAGGTAATGGGAATGTACTTTATTTGGGAATCAAATTAAGTGTATAATTAGACCTCTTTCTTCTTTTCTTAAGATTCATGATCTCTCTTACTTGCTAACATGTGAACGTTTGTCCCCTCTGCAGGTGGAACTACAAAGCTGCTTCTGTCTCTTTCACACAGCTCTTTCGCTGAGGACCTACACGCTGGCTGTCACCAATGACTGTCACCTACACAGCCAGAGTTGCAAACGCCCGTTTCTGTGGCTTCTCCAAGCTGCTCCTGGCCTGGAAAGGCAGCATCTACAAGGTGTTGTATAAAGAGTTCCTGGCTTTCTTCGCCATGTACACCGCCATCAGCATCACTTACAGGTGAGACACACAGGACGGCTTTAGGGGACGTTGGCTGCTGACACCTTCTTCTGTGCTTGGATTTACAAATGACACAAATGTGTGCCACTTTTGACCCTTTTAGATCTTTCCTGTACGATGACCAGAAGAGGTATTTTGAAAAGCTGGCAATTTATTGCAACCACTACGCCAGTCTCATCCCTATGTCCTTTGTACTGGGTAAGTACTGGAGGTGTTCTTGTCAACTTTTGGATAACAGAAGAGGGGGCACAATGTGAGCTAGAGTATGTCCCAATCCTTTGTTTACTGCGATGTTTGCACCTTTGATTCTGTGGGACCCTATGTGGGTATGATCAGCTAAATCACAAGAGAGTGAAATTTATGTGACAACATCTTATAGGTTTCTATGTGAAGGACCTCAGGACCTCTGTTTAATGGGTCTGTAGCCTTGGGATGTGTACACATGACCATTATTGTAATTAGGAATAGAAATACTCTCCTGTATTTGATGGACGGACAACTGACATGATTTGATTTAATAATTAAATCATGTCATAATTAACCAACTTTGACAAATGTTTGGACCTATTTCCTTTACTTCTGTATGTTTATGAATTGAATCTTTTTTCATATATTTTGTTATACATTCTTCTCTTATTTCCTTCATGCACGTAAATCAGCTTGCTAAAGCTTATATACAGTATGTGATAAGCCAAGCGTATCTGACAAAAATGGCTCTCTAATGTATCCGTTTGGCTCCACAGCAGAAATTATGTGACAGTTAAGTCAAAACTTTCTTTTATTTCCTCGAGGTCACACTGAAGGCGACCTGCTGCTCCCTTGACTCCACCAGGGAACTTGACAGACAATCTGACTGAAAAACACCTTTAGTGCCTCCCTCCAGGTCTGATCTGTGCCTCCAGAGTTATCACCCATGTCTCCGCTCAGGTTTCTATGTGACCCTGGTGGTGAACCGGTGGTGGAGCCAGTACACTAGCATCCCGCTCCCTGACAGGCTCATGTGCGTCCTGTCGGGGGGCCTCCAGGGGAGCGACGAGCGAGGCCGCCTGCTGAGACGAACCATGATGCGTTACGCCAGTCTGTCTGCCCTGCTCATCCTCCGCTCTGTCAGCACGGCCGTGTTCAAACGCTTCCCCACCATGGACCACGTGGTGGAGGCTGGTGAGTGGGTGCAAAGACGGGGGTTTTGGGTGGTGGGGTCTATCCTCTGCTGACAATGTGCATTGCGATGGTTGGGTATGATTTTCTACAATTATCCAAAGTAATTCTAAATGAATGACACACAATGCAACACAACCACTATTTGATCACCTCTCAGTAATTAGAACGTTTCATATGTGGCATCTGCTTTGTTCCCACCATACGTCACATCAGGAAGTGACAAGAAGTGTTGTCGATGGAGCGCTCTGATCAGTCACACGCTCACGCGTCATGTGTGTGTTGTTTTTCATCTCCTGTACATTCTCTACACCAGCGAGAGCAGAAGAATCACAAGGACAGGCACATCTCGAAAGTCACTGGTGATAAAAAAAGGTTTATCATATGTCTGTTACAAGACACACGGTGTTGCAATCGTCTCCTCACTGTTTTCCAAATAAACTATGTTGCAACTCAGTTTGGTTCACACCGTCACACTGTTTTTAACAGTTGTAAACAGTAATAGTATATTTTAACAAGCTATTTTCTAACTGGTGGAGCTGCAGACACAGTAAACTGGTTCCCTCTCACTATAGAGAGACTAAATTCAGAAGTTTAGGCTAAATCACACCAAATATTGATTTCTTATCCTCCTGTAATCCTCCCTTTCTGTCAGTGGTGCCACTAAGGGGGGGCCAGGGGGGCTACAGGCCCAGTTTTAGGGCTGGTGAAGATACAGGTATCATGACACTAGACAACCTGAGTCATCCTGTGCTACTAACCATGTCTTGCTACAGTGTCTTGTTGGAAAGTAGATTGAATAATGGCTCAAAATTAGGTCCCTTGATCCCCCACCTTCAGACATCTGAATGAAAATGGGTTCCACAAGTGTCCCTTTTACTCACACTCCCTTGTAGTTTTGGCCATGAAGTTTTTTCAATGCAGTATGAATATGTTATTTCTCCTTTTATAATAATAGTATATTAGAATATTTCGCAATAAAGGGTATGCTGTTAAAAAGTTACTAATTGGTTTTGGTGTACCACTCCATGATTTTCAGTGGCTCCATCTGTCCACCCATATGCCAGATTTCTGGCTCTGCCAATGCTTCCTGTGAAACAAATTTTACATCAAGAATAAATTGAGGCGTAACATGTTGGTCTGCTGTTTGTGCAGGATTCATGTCAAGAGAGGAGCGAAAGAAGTTCGAGGGCCTCCACTCTCCTTATAACAAATACTGGATCCCCTGCGTTTGGTTCACCAACCTGGCGGCTGTGGCCCGCTGCGAGGGCAGGATCAAAGACGATCACACACTCAAACTACTGCTGGAGGTGCAGCATTACAGGCACACACACACATACTATAACACACAGACATAACAGATGAGTTAGGATAAATGCTAAGAAGTCTCTGTTTGGGTGTGAACAGGAGCTGAATGCGTTCAGAGGGAAGTGCAGCATGCTGTTTCACTACGACATGATCAGCGTTCCCCTCGTCTACACTCAGGTTAGAGCTCTGCTGCTTGGGATGTCGCATGATTTTACACTTGCTGTATCCACTTTATTTGATCATACTTAAATGACCAGAACTCTGAAGATGTTTCATGCGTTTTTGAGTTTTCTTTCTTTCTCTATTTAAACTGTATTTTTTACATTTGAAATGGCAAACTTGACCTTGCAGGTGATCAAGGCCCTGACTGACACTAATATGTATTTGTACACTGGCTTCACCCAAAATTAATATGGAACTAGTTCATAGTGAAGTGAGTAGAACTTGATATTTGTAGTTTTTGTGTGAATTTACAGTGATAATAATGACAACAACTTTTAATGACCTCAAACTTAAGCATAAAATTCTTCAGAACCCTGCAAAAACCCTTATTTTCCTATTGTTGCCATGTGCTATATTTCTAAATACTACACTTCCCATGAGCCTTGCTAATAATTGCTCTGGAGAAGACACTGGCCAAAAGTACAGTACATATCAGGTGAAAGTAAGAAAAGAACAGCTCACTGTGACACCGTCAAGCCTCACTGGGACTCTTGAATGGAACATAAAGACTTGAAAGACCAAAGTCACACGTGACCAGTTACCTCCAACTTTCCAACAGGTGGTGACTTTGGCAGTGTACAGTTTTTTCCTGGTGTGTCTAATCGGTCGACAGTTCCTGGACCCCAGCCAAGGCTATCCAGGTCACGACCTGGACCTCTACGTGCCCATCTTCACCCTGCTTCAGTTCTTCTTCTATGCTGGGTGGCTCAAGGTCAGAAAGAGGGTCACATGTCTCATATTTGGATACCAGAGCAAAATATACCAACCATATCAGAGACTCGTGTAGTCAGCTTGTTACATCTTCTGTTATGTCCTGAAGGTTGCAGAGCAGCTGATCAACCCTTTTGGAGAAGATGATGATGACTTTGAGACCAACTGGCTGATAGACAGAAATTTCCAGGTTTCTAGATGTTAATGCTTGCTTTAAAGTATTCTGTTGCTTTAACCCTCTCGGTATCTCTGTGTTTGAATACACAGCACACATTTTCCCACATGAGAAATCAGGCTTATGTCACTAGATGCTGGTCAACCTTGGTTTCCCAAATCACCCTCACTGTGGATACTTTATCTGTGTGTGTGTCTGCATTTTTCTCCGAAGGTGTCCATGATGGCGGTGGACGAGATGTATGGAGATCTGCCGATGATGGAGAGAGATCGCTACTGGGACGACTCCAACCCCAGACCCCCCTACACCGCTGCCACTCTCTTTGTTCTCCGCAAACCCTCCTTCCAGGGGTCTACGTTTGACATGGCGTGAGTCTCTGGGTTTTACCTTCTCCCTCAACGTGTGCTCGTCTTGTGACTGTGACACTTTCAGTTTGAATCCCCCTTCTGGGTGGGAAAATCTGGGTGATGAACCTGAGAGTGTTCTGCCTTTAGTCAAGAAGTAGTGTGATGTAAATGTCACTTTCAGGACAGTGAAATGTAAATTACCACAACGTGTCTTGACAGGATCCCTAAGGAGGAGATGCACTTCCAGCCTCTGGAGGAAATTGCTGAGAACCTGGAGGAGTCAGGCAGTCGTCACCCCAACATGGCCCTCTTCAACCGCCTACTCAACGCTGCCCCCTCCCCCACTGGCCTCATGGGAGGGGCCCTTCGCCGCACCTCAGCACAACTCCAGAGGCTGCGCCCCTCTCCCAGCATTGACCAGTGCACCAGTGATGATGATGATGATGAAAGTTGTAAAGTAGGTAAAGGCGGGTCTCTGCCATCAGGGCTGGGGCAGGAAACCCAGAGCACCGTGTGCAGTTTCAGGGAGGAGAAGAGTGCTAGAACGCCTCTGCTGGAGATTGAGTTTGGGGCGGAGCTGGAGAGGAGAGGAGGGCAACCTGCCTCCAGTGAGAAGGAGGTGAGTGGGGTGGAAGAGAGGAGTGATGACGAGTGGCAGATGAGGGAGGAAAGAGAGACAGCAGAGAGCGCAAAGGGGGAGAACGAAGCTCCTGTGTCACTGCTTCCTCCTCCTCCCCAGCACTCAAGACAGACATCCACTCGACCAGCCTCCGCCATTCCTATCACCTCCCGTCACCCCTCTGCCTTCCCGTTCCACCCGGCTGCCCACTCCAGCCTGGAGCACTGCAGCTCCCAGCCAGCTATCAACCACAACAGAGCTGTGCCCGCCATTCCCAAACCGCCCTTCAGTGGAAGCAAAATGTCCTTCCTCACTGTGCCGTCCTACAATGAACCTCAGCGTTTTCGCAGCGTGAGCATGGGATCAGAGCTCACTGGGTCTTAGGTGGACACTGGTTGTGATAATTCCCATGAACTTATGACTGTATGAAACAACAATGCTCAAGGTGAAATTAGTCATAGTTCTGAAACTGCACTTCCAATTTTACTTTGAATCTGCAGCACTTTTGGAGCTTAGAATTATCACCTTCTGGAAATTTGAAAAAGAAACACATTAAAAGATTGTTTAAGATGTCCCAGATCTACTTAAAGAAAACAATACCTCTCCATGTTTCCAAAATATCCTCCCACCTCACTGAAAGTTTGAAAGTCACCTGTGAACGGTACTCGGTCTCTGGAAATACTTTGACATTTTGGAAGATTCATGGTCTTATTGAATGTGTGAGAAGAAAAAGATCTGTGTATCATTTCTTTCTTTGCTTTTAGCCTTTGTGCTAAGCTAGGCTAAACATGTCCAAGCTGCCTGAGCACTAAAGAGATGAAACTAACTGTGCAGTGAAACTAATGTTTCTCAAAATGAAGGAATGGGTTTAGAGACAAATGTATATCTGGTTTTCCCAATTATCTGCACATCATATTGTAGAAAATTAATATATTACCTGTTACTTTTAAAGTCTGTACTAGTGTTTTAACACTTAGCACTCAAAGCAGTAAAGTCTGGTGCTGAAATTGAGACAAAATGAGAGACAATTTTCTTTGTTCTCTTTATTTTCTTTGATTAGTAAAATATCTCTGTAAATAGAATGATTCTGAAAGCATCTTGTATATTTTCAAAAACTTAATTTAAACCAATATTGAATGAAATGAATGAGATGATATAACAGTTTTACTTTAATGACATAATGAATAGTCACTTAATAATGCAATAGTTTTGCATTATCTCCAATGAAAATTGTATGCACACAGAAATAAATGTATTGATGTTATACAATGCGGAATGGAGCAGACAGTCTGGTGATTGTTTGATTGAGCACCCATTTAGTTATAATACAAATTAAAACAGCTATGCTCACTTTTTCGTTTTTACATTAAAACTAGTACCAACATTGACCAGCAGGAGGTGATAGCAGCAAACCAAACAGAGCACAGACAGCGTAGACCTCAGTCAGTGAAAAAGATGACAGAAAATGCACTTCTCCTTCCACAATCCTGCTTTCCATCCTGCCCATGAGAGGGCTGCACTCCTCCGGTGGAGGCTCCTACCTGGGCTGCAGCCGTTGGGAGAGCGCCCTCCTGGTCTGAGTGGACTGCCTCTGTTTGGACAAGAAAGACTGAGCTGGGCCTGGAGCTCTGGAGTCTTCGCACAAACTGTGCTGCTGCAGAGCTGAAGACTGCAAGAGGCAAAGTCAACTGTCAGCCGGCAGTGGAAACACTACAACACTAAAATTTAGGCCTGTGAACCACACCGCACTTGCTATTACTAATACTAATAGCTGCTAGTATTATTCTACTATACAAGTTTAAAATGACATTTAGATATCAGATCATTATATTAGATGGTAACATTAGTATCTTACTCTGGGCTTAAAGTTGTATCAGCTCAAAGAGTAAACCTAATAAAATGTCAAGGAGGGCAAAGATGAAACAAAACCAGGCCTCTATCCCTGTATGTAGCATGGTTTTGGGAGGCCAGCGAGACATAGCGCCAACTCTGTGTACACTCTGCACTCCTGGTGGGTAGGTTAAAAGAGGAAACTTTATATATCAGAGAAGGCACTTGTGTGTCCACATCCACCCATGGGCTAAAAGCAGACTTATCAGGGGGAATTGGTCATGATATATCAAAAAGGGGGAGAATTAAGGGCCTTTCACGAATATAAACGTTCAGTATTTAATTGATATTGTTTCAAAGTTTTGAGGTATACCGTCATAAGGAGTCCAGTTCCTCATGTACTCACCATGCTTTGCCAGGCTGTCAGGATCAGTTTCTCCTCTTGCTCCTCTCTGGATCTACTATCACCCTGTGTGTCCTGTGACAGTCACAATTGAAAAGTTGCCAAGTCTTTTATCACGTATACACGCTGAAATCGAATGCCCAGCACAATGAAAAAGCACTTAAGAGAAGCAACAGACTCTGGACAGACACTAACCCACCTCTGGGGCAGCTGTCGTCATGGTTTCAAACAGCCTGGCCTCCCTTTTGCTGCCCATTATTCCAGATTTATCACAACAACGACAAATCCAGCCTGAATTATAACCAAAGAAATGTTTCCGTGACTGAGCGACTTGTACGCCAACAGCCCCCTGACCTGCACCGTCTGCCTACAGCTCAGTGCTGCTCCTGGCTGTGTTTTGCAGCATAGGCCCTGGTTTTGTTGTGTGGGAGACAGAACAATATGGAGAGGTGCTGCGGGCTTAAGTGCTCTGGCTCCTCGCCACAGTCAAAGATGCCATACTGCTGACTCGGGCACATTCGCTGTCAGGCAGTCATTGACCGAGCTGGGGATTAGTTGGTGATCACTAAAATACAATGTAATTAGCTTGACAATACATATAGCACGTGTTTAAGTTGAGGATGTGCAGTTGGATATCTCAGACTCATCATAGTATAGAAATCATGACCTGAATCAGGAATAAAAACACATTCATGGTGTCAACAAGAGAATATAAAGGAACTCTCTTTCCACCCTGCCGTATCATATCATGCTGTGACGTTTCCACAAAGAGAGTTAGTGAACATGTTTGAGTCAGTTCAACTGAGTCATTATCAGTTTTGGTGACCCAGAAATTCTGTAGTTCCCCTGATTATGACTTGACCAGCATCAAAGGCCAGCAGTAGCAGCATATCAGGCAAGATCAGCAGCAGAGAAAACGTTTTGGCACTCCTGGCCAGTCCTCTACTGAAGCTCTCCATTTCCTATCTCCCAGAGTCAGTTTTTACAAAGGCCAACCACCCATTCCAGTCTTTGTGCTGGCTTCAGGGGAAATGTGGTTATGTTTTTGTCATTAAGTGTGAAAACACAAGTGTGGGGGAGGATTTCAAAGAATCATGTTTGTGTGCGTTATTCTCTGGAACCATGAGCACTGAGGTCAGCAGGAAGGTTTACTGAAACTATCTAATTTAAGACTCAAATCTGCTCTGCACTTCCTTGCAAATGATCTAACCATATTCACCACATGCTAAATGTGTGTTTGCAGGTATGTACACATGTGTGTTTGCTCTGTATGTACTGTATGTATTTGCTGCTGCGCACTTGCGGTTTGTGGGACTTTGTGGAAAAGAAATGATAGAAACAAAACAGAGAAACAAAAATGTGGGAAGAAGAGAAACTTTCATAGACTAGTTTCTTGGAATCTGCTTCATCTGAAACCTGTGAATGTTTACTTTATTGTGAAAGAAAAGGCCACATGAGACTGCAGGTTCCTGTTAGCTGGCAGTGCCTGAATCTGTTCTGAAAGCGTCCTCCTACTGCTGTAGTTTCTGAGCAGCAGTCTCACAGACTGAATTTTCTAAAGATTTTTATTTCATCACAATTAGTGTCCTTGCATCAGTTCATCACATGGATCAAACACCTTGTAGCAGTAGAAATTTTATAACGGGCAACTCATACCCACAAACACCCTATAACTAAAGGAAAATTCTGATTTGTTACACCTTAGGTCATATATTTGTAGTATTTCTTGTTGTTTTTGAACTAAAAAAACTGACTGTTGAGTTTTGGGAACATGGCAACCTGACTCAGGACCAACAGTCCAAGAAACACAAGCAGTCAGACAGGTTATAACCACACCAAAAATTAAGCCAGATCATGAAAACGAGGTAAAACTGAAAGTGAGCACACCCAAAATGTCAGTAACAACTGTTCATTGCACAGTAAAACTGTCTGCATTTAAAACTACTGAAGGCAGGTTACAGTCCAAAGTGAAACCAGGAAGTCTGACTTCAAACTGTGGTAGATAACAACTGATTGTCTTTGTTTTCTCCTCCTGACTTTTTAGTGATGTCACTGAAGCCTTGGCATTTAACCCAATGAGCTTATTGTTTTTTTTACAAGGGGGAACAATTGGCAAAACTAGGAAACTTTGTAGGAAATTTCCCTTTAAATAGTTATTGTTTATCAATGTGCCATACTAAGCGTTGCTGCATTCAAAGACAGTTTGAAAACTATGGTTTAACAAAAGCTCAACACTGTAAGTATACAAGAAAAGAGCCATAAATGTTTTATTCATGATGTGTCGTGATGCAGGAGGTGGTCACAGGAAAGTGAAGTAGTAAGTAAAAAAAAAAGATGAATTACACCAAAACGTTCATAGAAAACAACCTAAAAAAATACACATAAATGACCATCTCCGTTGATTACAATTTTGAAAAAAAAAAGGAAAGAACACCCACACACATGAAAAAGATAAACTCACACACACAGTTATGTCAGTACATACATAAAAACAAGTTATCAATATGACCACAGCAATATTTGCTTTGACTTCATTGTTGTGAGTGAAATACACACGCATACACGCTGTTTACAATCTCAACATTATGCAAAAACAGGATCTAGCACGCTCTTTCCCCTGAGTAAACACACATGTGACTGCACTCAGTGTTTATTGTACTAATTCTAACCCTGTACTTTCACATTTGTTTTTGTCTGGCGTGTGTGTGTGTGTGTTTTGGGCACTCCTTGTCTTACACACCCTGCTTCGTGAAGAAGTACTCTCTGTGCACAAGGACCTGTCTGTCTGGTTCTCCCCCGTTTGTGTGCGCATGTCTCTGTGTGTCTCTATCCATCACACACACATACAGTATCTTTTTTGGCAGTCTGTTGCACTCACTTTGTTTAAACAAACACGTTATCAGTATTGTCTGACCCAGAATGAGTCAACTGTTTGTTAATGGTCTGACTGTGTACCGTTATCAAGATAGGTGGCAATAAGAGTTCTGAGGGCTGTTCACGTCTTTGTGTGTGTGTGTGTGTGTCTACAATAAGTGTGTGTATTGAGTACATTATGGAGTTAGATGAGAGGATTGATACCACTCTCATGTCTGTATGGTATATATGAACAGGAACACTGGAACCAGGGGGAAACAGCTAGCTTTGCTCTGTTCGTCGTTAAAAAACGGCACTTCTAAAGCTCACTAATTAACACATTACATCTGGTTTGTTTAATCCGCACAAATGAAGTGTAAAAGCAACCGTTTGTGGTTTTACGGGTAGTTGTGAGCTGGGCTATTTCCTGGCAGGTTACAAGGCAGCCAGTAGACCCTGCAGGAAGTCACTGCTTCAAGCAAAAAGATTGAAATAAGTCTGTTTTTGTACAGATTACACAAACAACATATATGTGTGCAGGCATTTTTACCCTCAGACAGAGCCAGATTAGCTATTTCTAGTCTTAATGCTGAGATAACTGTCGCCTGGCTCCAGCTACATGTTGAATGGTCAGATTTGACTGTAGTAACTCTTCACAAGCAAGCAAATAAGTGTAAACTTTTAGTTATACAGTGGGGCAAAAAAGTATTTAGTCAGCCACCAATTGTGCAAGTTCTCCCACTTAAAAAGATGAGAGAGGCCTGTAATTTTCATCATAGGTACACTTCAACTATGAGAGACAGAATGGGGGGAAAGAATCCAGGAAATCACATTGTAGGATTTTTAATGAATTAATTGGTAAATTCCTCGGTAAAATAAGTATTTGGTCACCTACAAACAAGCAAGATTTCTGTCTCTCACAGACCTGTAACTTCTTCTTTAAGAGGCTCCTCTGTCCTCCACTCGTTACCTGTATTAATGGCACCTGTTTGAACTGGTTATCAGTATAAAAGACACCTGTCCACAACCTCAAACAGTCACACTCCAAACTCCACTATGGCCAAGACCAAAGAGCTGTCAAAGGACACCAGAAACAAAGTTGTAGACCTGCACCAGGCTGGGAAGACTGAATCTGCAATAGGTAAGCAGCTTGGTGTGAAGAAATCAACTGTGGGAGCAATTATTAGAAAATGGAAGACATACAAGACCACTGATAATCTCCCTCGATCTGGGGCTCCACGCAAGATCTCACCCCGTGGGGTCAAAATGATCACAAGAACGGTGAGAAAAAATCCCAGAACCACACGGGGGACCTTGTAAATGACCTGCAGAGAGCTGGGACCAAAGTAACAAAGGCTACCATCAGTATCACACTACGCCGCCAGGGACTCAAATCCTGCAGTGCCAGACGTGTCCCTCTGCTTAAGCCAGTACATGTCCAGGCCCGTCTGAAGTTTGCTAGAGAGCATTTGGATGATCCAGAAGAGGATTGGGAGAATGTCATATGGTCAGATGAAACCAAAATAGAACTTTTTGGTAAAAACTCAACTTGTCGTGTTTGGAGGAGAAAGAATGCTGAGTTGCATCCAAAGAACATCATACCTACTGTGAAGCATGGGGGTGGAAACATCATGCTTTGGGGCTGTTTTTCTGCAAAGTGACCAGGACGACTGATCCGTGTAAAGGAAAGAATGAGTGGGGCCATGTATCGTGAGATTTTGAGTGAAAACCTCCTTCCATCAGCAAGGGCACTGAAGATGAAACGTGGCTGGGTCTTTCAGCATGACAATGGTCCCAAACACACCGCCCGGGCAACGAAGGAGTGGCTTCGTAAGAAGCATTTCAAGGTCCTGGAGTGGCCTAGCCAGTCTCCAGATCTCAACCCCTTAGAAAATCTTTGGAGGGAGTTGAAAGTCCGTGTTGCCCAGCGACAGCCCCAAAACATCACTGCTCTAGAGGAGATCTGCATGGAGGAATGGGCCAAAATACCAGCAACAGTGTGTGAAAACCTTGTGAAGACTTACAGAAAACGTTTGACCTCTGTCATTGCCAACAAAAGGTATATAACAAAGTATTGAGATGAACTTTTGTTATTGACCAAATACTTATTTTCCACCATAATTTGCAAATAAATTCTTTAAAAATCCTACAATGTGATTTTCTGGATTTTTTTTTTTTTTTTTTTTTCCCTCATTTTGTCTCATAGTTGAGGTGTACCTATGATGAAAATTACAGGCCTCATCTTTTTAAGTGGGAGAACTTGCACAATTGGTGGCTGACTAAATACTTTTTTGCCCCACTGTATATCAAATCAATCGTTTAATTGCTTTTTATATTTTACATCCCAAGTTGGCCTTTTCACTCCTCATTTCATACAAAACCTGTTACTTCATATGTATTTCAGGTCTCTCGCACATAAAAATCTAGTTCTCTATCCACAGTGGTGTCAAAAACTTCTTAAGCCACAATGGCTGCCAAAGTGGAGTCCAAGACCCCGCTGGGCTTGGATATCATGGATCCAGATTAAGAGTAATGTTTTATTCCCAAATCATCAGCACAACATGTACATATAGAGACTACTCAGCTCTTACGTTTAGCTCTTCACTCTGCTGGCATAAACTCACAGTTATATAATTCTGAATCAAGTTATATTTAACAACAACAGTCCTCTCTGATGTGGTTCCAAAGGATAACATTTTAAATCTTATTAAACTGGGTCCATGGTCTAATACGGAGATATTCTTTTTGGCAGGGGGTGAGCTGGGGGTGGAGGTGAAGATACGGTTTGGAAACCTACACACTATGTGCTCATTGTAGAATAACTCTTCAACTTCTGATTTGTCAAATAAATGCTGGCTCCCCAACATGTGTCTCATGTAGCGCAGCAGACATGTCGGTCACTGCCTGCTTCACCTCCAGCTGTCACCTGTGGCTGTGGCCTCGCAGCTTCCTCTGCCCAGCCGCACCACTGTTTATGTCTGAGCTGCAGCCCTGAGCGGTGGCCAGAGGCAGCAAAACATGTTTTTCCCGGTAGGATCTGAAAACCGGGCAGACAACGTCTCCACAGTTGTACTGCAGGTTATTATCTAAGTCAACCTTAGGATGTTATTATTTCTGAGGGTAAGGTGGAGCACACTTAAGGGAGGGGAGGGATTTCTGCCACACAAATAGTCTTTAAGAAGGATTATTTTCTTGTGACATTTAAATCAGTTCTCACATTTAAGGATGACTATTCCTGTGGGTTTTTTTTTCCTGCCTATTAATCCCAAATTGCGATATACGTTATACATATATGTTTTTTTAATCTTTGTTTTAGGTATTGTATTCAGTTAAATTATATCTTATTAACTTTTGGGATTTTGCTCCAGACCTCTGATGCAACTCCCACATCGTGATTCAAAAGAAGTGAAATAAAATGGTAATTCAATCTGATTATCTGGCAAAAGATTATTATCTTAATATAAATACATTCTTCTTCTGTGATACAGAAGAAGTCTTGACTTTTGACAATTTGAGAGCACTGAATCATCAAGCTACGCTGTGTGAAATCAGCGACCAACACTATGTGAGGCAGCATTGAGCCACAAGTCAAACATCTCTGTGTGCTTCAGGTCCAGGTCCAAGTCCATGTGAACTGGGAATTCATTGTACATTTAAATCCAAGCTAACTAACTAACTAACATGGCCACTGGCGTCTGAAAATGTTTTTGTTGAGTCATATCTCTTGCACTTGGACTTTCTTTGAACACACCAACAGTTTCCCAAATAGTCTCTGGCTGGCCATGTCAGTGGAGCTGAACTAAACTAACTAAACTCTAGAATTACAGTGTTTAACTGTACATAAATGAAGTGGACCTAAGTTGCCTGGAACTTGGCAACTACAGATCGCTGAAAAATTAAAGGAATAGTTTGGCAATTTAGGAAATGCTCATTTTGCTTTTTTGCCAGGAGTTAGATTAGAAGATTGGTCCAACTCCCTGTTCTACTGTTAATGGTCTCTCTGACAGTCTAATATGTAAGTTTAAAGATAAATGACAGCACAAAGACTTGTTTTAAAGTTTCATTGAGTGCCTTAAATGTGTCCTTATAGCACCCAGAACATAACGCATTTCCTTATCGGAATATTTCCACATACTTAGATGAGAAGATTGATACCACTCTCATGTCTGAGCAGTAAATATGGAACTACCACCAGCAGCTGGCTAGCTTAGTGTAGCAGAAGGAATGGGAATTCGGGGGGGGGGACCTAGCTCCACACACCAAGACTTTTAAAGCTCACCTATTAACAAGCTATACATTAATGCTTGCCAGACTATCTCTTGGTAGCAGTTTCCCAGCAATCAGTGGTGACTCTAGAAAGTTACTGGTCCCTAAGAAACAGTTTGTTAATTAGTGAGCTTTACGTGCAGGTAGGTACATTTTTGTTGCCCCTTTGTAGCTGTGAGAAATGTATGAATTCTAAGCAAGAAAAGGCAAATAACAGCATTAGACTTCTTATTTTAAACCTTCAAGTTTCAAGTGACCTTGAAATCATCTGTATTCAATATGCTTTTCCACTTATTGATTCAGGATTTTCCTTTAATTGTGCGTCACTCTGTGATGTGTGTTGGCAAATCAGTAACGTAAAGTGCGCATTCTTTGTAGTTAAAGCGTGCCAAACAACTGGCGTGGTCCTGTGAAGAGGAAGATGTTGAGAAATACAGCAGCTGCAGGGTTCCACATCTGTAATGAGAACAGATGGAGATGGGATGGGAGGGGAGGGGAGGAGGTGGCGTGGGATGCGGGACCGCAAACATGCGTACTCGAGGGCTGAGGGGTGACTAGTTAGGCCTGACCTCTCCTCCTCTTCCTCCTCCTCCTCCTCCTCCCTTTATTCCTCCTGTCTTGCCTGCTCCCATGTCACCCCTGGGCTCCCTGATGGAGGCTGACAGTAACGGCTGTCCTCCGTACCCCAACCCATCACCCCCACCCATCCACACCCCACCTCCTCCACCCCCTTCCTCCCCTCTGCCCCCATGCTCTTGCCCGTTCAGAGCTGACCACGGTGACCTCCCTTTGGAAGTTGTCGTCCTGCGGCTCGTCCCTGAGCCTCTTGGGGGGGCTGGATGTCTGAGCCCGGCTGTCAAAAGCACATCCGGAACGTGATCCGCCACCCATCCATGACTATTACTCTCTGGTGGACAGCTGTGTTTCTCAACACTGCAGGCAAATCACTGCATGTCTCGAAAAAGACAAAAGGGAGTTTTAACTGCGTGTATCAATACTTGTTTAGTGACTCGACTGAAATGAAACGTAAGAAATTTTTTTTGATGACTCAGTTTGACACCTGTGTTGAGACAACGATTACACAATGTAGCCTATCACGAGGATAGGTGGCATTGTCTATATGAAAAACACAAACACACACGTACACAAGCGCAAACTCCTTCCCACTTCCTGTTGTGCAATTTCATCAACTACCGACGTGAAGGCGGAACTTGTTGAACTGGATGGAAGATGGCAGGTAATGAGCACAGAGGACATGGAAATAAAACTAGGACAAACATACACAATGAAAGCAGTCATACTCCATGCTGACATGGGTCAGTAATGATGAAGTAAACTTTACGAAACAGCAGAGGAGAGAGGAGAAAGTGGAGAATGTCATCTTTCGGTGGGGACATGCATTATTCATGCTGTCAGCAGAGACGTTGGTGAAGTCACGGGAGTGTAAGTAATAGTGTGTGTCACATAATTCTACAGCAATGATGACCTCATTTTACCGCATAACTCCTTCCGCCCACACACTCTTTAAGGAGCCCAAGATGTATGAGGGTTTACACACACACTCACACCTTAGAAACATGTGCACTTAAGTTTGTTTCTGATCTTTTTCTCTGAGTATAACCAGAATAAACAAGTCAAATAAAAACACAGGTAAATCATCTTAGTGGAGTGAATTACCCCAGTGCAATCTGTGCATCCTTAAAACACACACACACACACACACACACACACACACACACATACACATACACACACACACATACACACACAAATCCAGTCAGTTGTCCAGGAAGTACCCAACTCTTCTTATTACTTAAGTACCAAAGTACCACAACAACAACAATGTAAAAATACTCATATTACCAAAAGCTTCATTAAAGGAATAGTTTGACTGTTTGGGAAATACTCTTAATTGCTTTCCTGCCAAGAGTTGATACCACTCTCATGTCTCTGTGGTAAATATGCACAAAAACTGGAAACAGGAAGAAAACAGCTGGCACGGCTCTGTCCAAAGGAAAAAAAAAGTGCCCTCCAGCATCACTAAAGCTTACTATTATAAAAATGACAACAGGGGCTTATATCAGTATTCCTTTGGCGACAACAAGTCTAAGTTATTGTGCCAGGCCAAGAAAAATCCCCAAACCATAACGTCTTATTTCTCACACTTTGGCTTTTGTACAGATTAAACAAACAACACATATCATGTGTTAACTAGTGAGTTTTAGAGAAGCTGGTACACCAGGTGGATTTTGTTGTATTTCCCAAAATGCTGAACTATTGCTAAATACAGAACTACTGAAGTATTCTCATGCAAACACACCATTAGAATCAAAAGTAAAATTAGGTTACACATCCTGTGGACAAATTAGCCCTGAAACTACTGTATTATCAGATTTTTTTATATTATTAATACGGATGCCGTATTAAAAACAAGCCTAAAAACAAAGAAGCAACCCTTGCCAAAGGTGAAATCTGAGAAGTCATGACATGTATACTGGGGTAGGAGTGAAGGGGCTCCAAGTGTAAGTTAAGTGTATTTTAAAGGCTTATTCTATGTTTTCACGTAAAGAAATTAGTTGGTATATAAGCCAGTTAAATATAATGGAATAAAAGTACAATATTTCTGAAATGTAGTGGAGTTGAAGCAAATAAATTGAAATATTAAATCAATCAATCAATCTTTATTTATATAACACCAGTTCGTAACAGCGTTATCTCAAGACACTTTACACAAAGAGCAGGTCTAGACCAAACTCTTTAATTAAGAGAGAGACCCAACGATTCAGCAATTCAAAATGAAGGATTCAAGAATCCCCACATGAGCAAGCATCAGATATTATATTGAACAACAGTGGCAGAAAAAACTCCCCTTTAACAGGAAGAAACCTCGAACAGAACCAGGCTCAGAGGTGGGGGGGTGCACAAACAAACAGCAACCAAAATACTAATAGCAACAATAGTACAGATAATAGGAATATGACTAATAATTAGCAATTTGGTAACAGTGAAAAACATGACAATAGTTAATATATAATATCAGTAAAAAGTGACGGCAGCTGACGATCCGTAGCAGTGATTCATGAAGCCAGAGAGCCATTCAAGTAAAGTACAAGTTCCTTAAAATACCTGAGTAGAACACAGTACTTTGTACACACACACACACACACACACACACACACACACACAAACTGTTGTTGTCTGACTGCTCATGCAGGTGTTGTACCTGGCAGTGAAGCCTCACACCCATTCGACTGCCACCACACCTGGCTGGAACCGCAGACAACCACATGGCAATAAACAATCTGACACACACACAGACATGAGTTTACATGGCAACACACACCAACACACCAACACACACTCACTCGTAGCCACTGATCAGACAATAACAGAAGCACAAGTCATTCCTAATGTCAAAGCACAGACGCAACAGAAACAGATACTCTCGCCTGGCAAATATAAAATCTACTGCAGTGTGCTCCAAATTTCCCAAGAAAAGAAGCCTCTGAAGTCGTGAGCTTCATTTTCCTACAGAGCCACAAACAAACACAACGAATCACATAACAAAATACAGACATGTCTGGTCTGCCCTGTGGTGAAGGCCTTAAAATACACTCAGTAGCTATTAAACACATTTCCTTCTTTCCTGCTGCACAAAGCAATATGTCTTATTATCACGCATACTTCTCTACTGATTTTTTTTCAAATGTTTCCAGAACTCTCTGCCCATGTTTCTGAGAGACGGTGGGACCGGTTCTCTCTCGACTGTTCGCCTCAGGCCAACCTGAATCCAGGACGGGATGTCAATAATTTCCCAAGCCTTTATTTTCCGCCTCCGTTCGTGGCAGTTCTTGTCTTGTCTTGCTGCCTGTTGTTTTGCAGCTCAGGAGCCTTGAGAGGTGATCTCATCTGCACCTCGCTCCTCAACCCCCGCTCCCAAAACAACATTGTATTTATCTGACCAAAATAGCCACCTCAGGCTGGAAAAACCCTCGTCAAGTCAAACAGAAATAGGCCAAGAGTTTCCAAGGAAGCCAGTCTGGGCCAGAGGTGATGCTTTTGACTGACAACAGCCACGGGGCAACAGAACGAGACTCTGCGTTTACTGCTCCAAGGTGACAGTTAGGAGCAGATATAATAAAAGCTCTTATTATTCTACAGAACAACAATAGAAGCACAGGGGGTGGACACATTAATGGCAACACCTGTACAGTGAAATACAAGCCAAAAAAACAAAGTATTTTGAGACTCAGAGAAGCAGCATTTGATGGAGGGCTGATGTATTTGTTTGACACTAATTATGCAGCTTAATAAATAAAGAAAAAGGAAAATAGATTAAATAAATTAAAAAAAAAGGAAAAAGCTGAATTTGTAGCAGACCTTTTCAAGCCAAAACTAAACTGATGACTAAATTCATAATAAAAATGTAATGAACCTTTTCACATCAAGTGATTATTCATTCGTCAAAAAGATCTGATTATTTTCAAGAAGACAACGGAAAAATCATCATGAGAGGTGGATCAAGGGACAAGACCAGGGACAAGTTGCCAGGCAACCAGCAAAAAAAATCAAGAAGTCACTGCAACAAGCCAAGAAATAGTCACACACACACACACACACACACACACACACACCTCCTGAAGACAGCAATTTGTAGATTTAACACTTCAGTTTTTGCTTACGCAGTAAAATGTTAATTAGTGAGCCTTACAGGCGCTGGGGGGCAGATTTTGTTGCCTCTAAACAGAGCCACACTACCTGTTTGCTCCCTGCACAACAGTGATTTTGAACATTGAACATTGATTTCCTCATCTAACTCTGCGAGAAAGAAAAATATCAATTCTTTTAAAATGTCCTGTGGGCCCACAGAAGCCTCACTTTCAGTGTGAGTGGCTTTGCTAACTCTCTCCAGACACCACTGAGATCATTTGGGCTATCTGCCCACAAGTGTAGTCTTGACACACACACATGAACAAACAGACAAGCCACAACATTCACGCAGACAGACAAACACTGACCGTCCTCTACTCCGCCAAAGGAGGAGGAGGACTAGGGTGAAAAAAAAACTGAAGAATTAAAAACACACTCCACTTCCCGTAAAGCCGGGAGAAGGAGCAGTGAGTCACTGGAGCAGTTTGAAATGGGTCCTTTTTAGTTTCAGACGTGTCGTCTTTGAACGTCTACACGTGGAGCTTTTAACCTCCATGGGTCCTCTCAGCCGAGTGCTGTTAATGGTGCCGCTCTCCCTCCTTCAACCCCCCACCCCCACCCCCCACGACTGAACAAACAGTCACCACTAAAACAGCTCATGCACTGACTGCTGCATATGACGGCTTGTCTGAAAGTGATCAGCACTCTCATCCACTCAGTTCAGCTGCAGGTCATTTAGGTGACATATGCTGTGGATATGACAATTTATGATTTCAATAAGCTCTTTTTAATTGCTGTTAACACAGTTTGCCAAATGACTTTTTTATTGTTCTTAATGAGCATAACATTTAACCACAAAATGACACATATAACTGCGCATAATGTACACTCCTATCAAGAAAGCCACTCTCTTAATCACAGCCCAGTGTTTGTAATAGACCTCTATCATGTTTGTTTTTCCCCACAATGATGCCAGGAAAAGGTTTTACTGTAAAGTCAAATTGCAAAACATTGTGGGAATAACCCCCCATTCCATTTCATCTCCTCCCATCAGACCAGACAGGCCCCCCAAAAATACAGACCAAAACCCCCAAATGATGCTGGTTTTCCATTTGGTTCACAGGCAGCATCCTGAGTCACAGGACGGCGGGTCCCACTCCAATTACACACACGCTGACAGCTTAACTGACTCCACTGAGGAAGAGTCCATGGTATCTGTTCTCTATCAACTCCCCTGCTGGTGGGACTGACTCACACGCTGAAGTTCAGGTGGACCAGCTATCAGCCGAATCTGTTCACACTCAACAGGCGGCCTGATTAACAGCAGATCACATGATTTACACCAGCTGGCTCAGGGCTTTTTGTTCTTGCTGTTGTTGTCGTTAAGTCATTTTCTTGCCCTTAATTAATATTTAATTGCCCTTCATCTTCTTGTTCTTGTTATTTTGTCTTATCTTAAAGTGTCTAAACATGACCGTCAGGGGAAATTTGAAAGGATTGAAGGATAAGGCTGGTCTTAGCTGGACTAAAGCTTAGTCTGTGTGTCTTTTTTTTAATCTATAATTTTTGTATGTCCTACTGAGGACATCTTTAAAAATGTTTCACAAATATAAGTCCTTATTTTCACAAAATATTTTAAATAGCTGGGTGGGCTCTGTAGATTTTGGCAAATGTTAATTAAATAGGAGGAATTATTGCACTATTTTCAGCATTTTTGGCAGCAGGAAGCTGCATGTGGGATCTATTCAAAATAAACTACAAGCTAATGATGGAGCGTCTCACACAATGCAACAGTGAGGCTCTTTCATGTGCTTCTAATGGTTTTTGGTGGTCTATGGCACAGAGAAATAAGATATATCATGCATACTTGTTTTGGTTGTCATTGTTTTTTGTCTTTTCGGGGGATCTCGCTCACAAAAAGAAAAAAGACTTAGACTTTGAAAGGATGGATTTTGCAGCGTGATTGCTGACCAGTGTGGGTTCTTGAAAACGAGATAAACTGTAATCATTTTGTCAAAAGGACTACAAAACAACATTTGACAACAAGACAAACATATTTGTAAGACACGGATGGTTCAAAATAAATGAAAGAAGATTTAGTTTTGGATGCAGTCACAGTCTTGAGTCATCAGAGGAGGGTGTTCAGGTCTAGGCAGCTCCACGGGACAAATAAACACACACACACGCACGCACACACACACACACACACACACACACAAATGTATGGATGTTAATATGCACACACATGCATATACACACTCTCTTTACTCTCTCTCAAACACAGACTCACACATAAACCCTTCTTCATTGCCCTGGCTATGCACCCAGGGGGACAGCAGTGACTCAGAGCGAGTCATACACACGCACACACATCACAAACTCTCACATACACGCAAACACTTGCCGAAATGCCAAACTGCAGCAAACTTTAGTGGCTGCAGTCCTCTGAGCTCCTGTAGATGCGATTCGATCACTGTGAGTTTTGTTACATTTAGGTTGAGGGTTAAATAAACTGGAAGACAGTCACTTGATACAGAAAGCTGGGAGAGCTGATGACATGTGACCTTGTGATCCGTTATCACATGTGGTCAGATGTCAGTCTTTTTATCATCTATGATGTTTTTCCCCTTCCCCTTGCTAAAAATGAATCGATCACATGTAACTGATATTATGATCAGGAGCCATAAAAGTGACAATGTGAACTAAAGTTTATACTCATCAGTACTGAAGAGTACCAGTGCTAAGTCTTTCTTTGATGCTGGATTAGGGATTAGTATTAGTATTTAAATATTGTTGTTGTCATGTCAAAATGAATCTATATTAAGAGATGCAGCCCAAAATGCGCCAAAAGTGTTACGCAAGATTTTGAAGTAAGTGACATCTTCAGTCATTTGTGGGGATGATTTAAAGGTCAACATAAATGAGATCCATGTCACATACAAACTGGCAGGTGGGCAGCCTCTCAACAGCCGAATATGAAAATAAGATTAAAGTTTACCACTAGAGCACGGTTGTTGTATTAATGTAGGTTGCAGATGCCTTGAAGGGACGGAGGAGAAGGGATTTTGGCTGAGTTTTTCATCCACCCCCCATCCTCATGTAGAACCATTAATCAGAGACAATATGAAGTCATCGCTCCCTCATGGGATTTTACTGCCTGTAAAAATAAACCTTAGATGGCTCATAAGCAGAGTTGCTAACACTGATATCACGAACTAACAAGCTTTGGCAGCCTGCAGTGCATTTGTCTTTTCTAGGTAAAAATTTGGTTGAAAAAACACAACAACTTTTTAATCGAATCAGCCGAGAGCAGCGGGATAGATTTGTTATGTTTCCACTGAGGTTTTTCATGAGGTTTAAAACCAATAAAATGCGATGATTGGAAAAAAACAGGAATTAATCAGTAGGTTATGGGAAACGTCTGATCCTGACGGAGCTTTTTCCATGAAGAGGGAGGAACGAACGTTCCACCACTCTAAGAATACATGCTCAGACAGGAGAGGAGAGGAGAGGAGAGGAGAGGAGAGGAGAGGAGAGGAGAGGAGAGGAGAGGTGAGGAGAGGAGAGGAGAGGAGAAGGAGGGAGAGGAGTAAATTCAAAGAGAAAAGGAAAAGAAAAAAGAAAAAACAAAGAAAAGAAAAGAAAGGAGAAGAGGAAAAGATGAGAGAACAGATGGATGTATGTTGTAACAGAGAATGGGGAGGTGAAAGAGGGCGGTTAGCTGGCATGGTGTTTGCGAGCAAATGTATGCGTCACTGAAGCTATTCCAAGATGCACAAATGCTCTCTCTCTTGCACACACACACACACACACACACTCACACACACACACACACACACACACACACATCGTTTCCTTGACAACAGTATAGTATTTTGGGGGATCAGAGGTGGCAGTTGTGTGTGTGTGTGTGTGTGTGTGTGTGTGTGTCTGCCCATCACAGCTGTTAAATGCTTGTTAGTCAAAAGGGATGTGGCCAAAATTGCAAAACAAGGTCATTTATGCTGGTGAATTCAGTTCTTCCACACTTACAGAGGGACTACTTTACATCACACAGTCGGAGATAAGTCATCACATTTGAAGTTTCTTTAAGCAATGTTCAAAGTACATGTAAGTCAAAGGAGTGTGAGTGAAAGCCCAGGAGAGGTTTCAAAGGTCTGAATGTCTTCTACAACACAGTCACATAATATTGTCAGTGTGTTGAATCTATTCTCAGACCATCTAATTACTTAGAAATTCATTGACGTCATTTAGAGGCAGAGACAACAAGCCAACGACAGATCTGGATGGATCTGACAATAACAGGCGCATTTCCTTTGCTACTTAATTGGTGCATTAGATTTGATTTTGATAAGAACTTCACACCTCTGTGTAATTTTCTACTTGCTGATGATACCAACTCATCTGTAGAAACTTAACAATTGTCAAGAGGAAGCTGTTACCTTTGAAAATAAACATGATGCTCTAATTTACTGTATTAAATTATGGGCTGTTTTCAGAGGATCAGAAAAGTACCCTGATTGATAGATCTTCATATGTAGGGGAAATGTTGACACACACACTCCCAGTGTATCAGGTACACTTGCAGACACACAGGCGAGCATACAAATACACTATAGCCCCCACCTACACTTCACTACAGGAAATCAAACATTTCCTGCTGCATATGGCACAGGATGTGAGGTTAGTAACTTGGCGTGTTTCAGTGTATTATGAATGAGAGCCACTCTCACTGTGGACCACAGCCTCACTCACAGCACTTTTGAAGTTCGGCAATCAGTGGTAATCATATTTATATGACATGCTTCGCTCCCACACATTTGATGAATGAAGATCTGGGTTTATATAAAGGCCACGGTGGCGCCAATGTGTACTTATACAGCACAAACACCGGGCATAAATAGTATAAAAGCGATATGATGGTTAACTGAAAATAGGATGCATGCTGAGAGACCTGATTGGCTGTTCTCAAAGACTGGTGAATATAATGAAGCAGCTTTTTACATCAGGTTATTTTAATGTTTCTCGTGTGGTAATGCAAAAACTCTAGGGGTCCAATTAAACCCTGAGTAGCTGCTTTTGTGTGTGTGTGTGTGTGTGTGTGTGTGTGTGTGCTTTCCATAAGCTTTATCAAACTGTTCTGTCTCCACCTTTTGGATAATAGCTGAAGTCTTCCTGCTGAGGCGGGGTCTGTGCTTGACGACTCCCAGCCAGGTCATTAGGCTGATTATAATGGCTCAATTACACAGCCGCTCATTATGGCCTTGTTCTTTAACACTACGATGCGATTCGTCAGTGTGGCTGAAAGGATAGAATTACCTCCTAAAAGTGCTGTCGTTGTTCAACTTTAAAAAAAACCCAGAAACACAAGGGGCAAGTTGCAAAGAATGGATCAAACAGTGTGTTCATCTTCTCACGCTTAGCATCTACAGTAGTGACCTTAGCGAAGGAGTCATTGGCTAACATGGAAGAAAAACATCATTAATGCTACAGACTGTTGGGTCACGTCAAGTACATCTTATTTAAAACAAGTCATTTGGAATCTTTAAAAAGTCAGCCATTTCACAAAGTTAGCATCAATATGGCAGCTATCAACAGAGGATAAAATCTGCATGCAAACCGCAGTTCAGTCAGTTCAGACGACAAAAATTGACGGTTGTCGGTTTGAAATAAGAAACCTGCTATTGTCTACTTCTATCTAAAATCAAAGAGTCATTGTTTCAAAGACTACTATGAATATCCAGAGGTACACCTGCTACTGGTATCACTGCAAATTGCAGCTGCATCTACTACAACGGAATAGCAGGCTTAGCGAGGGGTCACTTATCGGAGGATTGTGTGCAGAGCAACAGTCTGCATGTGCACACTTGCATGTGTGTTTTGGGTCAATCAAGCACTGCGTGAAAACTACATGAAAAGGGGATTTATTTTCTCAGCATTGTGCGCGCACCTATGTGTTCCTGCAGTGTAAACAAGGGTCAAGTGTTGCCCCTGGGCAGCATTTTAAATGCACTGCTTGTGCCAAGAATGTTCACATGAAAAATGCCCCGAGGGGAAACTACATGCTCAGCAAAGCACACATGATGCACGCATATACATGGGGAGTGAAAGAGAGATACACGGAACAAAAGGAGGCTGTTTTTCAGTGAAAAGACTCAAAGCCAAGCACAGATCTTTTTACACATCGCCTGATGGTTACTATCAGGCCCATCTGATTGAGTGATAACACCCTCCACCTCATTTCTGGGCACCACACTCCTCCAAGTAATACCAGACAGCTGGGAGGCAGAAAAAGCAAAAGTGCAGTTTAACCGTTTCACTGCCAGACAGAATTGAGTTGCTTGTGGTTGTCTGACTAAAAGCTCTCTCTCTCGGTCTCTCTGTATTAGTGGTTTCATGCCATTGAGTATTGTAAAAGTGTCTCTAGGCCTCTCCCGGTCACGCCTGTCTCTACCACTACCTGACAGATTACTGAACACATTACTGAGGCATCTTTAAGTATTACCTGATTACTAATGGCTGGTGTGTAATTCTATGTAGCTCGCACCTTCCTGAAAAGAAACCAAGTGTTCTCATAAAACTACTGAATTCATTAGACAAGCACATTTGGCTCATCTCATCATTGGAAATGCTAAAAATGAAGCGTTCACCGCTTCTGGATTTCAGTGCTTGTGCAGAGGGGATGTTTCCTTTTGTAGAACGTATGACCACAAATGACTCGTGCATTTTCCCCCATGTGGTGTTTCTCTTTCCCCTTTGCTCTCATGGGAGTACAAGGGGAGTAAATACGATTGGGTGCAACTCACAAAAATGATGTGATAAAAAACAGATGAGGGCAGTGACAAAAGTAACAACTTGGTCTTAAATCAAAAACATAATGGGGTACTAATTTGAACAGAAAAAAAAAGACTTGATTTCTTGAGATTGTTGCTGCATCATTTGCATTGGTTATGTAGAATCAGGTAGTTTGTGCACTGGCTGGTGTGGCGAGTAAAAGCATCTCTGCCAGCCTCTATTCACAAATGTATTAAGTCAGTCTGTCAAACAGTACATCAGATCTACTAAAGTCACTGCAAAAGCGGTGCAATTGTGGAATAAAAAACAATAATAAAACAATACATAGAACAGTGGGAAGGGCGGATGAAAGAGCTGTGATGAATGTAACAAAGGTTTAAAGAATAAAGCCTGAAGAATAATGCAAATAAATAGTACCGGAATTTCCTCTATTGATTTTTTTAACCATGTCTATGTAACTATAAAGCGGACAGTATGGCCACAAAGAGAGAATTCTTGGGATACAGTCAAATACGACATTTGCATAAGTAGAGAAGCTCAAGTCAGCACAATTACAATAATGTCAGTCACACAACAGAATTTGTCCAAAATTAGCCACCATAACGTACCGGTCATGCCAGACCAAGTGAGGCTGTTAAGAGAAGACTCCTGAAAGTGCTCAATCATTGCAAGTAATACTAGATACTATACTAATACTAAAACTTACTCTTGCTTTGACTGTTTATATCAAAACAAATGAAAAATTTAAAAGAGTTTTTAGAGCTACAACAGTAGTTCAGTCATGTTTTCTCACGTTTTTCTCATGGGGAAATCATGTTTTCTTTACTGGGGAAACTACGAAAACTGAGAAGATGCAAAAGCAAAATGTCTCACGTGTGTGTATTTCTGAGTGTACACAAATGTGTCACGTTACGCGGGGACTGGATGGAGAATGAGAATGTACAGGTGACACAAATGTTTACAACAAGTGTCTGTGGTTTGTTTTCACGAGGCGCAAAGTTCAGTGTTGTGGTCTAAAATGGCTCGCTAATGTGTAACTTTGCTATTTCCCTTTGCTACGCACTGTTAGTGTCTCTGACGATGTAGGTCGTCACTACCACCCAAACAGTTTATCTTTAGGCGCTGCACTAAAAGACCTGTGGGCTGTAATATGACGGTAATTAACTCATCAGGAAATTTTTCTTTGCATGATAGAGCAGGTTCACACAGTATTATCTCACATAACCACATGCCAGTAATAAGGACTTGAAAACAGCAGATACAGTAAATGAAGGAGCAGTATGGCAGCAGTATCTGCTCAGCGGCAGACATTCAGTGCACCCAGATATAAAAAGCAATCACCTTTGACCACCTTCGTCATCACTCTCTTGGCTTTCTTGGTACGAGCACAACTATCCTTTGACAGGAAAGTTCCTGTCTGTATGTGTGAGCGTGTGTCTGTGTCTGTGTCTGTGTCTGTGTGTGTGTGTGTGTGTGTGTGTGCGTGTGAAAACCCAAGTCAGTGAACCGATTTCTGGTAAATAAAGTTGAAGTGGGCCTTGCTTGCCAGTGTCACCGCTAAACTGCTGTGAAACAGACAGCAAATAATGAGGTGTACGTGTCTGACTGCTGAATTCAGATGAGAGTTTGAGGGGCTTGAATGACTGACTAATTAGGAGATTCAGTTAGTAGCTACTATGACTGTAATCCCTCTCTTTGTGAGCACTTTGATTAGGAGATTAATATTATGTTAGTGTTGTGCTATGTGCTTGATATTGATGATGTATTGTGATGAAACTGCATTAGAGACAGTAGTAGCCACACAAATGGACACATTTATATGGCAACAGACTGAGGACTGATCAAATCAAATGAAAGTAGTAAACTAGGACACTGTGAGAATGATCACACTGAGGTGTACTCACTCTTCCAATGAATGAATGACTGGGTGGGAAACCGACTTTGTCAGAAGAAGTCAGAACAACCACAACTTGTGGTTTGGGGGCAAACATGTGAGTTAAATATTGAAAGACTAAAACCGTTTACCCACATAAATCAACAAGTGCTTTATATTCTCTCCTTCCATTTGCTGTTGCACCTGTCAAAAAAGGCTCAGACATTCATCATGATAACGAATTGTATTTTCAGGCAGCCGTATCATTGCATCCACTTCTGCTCACATCTCTCTGCTTTATTTCCAGGAAGCAAGAAGAGTGTAGAAGTGCTGAGTCTCAATGATGATCATCAGCGACAGTGAGAGCATCAGAATGCGCTTTGGGCGCCTACACAGTTTCAGCCCAGCTCGCACCATTGATCTCGCCAGAAACCACGCGATTAGACACACTGTCCTTTCCCTGTGTCTAGCTAGTGTGTCTCTGATAAACATTTCTCATAATGCAGGTGCTCTCGTTTGCACAAGAAGCGACTGGTTTAAACACAAAAGGCAGACAACATGATGTGGCAGACTGGAATACTGGTATGATATTCAAGTGGATATGTGAAGAAAGATGTAGAGAGATAGAGGTATTGAGATAAATAAGAGAGAGACAGAATAGTTCTTAGAAATCTGTTTCCTTGTGTGTTTGGGGGCTTAAACTCCTACTACAGAAACCGGATTTGCTCTTTTTCTGTCTCTATCAGTAACCAAATCTACCGTTAGCCACACTGTATCTGCACTGAAAGATAAACATAGCGACCATCTCTCATTTAAATTACCTGCTGGGAAACTGTGTAGGCTGAAGTGAGGCTCTAACCTCAAACCACCACAGCTTCTCATTTTACACGTTTGGAGTAAATAAGTCAAGTCATTTACCAGCTACTGAGATTAATCTGCCCTTATGTGAATGAGCTCTCTTTTTCACAGGTCAGTACGTGTTCTCACTCCCTCTTTATTTTTACAGGAGCGATGAGTCCATCAGTAAAGGAATGTTGCAGGAGTTCCAAGCAGCAGGGACTTTCACACAAGCTCCAGCAGCGCAGAGGTCATTTCATGGCCATGCATCAGCTCTGGACTGAGTGATGATGAAAAATGCTTTTACACTTACACGAGTACTCCCCAGATCGGCGGTGCACTCCCGTTCCACTGTCGGACTCACAGTGTGTAGTACAGAGATCAGCAGAACCAGAGATGATGGCTTTTTATGTTCCATTACACACACACTTATTACACATCATTACATTGCACATGAATACATTACCCACAATGCAACAGCCGACCGTTTGTCAGATATTCAAGAGTTTCATGCTGGGAAAGTGCTCATAGTAGTAGAGAGTAACAGACTCTGAGAGACAGCTGCGAACACCTGATAGCATATTAGCGCACATAACACTTTCATTTGTTTCATAACGATGTAGAATATCATGCAAATTCGCACCCTAATACGCTGCAGGACATGACTACATTGTATTGAACAAGTGGTTTACACAGCCATGACTCAGTGAGTGATGTGTAACATATCAAGATTTATCACGGTAGCAGTATGATTTAAAAATCTTGCCTAACATCTAAGTTTTATACATCCTGCATAAAACAGCTGTAGATCCACTGACACTTGTCCTTTTGTTTAATTTGTTTTATTGGAGGATGTGTTCTCAAAGCGTGTGCAACCCCTCAATGACAGATCTGAATGCATATACGAATTCATCGGGATGTTTGTGTCTGAATAAGTTCTGATGTGGAGCATCCGTTAGCATGATTCGTGACTTGAACCTTTTCAAGCCTGTCGTTGCCACACCAGCACCGCAGCTGGCCCATTATCGCAACCTGCTGAGGAAATGAAAATGCGGTGCACCCAATCCCTCCACACCCTGGCCTCCTGCCATCTCACATTCACTTCTCCTATTTTCACACAAAGAGGAACTCTTGGCCAGCGTCACATGGAGGAATCAAACATTCGCAACACATCCCACCTCCCCTCCCTGATCCACCCGTTTAGAGCGAATCTGAATCCAGTTGTCGTCTGTGTGTGGCTTGTTGAGGTGTAACAGAAACACAGAAAGGCCCAGATGGTGCTATGCTGCCTAATCAGATATATATTGTTTTATTTTTTTATATTTCTAATGATATGGGCTTATGCACTATGGTTATACAACAATTTCACAGGACTGTGAGCAACCTTTTGGTCACTTACAGGATATCTCAGCCCTCATAGTTTCACAGCAAACATATGATGTGTCTTGTTTGGCTGCGTTTGCAGACAAGGGAGTGTTTGGATTCTTACTCACCTATGTCACTTAACAATAACGATCATTTCAAACCAGTCTATGACCTGTCTGTGAACTTTTCCTGTTTTTTTTTTATCTTTAACTCATATGTACTTTCCCCATTAGAACCATATAAGGTTATTACATTCTTCTCTTCTGTCTTATAAAGCAGCTTCCTTTAATGACTGAATTATACTCATAAATGTGCATACGCAGATTTATCAGATACAATAAACTAAAACTGGGTGAATTTCAAGCAGCGCACTCTAGAGTATTTATTGGATGGATTGTTATGAAATTTTGTGCAGTCGTTCATTGGTCTCAGAGGAGAAATCCTACTGACGTTAGCGATAACCTGACTTCTCATATAGCAGCACACTGACATTTTTGTGAAATGTGGGACACATATTCACGCACCCCTCAGGATGAATTTTAATAACTTTGGTGATCATCTAACTATAAAGGAAGAAATCTTGGTCTTTCTGTCCGTGTGTTCGTCGCTTCTCCCAGCATCCATCTGATCTACGACACACTTGGCGGATGTAAGGCTGGGCACCTTAAAGAAGAGCATTTGCCAGATCTGAACCTCTCCAAGATGGCGGCCTCTCTACCTCAGATGTGTGTGCAGATCTCGACAACCATTCTTGCGGGGATTTAGCCATTTTGATGCCAGGGCTCTCTTCCCCATGTGCTTGTGTTCGACCAAAACAAGTTTCCTCTGGACACTATTTTGCAAGGGCACTGTCACTGCATCCTGGGCTTTGTGTCGCCCTGGACCATTGTGATTGGTTT
The DNA here is from genome assembly GCF_042242105.1 of Pempheris klunzingeri. Taxonomy (NCBI): domain Eukaryota; kingdom Metazoa; phylum Chordata; class Actinopteri; order Acropomatiformes; family Pempheridae; genus Pempheris; species Pempheris klunzingeri. The sequence continues at coordinate 23,011,972 of NC_092014.1, read as the reverse complement.
AAAAAAATACGAACAAGCCAGAGTGCTTGTTTCCTCCATACCAGAATAATAATAGGTTCACCCAGACCTTTCTACAGAAACAAAGTGTGGAGATAGGTCTAGCTACGCGAGACTAGCATAACTGTCAACTCTTGGTCTGGCTGGTATGTAATAATTCAGGACAAGACAAAAGGGACGCCACAATCTTGAACAGCGTTGACTGACATACATCCAAACAATAACTAACCTCACACTTAACACCGTTACGCGCACAGTTTCAACCCCCACTCACAACGAAGTTCACATTTTTGCCCATTTCAGACAAAAAAAGCCAACAGGGACTCAACTCAATTAATAAACCAAATGGGCATGTAAAATCAGATTAGACCTAATTAAATCCCCCACTTCCTGCTGTTTGCCTTTTTTACAGGCTGGCAGAGTGACAGGGAGTTTAAGCATCCGTGTAGATTGAGGGGAAGTGGGAAGGACAGCTCCATATGCGTTACGTCAGCCCGGGGGGACAGCTGGGTCCGACTGTCTTTTCCTGCCACACTCATTTGGCCCCTGCAATCATCCTGTCTTGTGCTAAAGGTCTCTCATCGCTACAAGGCTTCTTGGCACTATCTGGGAGCTACAGACGAAGAATATGCTGATTAAACATGCCTTCATTAAAGCGATTACATGCACAAGGCGGTTTAATTTCCCACAGGCAGCCAAATAACGAAGAGGGGGAAGAAGAAGAAGAAGAAGAAGAAGAACAAGGCTTTTGGTGCAGGGATGGGGTTCAGTTCATGGAGGAGAGGAGGGGCGAATGAGGAATTGCTTGTTAGGCTTCATCTAAGTGACCCACACACACTTTAAGGAGTAACAGTCTTTTGACTTAATATGCTCTGTGAGGGAGTGAGCTGTCCTCTCCTCGCGGGGACAGCCAGCTTTTTGCCCTGACGAACACCCCTACCTGACTCACCACACCTACAGGCCGCTTCCAGGTCACCGAGCTTCCAGCGCAGAAGACCTTGCCAAAGACGCAGGAGAGGCGTTACTTCTGGTTCATTTAATAACGCCGGCCAGTGTTTTAGTGAATAAGCTGTGGAGGTTGTGGTGGGAGGCAAAAATGAGAGGAGGGAGTTAAAGTCGTGATGAAGGCCAAATGAACATCAGCTGCTTTCAGGCGTTCTTCATATTTGTCCTTTTCTGACAAAAGTTTTGTATTTGAAAGTGAGTGAAGTAATTACAGAGAGTGCTCTTTTTTTCTGATAAGTAAATAATGAATTTTGAGCATTACGTTTCTTTTTTACAGAGATTACAGACGACCCTAATCTTATAAACCCAAACTGCTATTTTGATTGAAGTCATTTCCCATGAAAGTTTCACCCTGACTTAGATAATTATGTAATGATTTTGCAAATCGCCTCAGCAGTCCTGGCCTGTTCTAAATCATCAATTCTTAGTACAAAAAAATTCATATTTTGGAAGCATGATTCATTACTGAAGAAACACGTGTGGTTGACATTAAAGTCTTTCTTATAAATGACACACTTGTACAGTAAAATATGACCAATTCCAATTATTTGCTCTCATGAATGCTATTGCGGCTTCTTCCTCCCACAGTTCACCTGCCCTCAGTCTCTCCACAGCCAGCAGCTATCACGTACCCCAGCGATGTACTAATAGCCAGTGAAGAACAGAAAAGGTGTCTTTATATGGCTTAGCCACAGGCGCTGTCTGTGCTGCTGTGGCTGATTGCACCTATCGTATATGCTCCGCCGTTGCTTTCATGTTTTGTTTTTTTTTACATCGTGCTTCTGCTGCTTTTGTTCGTCGTCGTCCTATCTGTCAACCTGAATCACACCAGGGCTCAAAGAGAGTGACAGAATCGCATGTATGAGGTGTTTGAACTGTGCGTCGGTGCATAGCCGCGTGCTATAATGTGCACACGAAATTGTTCAGAGCCTCAGAGCCAATTAAGGGTCTCAAATAGGAAATGTAAATATTCCATAGAAGAGTTTCTAGCGCATGCAAATGTAGCAGCAATAAGCCTCAGAGGATTTTAGTAACATCCTCACTCAGTCAGGCAAGAGATTCACAGTTACACAATCAGACCGAAAAAGAAACAAAAACAGCACATCCACAATTCATAAATCAAATGAAATATTCCTAAGAATCATCATTCTAAGATCAATTTATCATCAGAAGCAAAACAGTCCAACAGCATTGGACCACATGCAATAAAAGGTCATGGTTTCGTGATATCTCAAAGCAGTGACTGTGATGACCTTTAGTAAGTGCATGAGGTCACTTTGAAACTGGAACTGACCACTGAGTGATACTTCACTCGGTTTCCCTGAAACTACTTCTGCTCTTCTGTGAGGAGAACTGAGTGGCACATCTGTTTCAGGGAGAGGAGCTCAGCCCAAACTGACCGGTGCAAGACAGCCGGCCAAGCGGTGACCTTTGACCTCCGTGTGCTGAGGAAGTGCACAGGATACGGCTGATGTTGCTTCAGAATTCCTAAAAACATTTCCTTAATGCCTGTAATATTACAGAAAAGTGCAGCAGGTTTGGCAAGGCCTAATGGAACTGGTACACCTGATTCAGTGTTTTGGTTCCTGGTCTCACTATATGAGGGAAACCCCCATTCACAATATAAAAGCATGAGTTTAACCTGTAATTAAAATTCAGTGCCGTGAAACTGTTGAAATCTGCTTGACCATTAAACACCGACATATGAAGCTCAGTTTACTTGGTATGAGGAGTGTAATCAGTTCTGTGGCTCTGCTTGGATCGTTGTCAAGTCTGGGAAAATAACACAGATGATGCCATAGTGATGTCATCAGGGATGTGTCAGTATTAGCTTGATTAGCTTAAATGATTTACCAGGAAGCCTTTGTTACAAAACTGGTGGTGTGGAGTTTTATATTAAATTGCATTATGGTAAATGTAGGATCCAGAGTTTCTGGAGCTTGACCGATACCAGGAACTAAAAGTCTGGATATCTGCTGCTTTTACTGCTTCATTCTTTTTAATCTGTCTCTCATGAGTCCTCTAAATGTATGTATAACCTTTTACGACCCAAACAGTAACTCCGTCATCCTTTTACAACCCTAAGTAAAAGAAACTGTGACACGTGAGTCAACTTTCCACACACACAACAACAACCAAACTGTGAGTCCAAAAATCCAGTATCCTCCCGTCAAATGCTTTATCTGAAAAAGAATTGATGGATAAGGTGCTTCCATAATGAGAGGGAAACAGGAGCGCACACATGTGACCCGAGGATAGGTATACGCAGAAGGTTGGAAAGACGAACTAGACGATATGAACGTGCGTGGGCGCATGGCCCTCTGGGAAGTGAATCAGAGGTCATTACCATACAGAGAAGACAAAGACGTCTCTCTATCAAGCAGGTGTTCAGTTCTGGGGACATGTCTTTACTCTCACATACCTCCGGGGCTGCATCATTTGTTTACGCTCCTGTGATTTTCTATAGGAACCCATTAAGTTCAGTACACTTGATAAAAACATTCAAAACGGTTAAAGTGGAGGAGAATAATAGAAATACCAACTGGCTGGAGTCAGGTCCAATTACACATTAACTAGCCTACTTTTTACATTTGAATGATACAACTACTAATTCCCACAAGTCCTAATTAAAAGCACTAAAACAGTTTTTGATGAGCAGCACTGAAGTCGTTTGCTGAGTATTATCTGTTTCCAGTGAAGGAATGTAAATGTACTGAAGTACTCAAGTACTTCCATTTTATGCTACTTTATATTTCTACTCAACTTCATTTCAGGGGGAAACATTGCACTTTTTGGTTCACTACATTTATTTGACAGCTATAGTTACTTTTTTTTCCTGATATTTACAAATTCAGATTTATACAAAAGAAATTACTGACATTCTACAACAATCAACCATTGAAGTGTTTTTACCACTTTCATGCTTCTATATCAATACTGCAATAAGAATAATCCAACCTAATATATTCTTATTTTATTTGTCCACACTGATAATGAGTATTTCTACCTTTGGTATCTTAAGTACCTTTTGCTGAAAATACTTCTGTAGTTTAATTTAAGTAAGGCTTTGAATTCAGGAAGTGTACTGGAGTATTTCTACACTGTGATACTGCTACTTTGAAGAAAAAATATTACAACACGTCCACCATCGTCTCTTCCTATCACTCGCTGATTACTAGGCCTATCATAGTATTATCCTTAATATCATATGAATAGAGTCCTGTCTGATCCACTGACCATATGTCTTCCTGAGACAGACAGCCACTGTGCTTCCTGCATTTTTGAGAACTTCACGCCAAATAGTTTACGCCACCGACCCATCCCTTCTCTTCCTCCCTCCCTGCGGGCTGAAGGAGGGCGGCAGGGCGCCTCCTCCGCCTCCCACTGCCCGGAGAGCTGGAAGCGCGCCAGAATGGGATTGGCTTCCCGCTCCTGTCAGGGAGGAACCGGTGCGCCAGGATACCCAAATATGGACTGGCCCTTATCAGTTTGGATCGCATGACTCAGCATCGGACTACATATCCCTCCCGATGGGACTGATGACAGGCAAAGAGGCTGTTGGAGTATTTAAGGTGACCCAGGGAGGTTGGAGAGGGCTCATTGTGTCTGTGGATGCCTTTTGGCTGCGAGGCGCATTTGAACTGACGTGTTAATAAATGATAAGGAGCGTGGATGTGCACTTTGTGTGCGTGTGTGTGTTTACCTGGGTTTGGTTTTACCCCCACGCCGAATAGGCCTCGTCTTGTTTACAGTCCTTGTTCCTGGCAACAACGTCAGAAGGTCTGAGTGACATCCCGGAGGCGGGGACCACAGAGGAAACAACCAATCAGCAGGCTGGTTGGAGCGCTCCCAGAGCCGGATCATATAAGTACAGCGGAGCGCCGCTGCCGCCTGTGACTTTAGAGGAAACAGTGGCGGAGCTCACAGTCAGAGCAATAAAGACTCTCCTACTCACGAGTGGAATGAAAACATCTGAATTAGTCACTGGACTCCGCTTTGAATCCAACTAAAGGTACAAATCGACGACTTGGTACAGTACAGTTCCACTATTTTGGAAGTTTTGCTCTGCTTTTGATAGCTTTGATCGTCAGTATAATAATACAGCGGGACTTTGTACCGGAGATTGAATCATTTGGGACACTGAAGCCTCGGTGTCCAGGCAGCGTCTTTGCAGCGCACTCTTGTATTTGACTGTCTGATTTGAAATATGTCCACAATAATGGAACAGCCTTTTTATGACGACTCGTTTCTCTCTGCTTATGGCCATCCAGGCGCAGCCCTGACAGACTACAAGCTGCTAAAGCAGAATATGAACTTGAACTTCTCCGACTCATATCGGAACTCAAACTTCAAGTCACAGCACCTGCGCCCCGATAGCGATTTCTATTCGGCGGGGCCGGCGGACGTGGGCTCACTGAAGCTCGCTTCTCCTGAACTGGAGCGACTGATCATTCAGAACAGCAACGGGGTTATCACCACCACGCCGACACCTGCCCACTACCTCTACAACCGCGGCATCACAGAGGAGCAGGAGGGCTTTGCTGACGGGTTTGTCAAAGCGCTGGACGACCTGCACAAGATGAACCAGATGGCTCCTCCAAACGTGTCCATCGGCAGCGGTGGCGTCCCCTGCTCGGCGCCAGCCTCGGTGTTCGGCTCAGCCATGCAGCCGGAGCCGCTCGAGTACACCACCCTGAGCAGCTGCACCACGAACCCCAGCCTGTCCTCTGCAGCCGGCTATCCCTCCACCACCATCAGCTACCTGCCGCACCACCAGTACCACCAGCACCACCAGAGCGTTGCGCACGGGTCGCACCATTTCCAGCACCCCCTGGTCGGTGCCGGCATCCACTCGCAGCGGTTCGGCGGCTTGAAAGAGGAGCCTCAGACTGTCCCCGACATGCAGAGCAGCGACAGCGGCTCCCCGCCGATGTCCCCCATCGACATGGAGAACCAGGAGCGCATCAAGGCGGAGCGCAAGCGGCTGAGGAACCGGCTCGCTGCATCGAAGTGCCGGAGGCGCAAGCTGGAGCGCATCTCTCGCCTGGAGGACAAGGTGAAGGTGCTGAAAACGGACAACGCCGGGCTGTCAAGCACGGCTTCACTACTGAGGGAGCAGGTGGCCCAGCTCAAACAGAAAGTCATGACACATGTGAGCAGCGGCTGCCAGCTCATGTTGGCGCCCAAAGTGAAGTCTTATTGAAGAAACGATGCACTCTTAAAAACACTGGAGACGAACTGCACTGACAGCACGATGAACAATGACTTTGTGTGTTCAAAGAACTGGATCATTGTGGTTTCTGCGGCCGAAAGAAAAGCGGCCTGAAAAGGAACCACACAAGATTAAAACACTTCGGGCATTTTTGAATACGTTTTTGAAAGTGTCGTCTCGGCTTTGCCTGTTTACATTTTACTTTAATTTACTTTAAAGTGATGCATTCTTATGTAAGTTATTTGTGTTTGTCAGGTTGAGCCTGACGAGCCTCCCTTTTTTACATGTACAGTATATATTTAAGTAAATGAAACTGAGAAAGTAAGAAATGTGGTGTTTCTTATTGAGGTCATTTCACTTTAAACATGTCACCGTCACCCCTTTGGGCTTTTTACAGTAATTCTCGTTACCACACGGTCTGTGATCTCAGCTCAGCAGTCAAGTGTATTACAGCAGTAGGTTGCTTGACGCTGGAGACGTCCCCGCGTAGGATTGTTTCCCTACTGACGTACTCACGTCTGTCCATATATGGCACATTTGCTGGCAAACGTCACAGAGCGAAAAGGTTTCCGGGAACTCCCTCCTACATTACCCGTCAGAGGTGCTGCGCTCTCCCCTTCACACCACAATGTGTGTGCGCAGATGAAGGTTTGTCAATGAGTCGTTTATTCGAGTTAAGGGAGATTCCCCATTCTGCTTTCAATTTCCCAAAACAAGTCGTGAGAAAACGCGTTCAGGAAAAATGGTCGAGAAAAGTTCCACACAAACATGCTGAGCAAACTGAAAAACAGCCACAGTGAAACAAACATTGGTGACAACCAAAACTAGTCTAGCAGAAATAAACGCTGGGGTGGAAAATAAGCCTAGATTGTATGAGGGATCCACAAATAACACAGAAATTTCCCCATAGGTTGTTTAAAATTGGACACAATCAGGTACCCAGGTTATAAACACATCCAGCTGTTTTTACTTCAGTAAGACATGGATTTTTAAAGTTCATCCCTTGTGACTTCTTCCAGTGAATTGGGGGGGGAGGGAAGTGGTATCGTTATTACTCTAGAAGTGATTCTGAAGAAAAACGTAATTGTCCTGGAACAGTGACAGAAAAGAGTAGTTGGGACAGTCATGCAGGTCTGTAAAATCACATCAGATAATCCAACCTTTCCCAACGAGCTGCGGTGCCATTAGGCAACATTAGCTAGTGTTGAGTGTGGACAAATACCACGACAGCTCCAATATTAACCAAGACCCGGCAGCCGTGTGACGTACACATTTCTGATCCAGGAAACAGGACACAAAGTCAACTCCAAGTGTCTTTTGGCATAAAGGCTCCACGCTGTGAAGTCACAGAGCAAAGAGCAGTTTCATAGCACCACCTACAGGTCTTTGGTGGAATCACAATATTGTACAGCAGTTCTACATTGAGCAGACAAAACACACAGTCACGGTTTTCCCACTGTTTTAATAAAGATGGTAGCAAATTATTAATGACAGCAAGGAAAAATATCAATACTTTCTGAAAAAAAAGGAACAAAACTAAACTTTCAGTGCTTGAGACTATGAGGTCGCCCCACCAATTGTACACTGGACGTACAAAGATAAGATTCGCAACAAAAAGGATTCATCTGTCAAGTTGTGAAGTTTTGTTGGGTTTAATACATTAGATTGGACGCCATGAGAGATACTGCTTCACAGGGACACCACTTATCTGAAGGCAAGTGCTACAGTTGGGAAGTCAGCTAGAAGACCTTCGCATTTACTGCTTGGAGAAGAAGTCTTTGCTCTTCTCAACGTCAGGAATGATCGTGTCGCTCCCTGGTCTCCAGCCAGCAGGGCACACTGTGTGGAGAGGGGACAAAGTTTAGCACAAGGCGGAAGTGACAGATGAACTCTGCAAACCCTGAGGACAAAGTGCATGTGTAATTACCCAGGAGAGTAAACTAATCATGCAAGGCTGTGTCCACAAACTAAGTAGGCCTGCCAACTAAGTTTGTGGCTACAAATGTATTACACATATAAAATACTGGAGTGCTACAATCAAGTGAACTGACACCAACACTAAGCAAGGGGTGTTCACAGGGTTTTTTTGTACACACCCTCTCCATATTTGTCAGTGTGCTGGAAGGCCTGGACCAGGCGCAGAGTCTCATCCACAGAGCGACCCACAGGTAAGTCATTGATGGTGATCTGCCTCAAGATGCCCTTGTCGTCGATCACAAACAGACCCCTGAGAAGCATACATGGTGGTTATAGTATATAGGCATCTCCACACATTCAGCGTTTACTTGGTCATTATAGCAGCAACCAGAGCAGAGGGAGCGCTACAAGCTCCCCTGAGACCGTGACAACTGGTCTTTATGAGAAAAGGACAGAACCAGTCTGCCTGACCTGTATGCGATGCCGTCGTCCTCCTTCAGCACACCATAGTCCTTGCTGATTGTCTTGGTGAGGTCTGCCACAAGGGGGATTTTCATATTACCCAGACCTCCCTGCTTCCTTGGTGTGTTGATCCTGTAGAATTAAAGTACAATATAACCTACTTAGTGTTTAAGTGAAAACAAGGCACCAACCTTACATGTTAACTTATGTTGGTGTACTGTATGTAGGATAATTTTATTTATTTTTTTTTTTTAAATGAAGTCTTTATCAAAATTCAGTGCATGGAGTGGCATTTTATGGATACATGTGGTTGGAAAACTAAAGTAATAATACAAACAGGTCAAAGTGGCCTTTAATGTTACCTAAACAGAGGAAAACAATTTGTACTGTAAGGGTCGGGGGGACAAAATAATTGAACTCGTGCTGCAAACTAAAAAATGCCTTTTGGAAAGCTAAGATTTTTTTTAAAATATGCAATCTTTAAGCCTTCAATGACATCAGAACTTGATCCAATAGGTGAGACCTGAAGCCCTGAAACGATACATTACACCCAGAGTTATGCTGGGTAATTCACAATCCTATTCAAATTCTTCTCAGCTGTAGATGCTTCTAGAAAGTGTAGTTTGATTAGGAAACCGTTACGTCTTCTCAGCATATCAGGACTCAGAACTTATCAAGACTACACAGAAGCAGCACAGTGACCGGAGATAAACTGGTAAACTGGGGTGGGTAGTGGTTCGGATCTGCCAAAACCTGTCACTTTTAACAGAGTAATTAGAAATTGACAACGATGGTGTTGAATTTAATTATTCAACACCATCTGCACCTTGATCTGATTTTCATGTTTTCCTATATATCACAGCTTTAAGTCCACACTGCAGCTTTTATTTAATGGACTACTTGTGCATGCCTTTGTGTGTAATAGCATTTTCATAGTTTGATCTGCAGCGACAGGCATAAAATACCAGCAAAATAATGAAACACGGGCAAAGAAAACTTTTGTAAAAAGCAGCAGCATCTCCTTTTAGTCAGCAGGAACTCTCACCATGCCAAGTGACTGAAGTGAGAGTCTATGGAGCAGCCGATAACCTCGCAGCCGATACTGCGGAACTCCTCTGCCCGGTCGCTGAAAGCCACGATCTCAGTGGGACACACAAATGTGAAGTCCAGGGGGTAGAAGAAGAAGACCACATACTTTCCTGAGGAGCACAGAAGGAAGAAAAATGTGGTGAGCCACATTAGATGTCCCCAAAAGTTGTTTTTACTCAAGATGAGTGTGTACACACACTAAGTTAGACAGAAGTAGCTAATGCAAACAGTTGTACTACTAATGGTGCACAGTGATACCTTTGTAGGTAGACAGCTTGATGTCCTTGAACTGACCATCCACCACCGCTGTGGCTGTGAAGTCTGGGGCAGGCTGGCCAATCTTTGCATTTCCAGAAGACATGGTGATGGTGGCAAATGTCTGAGGGAGACAGGGCACGTGTAATTACCAGAAAATTCATGATGCGCATACAACCTTGCAGATAAACTTAAGCTGGGTGGAGATCTGACAGAAGCAACATCCCCAGGCTCTGTGAACTAAAAAACAAATACAAAAACAAGCAGCAAACACCAAGTGCTTGAGGCTTGGAACTGGTGCACTGCTTGTTCAGTTAGGCAAACCACGTAAAGTCACATGCAAGTCATGTTGAGGCAGCAGGGAACAATAGCCTATTAGGGGGCTTACATAACCATGTTACGCACAAAGTAATGCGGGGATACATATTGGATACATACATGCTTTAATGAAGGGGTGATTTTAATCAAGTAAAGGCTGCTGTTTAAAGTATAGCAGTTGTATAGAAATGAAGGATATAGTTAATTTTACACACCAGAGAGGCCTTCACGGCTGCCATGAGGTGTTTAATCTTTTTAAATACACTCAAATTGGTGATACGATGAACAAGGAGAGTCTTTTGTGTGCCCTGGACATAAATTACAAAAAGAAAAAGGACAAAAGCTAAAAGCTCTTTGTCATGCTGAATGATTTACAGAGATAAAGTTCTACGCGAGTAGCAGACATTGCTTGGTCAAAGTCCAGCGATGGAACTCAAAGCTTTACATTTGGGGCCAAATGGAGGTGCAGCTGCAACAAAGCGAGAGGAAACTGACCGGTCTGTGCTGCAAGCTGCAACGCCGGGACAAAGGAAGAGGCAGAAAGAGGCCCAAATACTTAGGAAGGAGGGGAGCGACTGACCCGCACTGCGAGCTAGCTTAACGTTAGCTTAAACCGTGGTGAACCGCTTTCTTTAGCTTTCGCTTGCAGACTGAACAGTCGCTGCTGCCGGCCGAGCCGTGCAGACCGACCGTGAACTTCTGGCAGGGAAGAATCACACAGAGGTGCCATTTTTTCAGACTCACCTGTCCGTACGTACAGCCGAGGAAAAGTTGTCAGTGAGGAGGTCTGCTGCTGGCAGGAGGAGAGAGCACTCAGAGGAGGGACGGCTGCGTGAAAGAAGTAGGCAGGGCCAGCGGCGGCGTCCGGAAGTGAACACGGCCTCCTTCAAAGTAAAAGTCTAGATTGGATCGAGAATCTGCGTCACTGTGAAGGAAAATGAACCCAGTTAATCACATTAGGCTTCAGTAGTGTATATTAACTTTAACATTTATACGATGTCAAACACATACTTTGGGAACTCCAAACATCTGACAGTGATGGGCACTAACTAAGTGTATTTACACAAATACAATAATTGAGCACAATTTTGAATTTAGAATGATGAGTACCTCCATTTTATGTAAAGTAGTTAAAATAAGCTCCAAGTCTACCAGCTACAACATGGACTGCTTACATGTTAATGAATCTGTAACAGTAATTTGATAATAATCTGATTCTGCTGCTGAATGAGTACATTTTGTTGCTAATACTTCTGTACTTTTACATTAGTTGACTTTTTATATTCACATCTTTTACTCTTAGGTATTTCTACTGTGTGGCATTATATTGCTGACTTAAGTAAATACCAACACTAACACACATGCATTTGCAAGTTGTACCAGGAACAGTCGGTCAGTTAGTTTGAAATTTAAACACAGCAATAAATGTAGCAACCATCAATTCACAGTTCATCTCATATTTCTGGTTTGAAACCTTTTCCTCTCGAACAAAGATCAAAAAAAAAAAAAAAAGAAAAAAAAAAGATTTGTAGCTTCTAATTTGAAATGTTTTGCTGCTACCTCTGCTCATGGCAACTCCTGACTAAAAATAGCATCCAAACACTAAAGCCCACTCAGTGTCAGTTGCAGGTGGAAAGCTGAAGTGACCAAAGCAGATTCAAGAAGCTTCTCAAGACAGTCCTCTTGGTGGCAGTGTAGCTCTGTTAGTCAAGAAGTCGGTACAGCTTGACATGAACCACATATCTATCTATCCAGACCCATTTTCAACTTGTTTCATACACAGACAAAACAGTGTCACACCTGCACATCACAACACAAGTGTGAAATATGTTATACCATGATTACACATCACTGTATCAGTAAAAAGCACTGTTCCCACACTAGTCACTCGGGCCATTATTCTTAGCTGAAACATGTAGCTATGGAGGACAATGCATTTCAACCTCCCCCTGTGCTTGCATCCACGGTAGGTGAATTTTTTTTGTAATAGTGTGCTATTCCTTGCTTGTTAGGTCAGAGGTAAAAAAATCTTTAAATGCTTGACTATCGAAAACAGCCATAGACTGTATACAGTCTATGATGTGGGGCAGCAGGGTATAACAGTCTCAAACCTGTCATAGTATGTAGTTAGACTAGACTTTGTTAACATTTCTTACCAGTTAGTACTAATGAAATGGTGACATGAACTGCAAATGTATTTATGAGGGTAGAATAGCGAGTGTAGAGGAAACTACACTCAAGCTACACCTAGATCTACCACACCACTCTACACACACTTTACACTTTGTACTTTGTATACTTATTTTGATTTTTATCTAATTACTAACTTTTCTGTAATTGTGTATACTGCTCTAACTTTTGTATTTGTATTCTGGCAAAATAATTTCCTTTGGGATGAATAAATTTGATCTTATCTTAAATGAAAATATATGGTCAGTTTAAACCTGTCAACGCTGTCAAAAATAAAGCTCAAAGAAAGCTTACTTGTAACACTGAATAACAATGAGTGCACATTAAATAGCACAATGAGGAACAAAAAATGACTGGTCACTGAAAAATGAAGTAATGATACCTGACAATTAGTGGAATAATGAAACACTCTGTTTCTTTGTAGGTATTCATGGGGGCACATTTGGTGAACAGAGGCGCAGGTGTTACAGCCTCGGCCTCTTTTATTTTGAAAAAATATGTGAGGAATGCGTGGTCCATTACTTCCGCTAAGTAGTAGCAGTAGGACTGAAGCTAATGTCCTGGGGCACACTTTTCAGCTTGCTAGGTAAATAAACCGTAATGTGTAACTGATAACTGTAGTTTCGTCTCCAGTTCAGGGCGAAGGATGTGTAGCTAGTCGCCATTTCGCTTGCGTGCGAACTAGCGTGGGCTAGCGTGCTGCTAGCGTTAGCATGCTCCCATAGAAAAACAAAGGGTGCAACACAGGTAAGCTAAGTTAGCTTTTGTAGCTATAACAAGATGCTACCTGCAGTTGTATAATTATTTTACTCAGTTGTGCTCTAACAAACTATCCTTACTTTGTTAAAATTCAACCAGAAATAGGCAAGTTTTTAATGTTACAAGTTACAATCGCGCGGCTGTAAGTTAATGATGTTTCTTAACAGGCTACTTTTTGTCGCGAGGTTCCAGTCGTGTCACGTTATTTTCAGACTGTCTGTCTGTCTGATGTTTCATTACTGCTTGAGTTTGGACAAGGAAGCTACATATTTTCAAATACGCTAAGCGTTTATTTTGCGTTTCGGAAGCTATTACTGTAATGATTAATTTATGTAATTTCCCGCTCGGGTTCACAGGATCCGCATGAAGTCACATCTGTCAACCCTTAAAATAAATCCACAACATTATCAGCAGCCATGGATTCACAAGGTAAGAGAGACTCCTGAGAGGTACCAAGAATTACATTATTTCTGTTACGTTGTACAGGAGCCTGAATGTGCTTTTGTTGTTGACTGTAATTCAGTTTCTTATTAAGTTGTATTTTATTTCACCACATGCGTTTGGTGTGTAGATCATCTTTTCAGATGTGAATGATCCACACTAATCACAGGTTGTTTTGATAATGATAATGTACTTGCTATCGGTGGGTACCTGAGTTTAGATATCTGATATTGCATTGAGGGAGAAAAGGTGGATTAGTGCATTCTTTATTAATTTGTGTTCATTGTCGCTTGTATTATTGTCAAATCCTGACATAAGTAAAGGTTGTCATGTCTGAAAGCAAATCGCTAAATTTTTTTTCGACTAGCAACATGAACTGAAATTCTCCTGCTCAATTTGTGATGACAAACTCCTCACTGAACTTCCTCACAGCAGCCCCACAGGCAGTCATGTGTGAGGTTTGTGGAACATACTTCGAGACGCGACGAGGGCTGTCCAGCCATGCCCGCCTCCATCTACGGCAGCTCGGGGTGACGTTGTCAGAGAGCAGTGGGGCTCCCATCGAGCTCCTCTACCAGTTCATCCAGGAGAGAGATGGCTCTCTCCCTGATTTCAAAGCAGACGCCTCTCAACCCGAGCTGAACCCTCTCAAAAAAACGTCTCAGCAGGAAGGCAGGACGCCCTCAGTACCAGAGGACACGAGTGCGTCCTACAAAACAGAGAGTAATGTCATGACAACTCCACAAAAGATGGATCATCAGGGATCTCCAGCCAGAGTCAAAGAGTCAGTAGCCACTCTCCTCCCCTCGTCCCCCTCTGGTCTCCGGATGGCCGAGTCTAGAACAAGTGAAGGCAGCAGCTCATCTTCCTCAGAGCACCAAACCCCAACCAAGCCACTGTGGGCGCCGCTGGAAACTGATGCTCCCATCACCTTAGGTACGGCTGCATTCTGAAGAGATGTTTTAAAGAAATGGTGAAAGTAGTGAGGGGAGTAGATGTATGTGCAAGACAGATACCTTATGTGATTACATGACATGGTGCCTCCATCTATATACATTAATTTTGCTTGCTTCCTTGCTTGTATTGTGTCCTATTGACTGGGTACCTTTTTTACTCATAATTTTCCTCAGACACCAACAATGAGGTGCATGTGTGCCAACTTTGTGGCTGCTGGTACGAAACACGGAAAGGCCTGGCCAGTCATGCTCGTGCCCATCTGCGCCACATTGGATTCCCTGACAGCAAGATCAAGGGCAGCCCTATAGATCTGCTTTACCAGATCATGGAGGACGAGGACCTCAAGCCCATTAGCAGTGAGCAACAGGAGGAGCTCACCTCAAACAATCCCCCTAGATCCTCCTCCAAACGGCCCTCCAATCTGTCCTTTCCATCTGAATCTCCTCTCAGCAAACGGCCTAAAACATCAGAGGAGTACATCTGTATTCTGTGCAGGGAGGAGTTTGACAGTCATAAAGCCCTGGCCATCCATGCACGCTCTCACCTGCGGCAGATCGGAGTGACCGACCTGCTGGGGAAAACCTCTGCAATTGAAACCATTCAGGAGCTGGTTGACAGTGGCATGCTAGAAGCCACATACCCCCCCAAAACAAACAGTACATCCAACTCTTCTCCAGCCCCAGCCTCTCCTGCAGGCCCTTCTCTGTCTCCCACCCCAGGTCAATTGCGTAACTCGTTTCCCGCTACATCCCTCTCCCCAAGCACTACAAAGTGCGCTCCTCAATCGTCTATTAACAGGGCCCCAAAGGCTAAGAAGGGCTTTCGGTTAGCAGTGGACCCCCTTCATAGGAAGCCTAAGCCTGAGCCCGTGGAGGTCGAGGTGTCTGTTCCCCCGGTGGCGTCCGGCGCCGACAGCAACTCTCCTGTGCAGAAGTTGCCAACTGCGGTTGTTGCTTCAAAGCCTCTCAGTGCAGGTACAGCTTAGAGACATTAATCCTGCATTTGTTGTTACCATATAATGGTATGGCAAGCTCCAATTGAGTTATTTTTTGATTCATACTTGTAGCTTGTACAGCTGTGACAACCCCTTATTTTTTCATTTACTATTATTATTATTTAAAAGTTTGGCTATATCCTCTGAATCTCACCTCCACCACTTCTCAGTGTCCTCCACAGATGCACAATCCCCACCAACAGTCCTGTGCGATTACTGTGGCCAGCTGTTTGATACCCGCAAAGCCCTGTCATGCCACGCCCGCGCCCACCTGCGCCATCTCGGCCTCACCTGGTCGATCAAAACGTCGCCGATCGATCTCCTCAAAGAGGTCATGATGCACGGCGAAGATGGCAAGAAAGTGCCTGTGCCGGGTGGGTCATCAGGCAGCGTCGCGTGGGCCCCACAAGGCCCCAAAAGGTCCTTGGACAGTCTCCAGTCAGGGGAAGCAGCCTCCAAACACTGCATTTCACCTCTCGATTATTCCATGAAAGTGAAATCCCCATCTGGCAAGGGGGCCTCACATGCTGGTAAGAAGTTAATACCACCAAGTAGTCCGGCCATTTAAGTGAGTGTAACAGCCATGTTGTACTCTGTGGCATGCTTCTTATTTAAGATGAACGTAGTCAATCCTACATACACTGTCCAGGTGCCGTAAATAATCAACAAATGAGTGCTGGAAATAGTCCTCGACAAATACCCTAGTTATTGTTGAGTTACAGCTGTTTTAGGAGATAACTAAGCATTTCTGTGGCATTATATTTTTGTGACCTTTTTAAAGATTTACATCTTAAGTAGGGAGAAATGGGATTGAGTGCAACAGCAAGGTAAGAGAATTTGGACGGTAGTGACACTAACACAAAGTTGGTTTCGGCCTTTGCACTAAATTTGTCAATAAGAAAAACACAGAACAGACACAAGTTTGTCCTTTAAAAACACAGACTTTGAGCCTAAAGATTAGCCTCTCATGAGACACATCCCACAGTGAAACGCTGGCTCAACACATGCTGCTTTTTTAGTAGGGCAAGCAGTCGATGTGCACCTCAACAGGAAAACAGCACTCCCCATGACTCTGCTGGCCTTTAAACTGTCTTGCTAATTCTACCTGCATGTATTAAAATCCACATTTGCATTTCATGGCAGCTTTTGAAAAACATTCTGTTAGATGAAATGAAGTCATTCACTGAGGTAGTAGAGGACTATGCTGCTTGAAAACACAGGAATTTACCACAAGTCTCCTCTTTTAAGCAATTATAAGATCACAATATTATTCGCGGACCTCGCTGGACTGGTATTACATGTCTAAACTATCATTTCTAATGTAGATGCTGGTTCTTGTTTCAAAGTCTCTCGTCTTCTTTGTGTCAGACACATCCTGTGAGCTTTGTGGTTTCGATTTCGAAAACCGCAAGGCCCTGGCTAGTCATGCACGGGCCCACCTCCGACAGCTGGGAATCATTGAGTGGAAGGCAGATGGAGCGAGTTCGCCAATTGAACTCCTCAGCGAGTTGATCCGGAAGGACCCAGCCAAGGTAGCAGCAATAACCCGCCGCTATCGTACCGGAGACCTTTACATCAAGAAGGTGCGTTGCGCTGTAGTAGTAGTAGTAGTAGTAGTAGTCTTCAAATGATTCCCATTCGGTTGCATACGTACAATGTAAATCCTAACTTGCTGTACATTCATGTTGTGTCAGTCGCAGAGAGCTGCTGCTTCGCCCTCTCTGTCCACGGACTCCGACTCTGTGCTCGGCAGCAGCCTGAAACACCCTGAGCACAAGAGAGGAAGAGAGGACTTTGCCGGGTCATCCAGACAATCACAGGGCCACACACGGACTGTTGCAGCCCACAGCGACCCCGGTGTGCGCTCCCTGAGGGGTGAGACATGAAAGATTCTGAAAGACGGCAGGATACAGATATGTATATGCATATTTTTCCTGCATGCTACTCAAATACCTTTCCGTGTGGTTTCAGGGGTCCATCCTACAAAACATGCAGCGCCTGCACAGGCAGAAAATCAGGACACCAATTCCCAGCAGCAACCACGGTCAGGCAACATCCCCGCGCTGCTGCCAAAGCCCCCACTAACTCCACTGGTCAAACTGGTGGGCAAAGTCTACTCCCTCAAGTGCAGGTCAGTCTATACAGCAAAATATGCAAAAAAAATACATTTCCACTGAAACCAATGAATAATGGGGTTTAGAGGAATAGAACAATATGGTTTATGTAAAAAAACAAGTCAAATAATGTCCCTCAGAATGGACAAACAGGCTGGATATACAGTAGGATTTTTAGTAGTCAGTCTAGAGGTGACAGGAAATAAGGTGAGAAAAAGACAGGGATGACATGAGTCGCCTGCTGCACTCAAAGCAGCGATGACCAGATTTGTGTCACACATCTAGTATCTAAATATCCCCCTCAAAAAACAAGTAGAAACAAAATATACATGTATATGTGTATATATGTATGTGACAAGGTCAGACAATGTGTGTCTACGAATTTAAGACTCTGAATCATGATCTGCTGTCTTAAAAACATGATACGATTACGGTGATAAATGAGGAACATTAAATGTCTTATTTGTCGCCCAGCTGTACACAAGACACTCTCTGTTGTATCATTACATCCTGACGAAATAGTCGCACCTCATTTACTGCAGTAAAGATCACACTCCCCTCTCTGTGCCGCTGTTCAGGTTCTGCGAAGAGGTGTTTCATGGGCCTCTGTCTGTTCAAGAGCAGTGGATCGCACACCTGCAGAAACACATCCTGTCACTGGGCTACAAAGGCAAAGCATCTCCTCCCGCTGCGCCCGTGGCAGCTCCAGCACTCGTCCACCCTGTAGCTGTCTAGTCCTTTCTGTAATGTAAAAGGGCATCATTTTTAATGTCATGTCTGATTCAAGAAGAAGTGTTGTCTTTATGTCTAGTTTGAGGAAACAAATGATCAGAAATGTGCGAATTAGATGTTCCCTTTTTGTCCTAGTGAGGGCAAACATGAGCCATAAGAGGAAAGCAGCAGAATGTAATCCACTCAGGTAAAATCCACCAGATACAATAGATCATCGTACTGATCACTGGATGTTTTTGGAAAAAATATCCAAAGACTGTTCATCCCTCATTTTGACGCTCGGTGCTCTCCTCCTACTGCTCATACTTGATGTTAAATGTGTTAACGTTCTTGGTCAATGATGCTTCTCTTTCTGTTTTTGTCCTACTAAGTAGACTGGTATGGTCGCCATATCACTGTGATATACTTTATCTCCTTTATATGCCCTCGACCAGAGTCTTGTTTTATAACTTTATTTTTTAAGTGTTTTACTATGAATCTGGAAGGATTAGTTTTTTTCTCTAACGGAAATGTTTTTGAATAACAGCACTGATACCAGAAAATTCGACACAATGTGTGTCCAGCTGGTCATAACTTGGTTTAAAATAAGAAAATACATCAGTAATATAATGTCTTAAAAATCAAAGCCTCTGCCCTCTTGACCATAGAGGCTGTTTCTGTTGTCATTTTCTTCAGGTGTAACTGTTAATCCTGTGCCGTTTTTCTTGTCTTTTTACACATCTTTTTTAACACTTATGTAAATTAAATTCTATCTTGTATATAACCATATAGTGAAGGAATGTGTGTGTGTTTTTTTTTTTTTTTAAACAAATACCATTCAAATGCAGATCAGTGTACAAACAACCTGCATTTCACCAGCAGCCACAGCGCTCACTGTAGAGATAATACAGTCTGTCCACATTGCCAATACATGTACATGTCTTAGCCGTTCTGAACACAAGCCACTATACTGAAGAGTCACTGTAGCTGACAGCTTCTTCTTTCTCCGCTCCTGTTCTTTCTTCTTGTCTTCGGTGTTGTGAGATGTCATGTAATTTTTTAAATAAATATTCAGGTAATTTTCTGCCTTGACTAGAGAGATGAAATGAAATGAGGGGAGACAGATGGGGGAGGGGGGGTGACATGGATTAAATGTCCCCCGCTGGACACGAACCTGAGAAGTTGTGGTTCATGGTCGCTGTCCTTAGACTGTAGGTCACACTGATGCCCTGTCATATTTTTTTTTATCTGCTCAGCTTTAAATTCCTGGCAGCCATTGTGGTTGTGCCGCACTCACCACTGGATGTGTGCATTTATTTAACGTGTAACATTTAGACTTTAAAGAAGAAATCAAAAAGCTGTTTTATCATTAAAACGATTCATTAATTACTAAAATGTCACAGTGAAAATAAAACAAGAAGCTGTTGCTAAAAGCTGATTGAAAAAAACATTTGTTGTGACGATATCTGTCAGATAGATGTTGCATAACAGACCAAATTATGAGAAAACACACAGTTTTCCATAATTTCATTTTCACTTTCCCTCTCACCCAAAGCCTTGTCATTGTTGTGTCTCCGGCTCATTTAACATTTCAAGCACTCGCACTTCTGCCCACCAGGAGCGCAGGAAACACTGTGAACAGCTCTGAGTTGAATAACTAAATGAGTTTGTGTTGTGTCCACTGGAGCTCTTTCTCCACGGTCTCCATGCACATTGCTTCTTGTCTGACGGGGGCCTGTAGCTCCTTGTTGAATGTTTACACATTCCTTGACACCACGAGACTAAATGTTCATTCCCTGCCGTGTCGTATTTTAACAGCATCTCAGCTTTGTTTAAACAATCTCATTCTCACATTCACAGATAGGTTTTGAGTTCCACAGACCACTGCACTCTTAAAAAATGTGGACATTTTGAGGAGAAAAACCTGCACATTCAGCATCAATTATCAGAGTAATCGGTGGGCAGCTTCCCTCCTCACGATTTTCATGTTGTTCTTGTAAAGCAGGACCTCACCAACTGCAGTCTGTGTTTCAACTCTTCAGTCCTGAAGTTGCTCCATGTTGTAGACATGATGTTGAAAAGTGTGATTTGATGCAAGCAGTGACTTTAAAAGTCCTTCCATCTGTCTTTTTTCTTTTGGTAAATGTCTGAGTTCAGAGCAGAACATCCCAGAGCTGCCATCCCTTGTGTGAATAAGGTTCATAGTGTTGCTCCTGATTTGATTTCCTCCACTTTCCACGGCTATATTCACCATTGTGTTGACAAGGGCCCATTAATCTTACTACCTGTATTGCTTCAGCAGAAGGTCCTGCATCCTTTATTACTCTGAGATGGACGGTCGGTCCCTGAGCTAGTGCAAGGGGAAACTCTGCACACACCCATGAAGAATAATCAGTCTCCTGTGTCTTTTCAGATTCTCGCCAAGGCATCCTCAAAAGCAGGGAAAGGCATTGCAGAGAAGTATATTATTCAAATTTCTGTATTACAATGCACGCCCACGAATACTGTCAGTGAGATTAGACTGAAATGGATAAAACAGATGAAGTGTCTCACACTCCATTTTCTCCTCGTTGTTGTTCAGATTCTCTTAATCAAAAAGAGGGACATCTCCCTGCACTTGTGGTCTTATGTATGTCGAACATTTGCTGAATGGTCCCTCAGTTATGCAGTGAAGTGGAGAAAACAGCTCACAGGAGGGGCTGATCTATAATAGCTTTCCATGTGACGCAACACCATTTCTGTGTTATGTTCACTCTCCTCTGTTTCTGCTGTATATTCCTGTCATCAAGCCTAAAGTCCCACTCTTTGTACTTTACTACCAGAGGGAGGTGGGCAGTGCTTCAGTCTGCCTTAAGCCACTGATGCAGAAATCTGATGTCCGCTCCTCTGCCAGCCTCAAGCCAGAGGTGAGGACAGAGTGAGAGACTTATCCCACCTGACAGAACCTGAGCCGGCGGGTTCCCGCAGCTATCAACACTGCATGGTTTAATCACAGACGCGAGGGACTCAAAGCAGCTATTACACAGCGCTCACTGAAGTGAGAGCCCAAATTAGGAGCACATCTGTCTTCCAGGACTGAGGGATTAGAAAGATCTGGCATAATAACTTTGGGTTTCTTTAATGTAGTCCATGTGTTTTCAAACTGGAAGCTGTGCATTCTAATGCTGTTTTTCTTTTCTTGTAGTCAAGTATCAGGGTACTCTCGACAAGACTGCAGTTATAAATGTGGACTATAGAGATAAACAGAAATAATAGACTCACCAGGAAGCTGGATCCTTTTTATTACCTGAAAATAGCAATTTTCCAATCGATCATGATTTGATGAAACCAAAATTTGTGTTTTTTTAAGGAATATTAATGAAATGAATGGATTTGGTTGATTGGTTTTCCACATGATCTTAAGGGTTTTTAGCAGAGGAGTCCCATAAAATTCATATCTATCAATATCATATTATAGAATTTTTCTGATCAATTCTGTCACAGCTTTACAACCTGTATTTACTGTATTTTTCAACCAGCTTTTGTCAGAGCGCTGCTAAACTGACTATAGTCTTCCTGCGCTGCACCACACAGCAGGCAAAGTTAACGACTAGCCGGCTAAAGAAATAGATATTATACACACAGACAAAGCTGAACAGAGAGTGAGTGTAATTTGTCAGGTGGCCAGAAAAAGGACTCTAAATAAATGCCAATGTTGCTGTGAATGTCTGTCAACACATTTGCTACAACACCTTTATTCGTCAGCTTGTTCTTGTTAACACCCAACGCAGACCCAGACGGAGAGCCGCTCACATCTGAGCCGGGTTCTACGTGAGGTTTCTTCCTGTTAAAGGAAGCCATTGTCTCCTGATGCTTGCTCATGTGGGGATTATTGAATTATTGTGTCTCTCTTAATGAAAGAGTTTGGTCTAGACCTGCTCTTTTATGTCTTGAGATAACACTTGTTATGAATTTGCACTATATAAATATAGATGTCCCAAAGAGACCTAAAAACCAATTCATACTATCCACTGTAAGTTAGTTTGAAACTATGGTACGCCTTAATTGTCAGTGATTTTATTGTAGTCATGCACAAGAGTTACGAAACATGAAAAATGAAGCACAACAAACATACATAAGAAACAGCTGCAATCAAAGAAAAGGATTTGACTGAAACCTTCCTGTTTATTAAACCCACATTTAAAGCATTTCGGTCATATTACCAAAGCAAAAGATGCTCTAGTTTCCATTTCACTGTGACTTTACTGTTTTAAGCCAGTACATGTAACATGTAAAAAAACAAAGTAAAGGAGTTAAAATCTGTCATAAACCAAGCAAAGCATGTCTTGCAAAGTTTCTAAATCAATGCAAACTGAGAGCTAATAAAGTGTTGACCCTGTACGGCAGCAAGACACCAATCAAAGCAAGTTTTTATCTGCTAATAATTACAATGTAGTGAAAAAAAAGTCACACTTATAAGAATAATCTGAACCTTTTATTTCTGCCATGGCCCAAATGCTAAGTAGTCCATCACTCTACCATTCAAAACATGTTTAATCCTTCACCTTGGCCACAATGACAGACGTCTGCGATGGCTGCAACATCTGGAAACACCTGATAAGTCTCGGCTATTTTGAGCAAACAAATTAAGCATAAATTTGCCCATAATATCCACTCATCAAGTGTAACAACAGTGCACTACATCAGTTTTTTGTCTTTTAGTTCTTTCCTTGAAAGGGAGGTGAGGTAGAAGTTTAGGACTTTTTGTTATTTGGATGGAAGCAAGGGAGGGAACCAAGAGGGAATTAGGCTTTCTTTCCTTCCTCAGTGACTCAGTGTCTGGAAGTGAATTCTTCCAGCATCTCCAGGATGATTTATAGTATGTGTTGGGGGCTTGGCAGAAGATGGAGTTTTATCACTCAGCTTGTGGTTTCATAATAATGCCTCCAAGAGGACCCATTCCCTAAAACTGTGCAACTCTGGCAGTGAATCTGTACTTTTCCCTTTCTGTTTTCTAGCTGTTTTAGTTTTGTAGTTGTTGTATGTTTCTTTCTCTAAACAGCTGGTGATGGCGATGCACATGTCCTTCATTATGTTTCAAGGATATAATTCACACTCACACGGATGATATATGGAAGCATCATTGTATGCAAAAAGCCATCAGGTCCTGAGATCACACAATCTGATTCAGCATTTTACTGTGCAGTCATTTTCAGGCTATGAGGCTATGATTAGATCATCTGACTGGACTTGGCTGCTCAGGTTGCCAGTTTTGCAGCATTCAGACTCCACTGACACCAGAGACGAGCACAGAGCTATTCCCAGGGGGCCGTGCTGCTGCTGGTGTCATCATGCCAGTGTTCTCGAGGCTGTTCAGATGACCTCTCAACACTCCTGCCCTGGGATTGCAGAATGTGAAACCCTTTTGCCACAAGCAGCTAATCACTCCAGCAGTTTACAATGGAACGAATACATGATTTACTGCCAAGTTGCTTTTTGGGAAATCCAGCCAAAACTCATTTGTGTGTCACAATTCAGATTTACAAGAATCTAACAAGCGCACGCTGTGCAGGACTGGAGGACAAAACGAGACACAAGCTCACCAACTGTTGAGTAAGGTGCAACAGGACCAGATGCATGACAGATGGGCTGCAACTCCACCTCTGACCCTAAGGAAGGGCAGAATAATGTGTGTTTACAAAACTGCACCTATAAATATATCAGAGATGTTTAGTATTATTATTTCAATATCTCATAGATAAAATTATCTTTTAAATTTAATTTGCATAATGTTTTCAGCCTTTGTGATGACCTTTTGTAATTACATCACTATGTTCATTATAGAAGAAGATGCTTTGTTTTTGTCAAAATGTCAGATGGATTATTCATTTTCCAAAGTCACAAATTAAATACAGAACTTATTTACTTCAGCCCTGCTTTTCATTTTCTTGAGAGAGATGTCTGACATTGATTGTTTCAGTATTTTCGATAATTATTCCGCCCCCAGACAGACCACGAAAATATGTCCGCTGTAGAGATTCAGAACAGACTGCTGTCACACTGCAATATAATTACCACTGACATGTTTGAGTGGACATAGGCCGAAGCTCACTGCTGGTCTATGTGCGTACAGGTGTTTGTTGTAGCCCTTTTTGTGTGGATCTATATGTGTCTACCCTCACGTCAGTGTGCATGGACGAAGGCATGCACAGTTCCAACCGGTCAATGAGCCAAACAAACACATTGTGGTGGCGGCCTGGGGGGGCATTGACATAAATCACAGTCAGCTGCAGGGACAGCAGGATTATGCAACCCCAAATAAGTTTGTCACCTCAAAGACACACAAAGCCCATAACTGGAAGCAGTGGTATGACTGCATGTATGGGGCCCCAGAGAGTAGAGACAAAAACACAATGTCTTTGGTTATGGCTCAATGTTTTATCAATCAGTTTTGTAATGGTGTGGCCTCTCTTGCTAATTTTACACATTATCAAACAATTAGTCATTACATGCTAATTTGTCAGTAATAAATACCAATTAAGATATGGAGCTCTAATATCCTACTGAATGTAAAACCTGCATTTACATTTTTGTTTTGGCCATTTGGGAGCAGCAGCAACAAGCTCCCTTAATGAATATATTTATACATCCAGCAGCCTCTCTTTTAGCTCTGATTTGGTCTCCACCAGTGCCAGCTGGAAATATCTGTCTCTTTAGCAGCTAAATGCTTCACAATATAGTCTGCCATTGGTGTTTAGAACTTTTTCACTGAAATCAGCTGTCTGCTGCAGTGTGAGCGGCCCTGAACAGTAGCAGGCCAGAAAACCTAAACGGTTTGCTGAAAGACGCCGAGCAGCTCTGTAGAGCTGAGGGAATCTGCAGAGATAGTGATTATTCTCTGTGGGCCTGTCTCTAAAGGTGATCTCTTTCACTTACACAGCATCACTGAAGTCATTGTTAATGTGAAAATATTAACGACACCCACTGAAAGAATGAAAGGAGAATTTCCTCTGTAATAAGATTGATAAGGGACCAAGAGTTTCCCTTCACAATTTTCCTGCAGCATGTCAGGAAATCCCCTCACATTATCAAAGTTTAGTCCAAATCAATGATACTCACTGTCCTCAAAACAATGTTGTGAAAAAAAAGCAAGGGAATATGCTGGAAGTGTTATGCCCCCTGTATTTCCTGTAAAGAATGAATCATATGCCTGACTGCCAAATGAGAACAAACCAAACTGAGGATGAAAAGACTGGACAGTGTTTTCCCTACCAGCTGTCAACAGAGGAAAGACCTGTGTTTCACACCAGGGAAAAATACAGAAAGTCAAAAGTGAAAGTCAGGATTTTTCAGCAAGTCACTCTATATTAAACATGTCACATGGAATATTTGGATCAGAAGGGGAAATGTTTTTTTTATCACCTAGATTTTTTTTTGGTCAGCCTCACTTTAGGTGACACTGAGTTTTGGTCAAAGATTTAAAAATCAGAGCAATAAACCACCCAGGAGCTCCCAATAGAAAGGCACTGCATTGCTGCAGACCCCAAAGACTGACCGCCACCATTCTCATCAGTAATTAGGAAAATGAGCACAGATAAATGAGGCGAAATGAGGACAGAGAGTTACTTAAATATATGGTATTGATTGCCCACTTTTCTCCTGGAGCAAATGATGTCGAAATATTCGACTGTAACTAGAATCTTTGAAGAATTTGCTCTGCGGGAATGAGGGAGGACTAGTTAGAGTGTATTCCACAGCGGTAAGAAGAGAAAGAGGAAGAAAGGTCTGTAATTATCATTATCTTGTCACACAATCCTCATAATAACGCCACATGCTGTTTATAAAACTTCGGCATTGCCATAGCAGGCCATTTTCGCTACTGGACCACTTTAATTTATGCATATTTCTTTCAGGGAGTGGTTTTTCTTCCACAGATGAATTTGCCCAAAAGAGCAGCTCAAGCTCTCTCTCTCTCTCTCTCTCTCTCTCTCTACAAGGGAGTTTGATTTGTATTGACTGTAGTCCAATAACTGTTAACTGCAGAAAAGAATTCAACAAACAAAATCAATCTCACTGCACATTTTAATTTAAGTAAAAGCCATGTAAGCAATTGCAGTTGTCGTGGGGTCATTCTTCAGGAACACGTGTGTGCAGCCGAGGCTTTGGTTGCCTTATCTCACTGACTGTGCAGAATAGCTCAGCTAGCTACAGACACCAAAACAGAATTTCTTAAATTAGCTGTGAAGTCTAAATAGCCCATGGTTGCTTTTCTGCGCTGAGTGTAGAACATGAACTTTGTATCAGCGCAGAAAGGGGCCAGGGATGATCTGTCCTACAGAATATTCCCTGTCTGCTCTGCCACAGAGCAAAGTCAAGAAAACACTCGGTGGCATTAAATTGGAGGCCTGAGATGGAGCCTGGGCAGACTGCCAGTCCATTGCAGCATTAACACAGATGACCACATACAATATGACTCACATTCATTCTGTGGGGTTGCTGCTTATTTTTGTAGATTTAAGGGAATATAGAGACTCCAGTCCACCTGACTTGAGGCCCTAATTGTTACCTCTTGTGGCAAGTGGCAAGTTGACCATCTAACCAGACATGTTGCCAGACATGTTAGGCCCCCAGGTTCCCCACAGGTTCCAGCAGCTCTCACGCAATTTATATCTTCTGCATAATCCCTAACATTTTCCAGGCCCTCTGTCCAGCTCTGAATCATGAACCCCTGGTTTATTTTCTGGTTTTCCTCATCTAACAGCACCCCTCCACATTAACTGCACACACTGTGAATGGGCCCAAGGAGAATACTACATTTCAGATGAATGAGCCGAGAGATCGCTGAAATTCAAAGCTAATGGTCAAAGTCCCACCCACGACCGAACGTTCAATGAAAAGCTTTTCCTCCCTTCCCAACACTGTATAACCTGTTATGAAACATTTTTAATCTGGTAGGATACTGTGACTGAACACAGTCTGCTCATTACTGTGGCCAAACAAAATACGCTCCAGACCAGTGTGGCTCCTGTAATGTGGAGACCAGTGTGCTCTAATGTGCGAGCCATGCAAAGTCGATATTTCACTTCCAGTTAGAAAAACTGGAACTATAGTTTTCATTTCCTCTGACCTTAAAAACCCAATATGTAGTAAAGTAGTAATCCCTGCCACACGTGAAATCCTCCTCCTTAAATAACTACAAAGAAGCCGAGATAACACACAACATATAATGTCATATATAACATATTTTGTACACACTTACACAGTCATGACAGGAGTGAAAACACCTGTGTGAGCGGACCATGAGTGAGTAGGGGCTTTAACTATCGATGCAGCTCTCTTTATCTGAGATAAGATGAGTTTTGTTGACTCCACTAAGTGTCACAGCAGCAGAAGTACAAGAACAGATAAGTAACTTTGCTAAATGTTTAAACATTATTTAAAAATGAGAATACTATATATATTCTGAACATCTTCTATATACAAATGCAAAAGAAAAAGCATGAAAATAAATGGTACAACTTACTAATGGCGTAAGGTTGGCTGTGAAGCGTATGAGACAAAAATAGGCACGAATAAAGACATGAAGACATGGAAGTTACGATAAAAAATTAAAAACAAAAGTTGCACTTGAGAGAATCAAACTGGGTGGTGGATCTTGTGTTTGTAGATGTCTTGTATGCAAGACAGTAGTAGTAGTTCTCCAGTCCCAGTAAAATATATAAAACTTAAGATAGCTAATGACACATAAAGATTAGCACAGCAAATCAGTTAAATGCTGCAGATTAGTTTTTCCAGGTGTCTTTTCATGCTTGGCCCAGTCTGTTCATGTGTATTTATATCTGTGGTGACATACAGAATGATGTCCTGCTATTTATACTTAGTAGATTAAAATCCACTGGGCTGAGTTATGCACTGTGAAGTCTCTGCCTGTAACTGATGCAAACGTAGCCTATTTTTCTCTGCACACTGACTCAGCCAAGTAATGCAAGTAAATTCCAGGAAAGTCGTGCAGTACAGTACAGTCGGGGGTTGTGACTGTAAAAAATTCTGATAGTTTTGCCTCTTTCACTCATCAACACTTTGGTATGGTTCATCGGAGAGTCAGCAGAGGGACACACAGCCAGTGGAGAAGGTCTAGATTCTGGCAGTGGGTAGTGAGTCAGACAGTGAACATGTAACAGTCACACATGTGAGGTGTTTTGACGTAAAGGGCCTCAACTGGTGCCTGAACCTTATTGTATCTCATGATTATCAAAACCTTATTTATTTACAAGTCAACTATAACAATATAATAAACAGTACATAGTGTTATGTAATCCCACATTCTGCTCACGCCTTATACACCAAAAATACATGCAGCACTATTTATATCAAAAAACAGTCATCTTAAGCAAAATAATGCATCAGCTGTGCTTTCCTGAACAATAACAACCTCGTGGGACACATTTGTAAGTCTCACATCGTTTGCTGCGTGGAGCAGTGAAAGTATACATTTGGAGTTTGTACATAACATTCAGTGACTCTTCATTGTGTCACATAAACACATGACTCCTCCACGGTGCTGTGATCCTCAGCAGGAGCAGCGCAAGCTCCAAATATGGAACCGAAAATATCGGGGAGCGACCCAAATCTCTAAAAGCTCGCTGCATGATTTTATTTCTGTGGTGTTTACACTGATGCCTCGCTCACCGAGGTGAGCGCAGGCCAGCGTAGCCACTGGTGAAAAACACATTTACACACCCTCATGTCAGATTTGAGCATAAGAATAAGCTTTCAGTTTGGTGTATTTTTTTTCATTAATAGCGTTATTTCCCAAACCAACCGTTACATAACTAAACAAACCAATTGTGCACCACTGATAATCCACATGCAAACAGAAAACTAAGACAGGGACATGCTAATTCATACCCCAGATAACTCACTGCCACCAACTATAAGATAAATCATTATTGAACCCCCCTGTGGTTGCAGACAGACACTAATGACCTTTTCATGATGAATCTTGTTTACTCACTGACGCAGGAGCTATATTGGCAGACACGTAGGTGGAGTTTAATTTACAACATGCCTCAGTGGCAGCTGGTAAGAAACGGATCAATCTGATCGCAGAACTTTGCAGTAATTGTGTAAAAGGAAGAAAAAACCCGAACTTGTTCACAAAAATCAAAGGACAGCCAACAGGTCCATATTCTACACTCCCCACCTCTATCTCTGTGTGATGCATCTTTAGCTGCTACCCTTCAAATCTCTCATGAGCTCTTTATATATGGTCAAGAAGGTCAGCCAGCAATCTCCACCCGCTCCTTTGTGACTGGGTGACACCAGTCCAGTGAGCCAGTGTCCTCTCCACCCACAGTACACGGAGGTCAGAGAACACATTACAGTAGCGCGGAGGGATTTTTATATCGTGTCCTCCAGCTGGAAAGTGTAAACATCCCATTTCTGGCCCCCTTTATAGACAATGTTTTTGGTGCATCCTATATTTGCCAGTGGAATTTCCCAAAAATTCACACAATGACCACTTTCAGGACATGCTGCACCTCCTGACCTGCAAAGACCAAAAATAAGGATATGTAATGGTTTATAAAAACAGACCCACCCGGACTAATTCCTGCAAGAACCCAGAGAATAAGAGATAAAACATGAATGTGATACTACAGCTCCCTTGTGTATTCTTTAGAAACAGAATAGAGAGTACAGCCAATGTGACGGATGAACCGCCAAAATGAATGTTCTGTACTAACATCCATGAAACTTTGTGATTTTCACCTTCACACCCTTTGGATCAACCCTAAATGTAGTTTCTTAATTTTCATCACCCCCTTCTCTGCTTCTTTTCCTCTTCTCATTCCCTGCACTGGGATCTGCGATTCATGGGCTCAAGCATTTCAGAAGCCTATGAAAAGTCAAGTCCTGCGGTTAAGTCATGAGTGTGGTTGGGAAATGCTGTGCTGCTGCCTTGGGGGTGAAATATTCTTGTTGATTGCAAACGACTGTAAATTCCCAGTAAGAAAGGACAAAGAGAGTAAAAGTGGACATCCCATCACTGCTGTACACGTAGCACCCGTAGACTGTGGCAGATTTTAACATTGAAATTCTTTTTATCATTTCTTTTATTGATTTATATATTTGAAACAATGGGTCCTTGATTTTAGGCAAAGTGAGACAAAAGCAGACGTCTCATTTCTAGCTGGCAGCAGTCAAAATCAGCTCTAACTAGCTGGCTAATTAAGCTAATGTTAACTCATAACTCAACCCATATCCAGCTGACATGTTTCTGATTGACTCTTTTTAAAATGCAGCAAAAAAAAATTGGTTTTAAATTTGCAGTTAATGATACATGATATCATGCTAAAAGACTGAGGCTAAAGCTGCACGTCCCACACAAAAAGTTAATATGTTGTTCACGTTCTGTTTGGAGCACTCGTTAGCGGCTCCAAAGACATACGTAACATTGCTTTATCACCTTGATACTTTATGACTTCTCCTAAAGCTGCTGCTCATGGTGCCTTTTATACAACATCACGTCTCCCAAATCCCAAATAAGTCTATTTGAATTTTGAATTTCTCATTATTAGATTTACTCTTCTTGCCTCACAGCAAGAAGATTCCAGCTTTAAATCAGCTGCCTGGCAGGTTTGTGGTTTGAACCTTTCTGTGTGGAGTTTGCATGTCCTCGCCTCTCACCCCAATGTACCCCAATGCCCCTATATATACACACACACACACACTCTTAGCAAATGGTTCAGCAAATGGTTGGTTGCATTAAAATGGCTCGGATACAGAGGGACACATCTGTTATGATCTTTAATTTTTAGTTCAGTCTCTCAGGTTGTCAACACAGTCACAATGTGACACTTACTGTGTATCAGCAGGGATTGGGCATCTGATAGACTCATCATATAAGTATCTAATGAGTTTTCAAGGGCTGCTGCAATAGATGGTGGATATTCAGGAAGTGTCTGCTGAAGTGACTGCTTGTAACTGAAAAGTCCAACAGTAGGTTCATTCATCTCTCAAAATTATTACTTTATTTGGAGTCCAGATTTTTTTAATAAAACCAGCCGGGCACATGAACATACAGAAATAACCTTTATTAGATGTACAGCTAATTTGCTTTTCTTTTTTTCACTCTCCATATTTCCAAAGGTGAATGCCAGAGCACCGAGTTAGACCTGAGTTCAAAGGGAAAAGATCATGTCTGGCAGGAAAAGTGCTGTAATGCTGTACAGATGCATATTACGCAGCTGAGTTCAAAAGTCTGCTAAAGATTATTCACTTCCAATTCTTGAGAATTTTGGATTTCATTTCAGATTATAAAAGAAATGACTGGAAAAGGGCTGAGTTGAGTGCAGTGTGGATGAAAGATGTCACCAGTCTGCTGTTGCACATTGACCTCCTCTACTGTACTGACCTCCATTATTTCTGCCTTCAGTCACGCACCATGCTGTCCAACAGCGTTTAATCAGCCACACTGAAAGATTTTCCATGCCAACACATTGTTCATTTAACAGGAACTCAGACTGGGTTGTTTCACCTGTGTAGAAAGGAGTATAAGTGAGTGCTTGACCTACTTTGGACTGGCTTGAAAATCACAGAGAATTGCAGCTGGCACACAGGAACTATTAAACATCTCACCGCCGACATTCACCTCCGTCCCTTTACAAAGAACATCAGTATTTGATGTAATTACACTATTGGTTAAAACAGGCCCTAAATATTTCCAGGTTTTTGTTTGAGAGACAAAGTTGGTCAAAAGTCCTTCAGGATTGGAGGTTTGATGTGAGCATCCAGACATCATGATACTGCATTGTGATGAATCAACATAAGTTCTTATTACATTCGTCATTTACTTTCACGTCAGGGTTTAATGAGACACATCTCTGCTTTTACAGAGAAGCTTGAACACCAATGATTGATCTTTACTCTATGGCATGTTTGCAAATGTTTTCCTTCCTTCCATCCATTTGGCCTTCAGCCTGAACACATATCAGCATGGCCAGATTCATTACAAGTGCTAATTCAATAGCAGCGATAATAACTGGGCCATTTATTATCATGTTCTGGAAAGTTGGTGCCTCTCAAGTTGCTGGCCGTATCTGGTTTGGACTAAAACGTCTGAGTCAGCGGTACAGATGTGTTCTTTTCCTTTGTTCTCAGTCTTTCAGACATGTAACTTGCTTTAAACCATGTTTTCCATTTTTGTGAAGGTCGACCTGCTGTCATTTATATATGTCTTTTTCATCAAGTTTTGCGTCTGTTGTTTTGTGATATTTCTTAAATCATCAGATTGCACAATGATATTTAATCTGCATTGTGAAGAGGAAAATATTCAGATAGGCTTTATTCATCTGATAATTTAGGATATTATGAGGTATAATATTGTAATATAATCTCAAACTCAAAATCTCAAAATCTTCTTTTCCCCAAAAATGTGAAGGGTACAAGTGGGTGGATATGACCTGAGTTCACATGTAATTGGAAGAATCCTATCATAAGTGACCTATCATAAATTAATCCACACCCAAAGTAAGGTCCAGTAAAGGAAGCAAAGAACATCTTAGGCTGAGTTCAAATGCATTGCTGTGTTTTCCTTTAAAATACAGATGCTGTCACATACAGAGCACAAGGTAAAGGTCATCTGATCGCATGTGGAAAGAACAAGCAGAGGCCAACCTCTGCTGGAGTGACACTCATCCAGTTATCTGATATGTCATTTATCCTTATTAGGGTTTGAGAATCAAAGGTGATGTTTCAACTTTTGAAATTTAAGACCTTTCTGATGATATTTTAACTTCTATCCATTATAATTTGAATGTACTGACACCTGCTCATGGTATGTGTGAAATGTGAAAAATCTGATATCTTGCCCAGATCTTGTAGGAACACTTAAGTATTATTTCTTCCAGATGTATTGAAGTCTGGATCACCACTCCGTGCTTTGAACAACCTGAACCTGGGTCTCCAATTCTCTTTATGTGTGACCTTGGAGAGAAGATATTAGTCAAATTTAGACGTTAGACGAAATATACTGAACAAAATTCACTCTCCTTCTCTATGGTGACTAGGCAATGAAACGTGTGACATGTCACTGATTAGTGTGAATAAAGCTTTTACCAAATCCTGTCTGAGGTACAGCAAACACATCTGTCTTATCAAGAAAAGCTTTAAGTGCAGTTTTTGTTTTTCCTTCAGAGAAAATATACCTTCCAAATCTGTCTGAATGGGAGAGGGACCAGACGCATCTGCCAGAGCAAATAAACCTAGCTCGCAGATTCATCTGGTTCCCAGGCTACATCTGGACAGTTGTGTTCTGTTCTCTGAAAAAAGAGGAGAAATTATCTTTTTGTTCTGCAGTGAATATGAAAAAAGTACAAAATGCATGTTATTGTAAAAGCACATTTTACAGTAAGTACAAGTCCTGACTTAGAAAATGCTTTAAGGAAATACTTTATCATTTGGGAAATACAAATGTTCACTTTATTGCAGAGGTAGATGTGCCTGTATGGTAAATAAGGAGCTACAACCAGCCTAGCTTAGCATAAAAGTCAGAAACAGGGAAACAGCTAGTCTGGCTTGGTCCAAAATCCACCTATCGGCTCCTCCAAACCACCCTGATAAACACATTACTACCTGGTTGTTTGATCTGTGCAAAACCAAAATATAATAACAACACATTGCATTGCTATGGGAGGTTAAACACTTGACTATTTCTTGACCATGTGCAGTAACTTCCTGGTGTCTCAGCATGTTAATGAGTGAGATTTGGTAAAGCTGGAGGATGTTTCCACTGTTTCAAGTCTCTAGGCTAAGCTTGACAGACATGTCCAAGAATTGCTATAAAGTTGCAATATGTACAATTTAGTGGTATCTGGTGGTGAGGTTGCAGATTGCAACCCACCGAATTCCTCTTGTATCACCCCTCCCTGTCCAAGTGTGTAGGAGAAGCTACAGTGGCCAAAGGATTCACACTCTCTTGCTTTTTCTTGGGCTTCATAACGACATTGAATCTCCATTTTTCTTCTCTCATCTTCCAACTTGTGCATTCATACCACTAAATTCAAGCTGCCACTCTTAAGTAAATAGCACGAGGATTCATAGTTTAAGGCAATTATACACATTGAAAACATAATTATGAATATTATATTCCATTAAAGCCTACACACTACACCTTTAAAAAGTACAGCTACAGAAAAGTAGCTAATGCAATGTTAGAGAGCTTGTCAACAAGAAAGCATGTTTAGGTCCTAACTGATATTTGGCCTTTTGGGATGTTTCATAAAGAACAGAGGACCATAAAATAGCACTATGTAAAACAATGGGATGCATACTGGCATTTAGAGTCAACCTTTTTTCGAAGACTAGATCTATTTGGGGTTAAATATTAGTGTTATGTCTCATCATTCCTAACTCCCTGCATGACATAATACTCCTGCTGTAAAACCTTTTATAGAGACATCTAACCACATTGTTTATCATCAGCTAAAGTGTCTCCTTTGGCTTCATAAAACCCATTTTCATACAGAACTTAACTTTTTTATCCATTTATTGTTTGACCCTGTAGAAGCTAAACTAAAAAATATGAGAAGCTGAATTAAGCGTCTCACTGCAAACAAGCATCAATGAAACTATAACTTTAATGACAGAAATCATACTATGAAAGAAAAGAAAAGGTAAAACATCTCCAAAACTGCCACTGTCCAATTTCATTTCTTTTTTTCTTCAAATTGTGCAAGCATGGTGCTATACTACATTTTAACGGCTCTACATTACAATAAACGTAACAAAACTTAATATACAAATAAAACTTGAAGCGGTAAAAGAATATTGAATATTTAATTACATTGCACTACATGTATTGAAGATGTCATTAAAGGGTAAATGACACCACGAGAACATCAGTCAAAGCAATGACAAGAACGTTAGAATGCTCCAGTGATACAGTCAAGCTCAATGTTGTTTGCAGTTGTGTTGTACATAAAATACAGAGAGCGTGGAGCACCAACCAGTCTAGAAAGTGAGGACTGTATGGTATTTTTTGTTTCAAACATGATGGATGGACAGCAATGTGGTAAAAGTATGCCTTTTCTGGAAACAGATGTGTCTTTAAGCCACCAGAAAATGATGAATTAAGTATGAGACTGAATCAGAATCAAATCATACCTTGCACTCTATTAGAAGATTTGCATGAATCTTTGCATGAGTGAATCTGCCTATTGTGTGTACAAGTGTAGCTGACAGATGTGTCTTTATTTGGGGTTTTACTCAGGCTGGATTGCTAAAAAACACAAAGACGTGATTATCTGAAAATCTGTTTGGGGATCCAGCTGTCAGATCGTCTTTATTTCAGTTGTGCGTTTCCACCTTGCATGATATATTCCTAAATTAACGCATTTAACCAAATCACCACACAGCAAACTTAGGCTCAGGAAACAGCACTCGCTGTTCATGAGAAGTATACAAACACTTGTTTATAGCATACTATAATGAAGTTTCAAGCACAGTTGTGCTTGTATCAAATATGTCTTTATATTTTATATTCATTCATGTATTTATTCATTAAGGATCATATCTATTGATGCACGTATTAGATAATATATATTATTAGTATTAGTAGTGTAGACTTAGCATATACTAATTCTTCACTCTCCACGATAAAGGCGATGAGTTTCAGCTGACAGTAAACTGAACCTTTTACCTTTTACCATTTCTGAGGTCAGTCAATCAATCAATCAATCAATCAATCTTTATTTATATAGCACCAATTCATAACAGCGTTATCTCAAGACTCTTTCCATAAAGAGCAGGTCTAGACCAAACTCTTTAGTTAAGAGAGAGACCCAACGATTCAGGAGTTCAAAATTAAGGATTCAAGCATGTACATGATGCACATGAACAAGCATCAGATAGTCAAGAATGAACCTGACAGATCAAGACTTTTTCACAGGCTACATATTTGAGCACATTTATAAACAGTTTTAAACCTGGCTGTGAATGATTTGAACGTAAACAAATTACATTTCCTCATTACAGCTGTTGCACTGTGTTATCAGTCATTAACTGTTTATACAGCAGTTATAGATGCTTCACAAACGCTAGAATTGTTTAGAAATGCATAAGCACCTTGAAATGTTCATGTATCTGCTGTTATCTGTTATGAACAATTGATTAATTGATTATATACTTCTTATAACTGCTAAACATGTTTTATATGCATTTCAAAAACAAATGTCTTACTTTTTGAGTTAATTTAACTGATCATCTATTTTCACAAATGATGCCACAATTTAGAGGATGAATGTCATTAGACTTTCCAGCCCCTCTAACAAGCCTCCCATCAGAAACAAAGCATTTCCATCAATCTGTGAGTGGAGTAGAGAAGGTCAGACCGGAGGCAAACACAGCATGATAACTATCAGCAGCCTTACCAAAAACAGTGAGCTGGCATGTTACTTTCGCTGTGTCACCACAGTACAGTTTGTACCTCTGGGAGAACTACGCTGAGCAAGTTCAGTGTGGTGACCACAGCTGCAGTGTTAAGGACATGAGTGTGAGTTATCTGACCGTCTCCTGTGGCGTCACACATCAGTGTGCAGGCTGCACTAAATCTGTCATACAGGACTGCACACTCATCCCTGCACGACTGTTCAGGCTGAAGACAAATGCAGGGGATTATAAAAGGAGGTGAGTGTCCCGTATGCAAACCTTTTCCCAATCAGGCAACTTCCTGTGCCCTTTATTGTTGCATATGAGGAACATTTTCTAAGCTTTAGCTGTTAGTTGTGTGAGTTCATTACTTTATGTGAAAAAGCACATTTTGATCTATGATGTGAGCCACTGCAAAAACACTGGAGTCCAGATGAATCCCATCAATTTCACCCCTCAAGCCGCAGTTTACTGCCACTGACATTTCATCATGGCTATGAGACTGATGATGAAATGGAAATGAAATGGAGGGAGGGAGCTGGAGTAAATAGATGGATGGCTTCAAGCAACCCACATCTATGACTGCCTCTATTATTGTTGGTACTGTAAATCTCTTTGTGTGCAGAGCATTTTAAATGACATACACTTGTGGTCTTTGTGTCTTTAGTTTCTGAGGTTAATTGCTATCTGATCAATGAAGATTTGACTGTTTCTAAAGTGGTCACTTTTATCTGTCCATAATAAAAGACATGCCATTAAAATCAATCTAACCGCTGCTACATAGGTTTATTGCAGGCGGTGCAGTAGCTTTATCTGATACCTGTATAAAATCACAGCTACCACACAAAGAATTACAGCTTAATGTATTTATATTAAGAAGGAAAATGTTAAATGAGGGAGGTGGAGGAAAATTATTTAATGATCAGTCCAGTCAGATGAAAGATGTTGTGTGTGGGGGCATAAACTGCGTCGTAGGCAAACAGGGAGGAAAAGCTGATAACATTTGTGCTCCATTTAAGATCATCCACCATTTTATTACAATGTTGGTGGGAGTTAAATGGTTCTTACTTGTTTCAGAGTCAGAAAAAAAGTTGAAGACTGATTCCCTGGCAGTGCTCACCATCCCCCCGTCTCTGTGGAGCAACTAATGGTTTCACTGTTGCAGACTGGACTCAGTTTGTCTTCATTTAGGTAACGTTTTGTCCTCTAATCTTCTCTTGCTGATTATTCTGTGTTGATACAGGAACCTTTAAACCCTTTGTGGATGAATAACTTGAACGCCTGTCTGTGATCAATAACAACCGTCATTGAGCTAATAGTGTTAACAATGAGGGGACAGATTGGCATTATTTAAAACATACTTGTTGAGAGTTAGATGAAAAGATTCATACCACTCTTGCTTCTTAGCTTGAACAGCACGACATTTTTGGAAATATGCTTGTTTGCTTTCTTGTTGAGGGTAGGATGAAAAGATTGATACTGATCTCATGGCAAAGATGAAGTTTGACCCAGCAGTCTGTTAGCTTTGCTTAACACAAAGAGTGGAAAACAAGGGTAAACGCCTAACCTGGCTCTGTTCAAAGGTCAAGTCCACCTCCCAGAAACCTCTGAAGATCACTGATCTAACTGAAGTGTGTCAAATTCACTTTTTTCATGGGGGTTATGTGCCAAACAGTTTTTTGATTCTGTGCAGCCCACAGAGGCCTCGGGAAGCTACTCCTCCCTTTGGACAGAGACAGGATAGGTGTTTCCTCCTGTTTCCAGTCTTTGTGCTAAGCTAAGCTAACTTCATCTTTACCATGAATCTCATGGTATCTTGGTAATCTTTTCATCTAACTCCCAACAAGAAAGCAAATAAGCTTATTTTCAAAAATGTCATTTTGTGTTTAGATATGACAATAACACAAATCAGAGGAAGACTGGATTATGAGAAAAGAGCAGATCTCATTGAAAACTAAATTTGCAGCTAATTTAAATCTTTTATGTTGAGAATTAAGAAGCACATTGTCTCTAGAAGGAAATATTTGAAGCACCAGCTGGTGGTCCCAGGTGAGACATTAATGTGTGTGACTGAATGAATGTGATGGAGTTTGTGCCTGTGTGTGTGTGTGTGTGTGTGTGAGGGGGTGGATAGGTGGTTGGATGCTTGTGTCACCATTTACTATTAATAACATCTCTGCTTAATAACATCATGTAATTAGCAGGCTGTGGTTCTTAAATCTTGCTCTGTCGCAGACCTGCTTTAATTACCACTTCCCCTCTTTTATTCACACTGACAGGGCTTCTCGTTAATCACTACACAGAGGCGAGCCCTTCAATTTTATTACCGCAGACATCAGCAAAGCAGCTAAGCGCGTGTGGTATGATGGTGGCTGCTCTGATGGATCAGACCGATCACCGTGTTCAGATATGTTGAGTCTCCCTGCAAAGCTTCTGCTTGTTTCTTTGCTGAACTGCATAACCTGCATTGAAAATTCATTTGCTTTTACTTGTCTTTGTTTCAAAGGTTCTGGAGCGGGAATGTGGAAATAACATTAATCAAAGAACACAAAAGAAATAATGTCCTTCAACTCTGAATTTATGTTTTTC